>NC_134711.1:304145522-304445522 GCF_049634645.1 Pelodiscus sinensis | reverse complement strand
GGAAGCCGGGGGCAGAGCAGCTCCAATTGTCCAGCTGGCCAGAGCACTTCCGGGTTCCAGGTGGTGCCGGACTATCAGGAGTGCCGGACCACTGGATGCCGAACAACTGGAGTTTTACTGTATTGCAGTATACATGGGGCCTATTTTGTAACTCAGATGAGTATGCTCATATCCCCCATGTCTCATTAAATCAGCTACTGATGTAATAGCATGCAAACTCTCAAAAAATTATCAGTATTTGGCCCTATGTTACACAGTGTCTGCATTTTGCTAAAATTCACTCAAATGGAAAGTACATGTTTTCTTTGGTTTCAGGTAATCTGAAGTGGGTTGGTTGTGCCCACGAAAGCTCATGATACCATCTACAAGTTTTGTTAGTCTCTAAGGTGCTACTAGACTATTTGTTGTTTTTTAAGTTTTTCTTGTTACAGACTAACTCGGCAACCCCTCTGAAGCTTTATTTTCCTTATCACCCCCTTCCGCTCTCCCCCAGTCTCCAAGGTGGATAATCTAATGGCAGCCTCAAACAAGAACCAAGGAAAAGGGACAACACTACAGTGTATAATCATTTTAAAATTAAAAGCCAACAATGACCCTAATAAGAGCATGATTTCCACTGGGTTTTATTTAACTCCATGATTTATTGAAATATATTGTACTAAAACCAGACAGCATCAAGATTTTAGTTACACTGTATGCTCTAACAACATTTGAAATGCACCACACCCAAGCTTTAAAAGTGTATGTTATACAGGTAAGTATTAACAAGGTGTACTTCATATAACACAATTCAAATATGTAATATGCTGAGCTGCATTTACGGTGGCCTTAATATATACTCAACAATATACATCTATCTGAAAATTATTGCTGAATACACAGAAGTTTACCTTTGTGCATAAAACAGCATGATAAAAACGTGTATAGTAAAAATATTTCTAAGAACTGTGCTTTTCCTCAGATCTCAGAGTTCACATGCACTATTACCACCAATTCTAAATGGGACAAACCCTATGCAAATCACCACCAATAATTCGTATTTCTGACAAGTTACAAGAATATAGAAATAACCCATCTCGAAGGCTTTTGTATTTTCTTTGCAGTCCTTTAAAAATTTTGGAAAATGAATTAACTCCTAGGCTGAGAGGATATATGCCAAAGTTTAGCTTTGAGTAAATGTTTTACAACAGTTATAAATCCTGCCAAATCTGAGTTTAATAATGGAAATATTGACAGGCCCTTAACTACAGGAATACCAGATACCTGTGAAATACACAGCACATCTCTTTTTTGACTATCTAGATAAAGTGACACCATCTTATAATATCTTACTTTATAACTTATCAGCTAAATTCATTGCTTAGCAAAAACATACGAGAGGCAGTTTACAGAAATTTAGTAACAGCAGCCTAAACATTAACTTTTAGTCATATCTGTATCAGCATTTTCGTCTTGGCAGAGTCAAATTCCTTAAAGAACAGACTCTGCTACGGACTTATAATGGGGCCAATCCTGCAGATCTTTTTCATCTTGTACTAAAAACTTGCAGGATTGTACCCTGGGGCTGTGTCTACATCGGCGCAATCTTGTGCAAATACTCTTTAACGCAAGGGTTCTTGCATTAAAGTAGTTGCGCAAGAGAGCGTCTACACTGGCATGTGCCTTTGCACAAGAGATGTGCTTTTGCGCAAGAGCATCCTTGCCAGTGTAGACGCTCTCTTGTGCAAGAAAGCTCCGGGCTTTCTTGAGCAAGAAATTCATGTTGCCTATCTACACTGGTGTCTTGCGCAAGAACAGTTGCACAAGAGGGCTTATTCCTGAGCGGGAGCATCATAGTTCTTGCACAAGAAGCACGGATTTCACACATTAGAACGTTCAGTGTTCTTGCGCAAGAACTCCCCGCCAGTGTAGACAGGCAGCATGTTTTTGCATAAAAGTGGCTGCTTTGGCGCAAGATCGTGCCAATGTAGACAAAGCGTGAGTGTTCAGATTACAGGACTGCAGCAGCTAAATTATTTCAATTCAATTTGCAGATATGGTTAATTTACTGATACTTCAGCAAAGTGAAAGGCCTACGACCAGGGACAGAAAAACCCATGGGCACTAGAATTAGTTTCTGCTGTGGGAAATTCAATCCTATGGAGTCCAATAATGAAATGGTGGAAAAACCACATCCAGATTGTTTTTTTTTTTTAAGTTTGGCAACAATTCCTCACTCCCTCTCCACGCAAATAAACAAACTATTTGACTATTACATTAGAGAACCAAATCCTTTTGTTTTTTCGAGTGAAACATTTTTAGGAATAATTTTAGGGCCGTTAATTCTCTCCCCCCCCCCCCCTCCCCACACGCTGGGAAACAAGAGTGCAATTATTGGGCTCCCAAGTAAGGTAGCTGGGGAGTGAGAGCCCCTGGCGGAGACAGGGCCTAATGTGAGTGCAAAAATCAGCTGCTGAGACTGGTAACTCCTGCGCCGAACTAAATGTAAAGTTTCCAAAGTAAAATCCCGAAGGGTCCCAAAAATAGGCACAAAGAAGCGAGCACCCCCGTCATAAAAGGGCAAGGGAGCTGCCCCACAAGACTCCAAGGGGCGAGCTCCCCGGCAAACCCCGAGTGCAAGGGGGCCCTGCCCCCACCCATGAGGGGGCGCTCACTCCTCCCCACGAGTGGGGGCTGAAGAGATCCCACACACGACGGGGGCCGAAGGACAGACCACCCCCTCCCCGCACACAGGAGGAGGAGGGCGTTCCCCGCCCCACACACACAGGAGGAGGAGAAGGGGCGACTGAAGGGGACGCTCTCCGATATCCCCCCCAACACACACGCCCCGGCGCGCCCCGCCCCCACCCACGAGAGGCGGGAGAGTCCCCCCCTCACCTGGCGGGAGTGGGCCTTGGGCTCGGGCGGCTTGAAGAAGGAGTCGGGCAGCTTGCGGAGCCGCATGGGCAGCGTGTGCGGCACGTTGGCGCCTTTGGGGTTCATCACCGCGTTGAAAAGCGCCTCCAGATCGGTCTCCGAGTCGCCCCGCACATGCACGATCTGGTGCCCGGCCGGAGGAGGCCCCGCGCCCGGGGGCTGCCCCGCGCCAGACTGGGCTCCTGGCGGCTGCGGCGCTTGCTGCTGCGCTGAAGGCTGCGCTTGCTGAGGCTGCCCGGGATCCATGACTCCGCGTCCGTACCGGGGCTCAGCGACTCAGATCCCGGGCTCTCCACCCCACATACCCTATTGCCCTGCCGGTGCTCCTTCTGCTGCTCTGCCCCCCACGCCCAGCAGCACCAACGGGCAAAACAAGCCCGACCTAGCAGCAACTTCCCGGAGCCCGGCCCACCCCTCTGTCCCGGCGGCGGAAACTAACTCGCACAACTCGCTAAACAAAAGTTCTGAGATGTGCCCGCCCGAATCACTCCCAGCCAGCTCCGCCCCTCGCGGAGCCCGCCCGCACCGTTTCCTGCAGCCAACTTTTAGTCCTACTGCGCCCGCCCGCTCAGAATCCAGTCACAGCCGGGTACCACTATCACTGGCAGTTCTTTATGCGCCCGTCCGCATAGAATCTGGCAGTCAGCGGCCGCCACCAAGTCGCGAGCAAACTTCCTCTCGCGCAACATCCCGGAGAGCCAGCCCTTTCGCAACCGCCCGCCTCATTTTTTAATCCTCTACTCCCGCCCGCCACGCTGCCCTTCAATGCTGAAGTCCATGCATCGAAAAGTTTAAAATAAATTCCTCCAAACTTCCAGCCTCCTGCTGCGCCCCTCCCCCCGCGACCTCCGCGCTGGAATGGGGAGGGAGAAAGACGCTTTATCCCCAGAACGGGGAGGGGGTCGGCGGAGACTTTTCCCAGCCATGGCCCCCGGGAGAGGGAGGGAGAGGCGAGGGCCTCCTCCCCTGAATGCGGGCGGGAGAAACGTGGCTTCTCACTGCTTCCCATTCTATCCACGGAATTAGATAGAGGTGGGGAGGGGGAATCGGAGAAGAAAGAAATTGGATCTCTGGTCTCCATAGGGGGTGGGGAGAGCTGAAACCCTCCTTCTCACAAGGGAACCTAACCGCACCCTCCAAGTACCACTATGGAGACTAATTTTAACGACTAAAGTGGCGTTTCTGGTAGGGTAAATTATACAGTTACATTCAAAACAGATTTTTCTCTAGTCAGAGCTTACTATGGGGATTGATCACCTTTCTGATATAGAGTCCAATGGAAACAATTCAGTCAATTTAACTTACTATACACCCACTCGAGGTTGATTCAACATGCTGCTTAATACATACCTGTAAGCCTATAACACAACTATTATTTATTAACTAATTATATAAAATAAAATGTTAACATTTTTGAAAAAAGATGGAGAATAACAGTTTTAATGTTTGAGGATTTTGAAACACAACAGGTAACAATGTGGGGGTGGGGAAAGCAAGATTAATGGATCCTTTTGAGTTCTATGCAAGTTACTGCAAGCCGCATTCAGATAATATGATGCACTCACTATGGCCCCAATCCTAGATTTATGCACAATTAGTTTCATTGACTTCTAAGGGGCTAAGTAAAAGTATGTACAAGCATTAGGGTTTGCAGGATCTGAATCTTACAATTTAAAATCAATGTAACAAAGCTTTTAAAAACATTTTATATGTAATTATAATTTGTGAACATAAAACATCCCTTGATAATAATTCAAAAAAACTATGTTAAATGTATATTGTAGGTCACATTTTTGTGTAGGCAGGCAATGTATATTTCATTGAAGGGAATGGAACTATGAAAGTGTTAATTGATTCCATACAGAAAGAAGAGCTCCTCCATTCCATTATACCACTAATATATAGAACTGGAGATTAAGAATAGTCACTTAAAAAATAAGCCTCCACCAAAAGAATGGTACAATACATGAATATGTCGTTTCAGGGGATCCACAATCAAGTAGGCAAATGTCTGTTCATGGCTATTGGTTGAAGGATAGCACATACCATCATCATCCTGAGGAGAGGAAAATTCTAGTATTAACAACAAACTATATATATACTACAATCATTTAATATTAAACAGCCTATTTGAACATTATGAATTCTTATATTCAATTACTCTTATGATCAGTTAATATCTACAAAATGCATTGTGATAATTTTGCAGACAATATGGAGTTAATATTAGAATAGATGGCCATTTTAAGGCACGAATCTTGCAAACATTTGTACAGGTAAATAACTTTATATAATTCAGTAGTTCTGTTTAATATGTAAAGATTAATTTACATAAGTGTTTGCATAATTAGAGACTATATTACAAATGATTAAAGAATAAGGATTTGATCATACAGCCACTGAAGTCAATGGCAAATCTTGTGTTAACTTCAGCAGGGCCATAAATATTTTCTTTTAGGGTATATCTAGACTGCGTGCTTCTTTCAAAAGAAGCTTTTTCTAAAGAATCTTTTGAAAAAGCTTCTTTCAAAAGTGATCATCTAGACAGGCACATGCTCTCTTTCGAAAAAGCCCTATTTGCGGTCAAGAACGCCTTTTTTCAAAAGAGCTCTTTCAAAAAAAGGTATTCTTCCTCCTAAAAAGAGGTTTACTGCTGTTGAAAAAACCACCGCGTCCTTTCAATTTAATTTAGAAAGAATGTGGCGCCAGTCTAGATGCAGATGAAGTTTTTTAGAAAAAAGGCCACTTTTTTCAAAAAAAACCCTGTAGTCTAGACACAGCCATATTGACTGTTTTCCAGTCAGAATTCATTTAGGCATCTGATCACCATCTCCAATATTTACATATTCAAAAATAACTTTCTCTGTATTTACATACCAAGAACTACTGCATGTTAATGAAAGTAATATCTATAGTTTTAAGACTCAAGATAAATATCAGGCTATGTTTGTGAATCAGATTTGATTTCAGAATGTTTTTAAAAAGACTAATGGCAGTCCTTGCTCAGGCAAAACAGACTTCAATTAAAGTTTTGACCTAAAGGCTACAGCAGGCCATCCAAAGTTTACTGGATTAAAAAATTATGTAATATTGTTCAAAACACCGGAACTAGGAAATACAATCTAATCTAAATCAGGCAGAGTTTTCACACTGTGTTATGAATGCCTTTTAAAGTCATTTTAGTTCACTTAGATGTATTTTGTTTTGTTTTTTCATTTATCTGGTTTTAGATAAGAGTAGTACTATCTGTATATTTCAGTGCTTCACCACCATAATATTTGGATGCTTATACACAAATTAAGAATAGCATCAGTTCTATCTGCAGTTCTAAGTTTAAACAGGTTGGCTACGTCTACACTGGTCCCTTCTTCGGAAGGGGCATGCTAATTTTGAACTTGGGAATAGGGAAATCCGCAGGGGGATTTAAATATCCCCCGCGGGATTTAAATAAACATCGCCGACGCTTTTTTCCCGGCTTGGGGAAAAGCCGGAAAAAAGCGTCTAGACTGGCGCGATCCTCCGGAATAAAGCCCTTTTCCGGAGGATCTCTTATTCCTACTTCAAAGTACTTTGAAGTAGGAATAAGAGATCCTCCGGAAAAGGGCTTTATTCCGGAGGATCGCCAGTCTAGACGCTTTTTTCCGGCTTTTCCCCAAGCTGGAAAAAAAGCGGCGGCCACGTTTATTTAAATCCCGCGGGGGATATTTAAATCCCCCTGCGGATTTCCGTATTCCCAAGTTCAAAATTAGCATGCCCCTTCCGAAGAAGGGACCAGTGTAGACGTAGCCGTGGTGTTTGTGAGACACTCAGTTGACTTAGTGATGCTAGAACTGGATCATTTTAACTGCTGTCTTTGAAAAAAATTGAGATAATCTGGTGATGATTTTAGATAGTATATGTGTGACCTACGATATATAATGATACTATTGACCATATCTCCAAAACATGTGTAACAATTTATCAATATATTTTAAGAGTTAGCAAATAAGCTTGTGCTTGTGGTGCCAATTAACACTGCTGTAATTAAGTCTGAGTTAGCATTCAAGAAATGTCTTTATTTAATATCAAATATTTCAGGTTTCCTCATGCTGAAATTTGGTTATATGCAAATCATGTAAACTTCTTAAACTATTCTGAGTTCAGAAACATACAATTACTACAAAAATTCAAGTATTTCCCTCCCCCACTTTCTCTGGACTGCCAAAATCTGTGTTAAAATACATATACACAGGTGTAATGATTCCTAAAATCTAGAATTAGTTTAGAAAAGTCTAAAAAAGTCAGAAGTCTAGAAAAGTCAGAAGATTAAAAATTGAAAAGTAGTTTTGGAACATATTGAGTACCAATTTATCACAGTGCTTTCTGTAATTACATAGTTTCATCACTGACAGTAGTGTTACCAAGTTATCATTATAATGTTTTTGTTCAATATCCATATGGAGCCGTTAGAAGGGTTAGCAAGAAGGCATGGGACGACACAGTGTTTTCATTATACTAATGATTCCAAGCTCTATATCTCTATTTTATCTGATCCAGCCAATTTTTGGTAGAGATTGGGCTAATTGGCTGAACCTCTGTCCAGATGAAAAGGAAATCATGCTTTAAGAATAAGCATTCAGCCAAAATATATAGTGAGGATTATGTTTGCCTCTTTAATTAAGGGTGCATGTCTACCATTTGTTACACCAGTTTTCAGAAGGGGCATTATGTTAGATTCTCAGCTGCTGTTAGATGATCATATAGCAACAGTGACCAAGACAGCTTTCTTTCATCTATGTCTGGCTAAGACATTGCTACTATTTCTTTTGGATGCAGACTTTGCAAGTATGATCCATACCTTTATCACCTCAAGATGAGTTTCCCATATGCACGCTACATAAAACCACCTTAAATCAACTCAGAAATTGAACCTGTTTTTAGGCAGGCTTTTCTCCATGTAGGCCTGGATTTTGGAATTCATCTCCTCCCCCCAGGCTGAAATAACCCATATTGTTGACCTCCAGAATATGCTGCAAAGCCAACTTCTTTTCCTAAACTTTTGAAAATGAAGACTTGTGGTAAGGCCTGTAACTTGAATTACATTTCTCCCCCATCCCTCCATTTGTGGATTTTGAGGAGACCATTGAATTTATTCTTTTTTTATTATGTTGATGGTAACATAATATGGAAAATATGACAAAGGTACCTAGAAGCGTTTTTGAATGTTTTATCTAAACCTAAGAAAACAATAATGTAAATCTCTGAAGCTCATGTGAAACCAATACCAATTCACAGATATGAAAACTGTTAACAAAAATGCTGAGTAATTTTTGGTTATGAGCATATAGTTTTATGTATTTTTCCATATTAAAAGAAATCTGAGTTTAATGAGTAAGTAAGGTAAAATACTAATAAGCACACATGAGATTATTTTTAGAAAAACATTCCAAAATGTTCCATGAATGTTGCATAACAGCTAAAAGATGATGGCCCACCGATAAAAAATTGAGCATCCATCTTTCCCCTGAAGTCCCCCATGTGTTGTCTTTAGTAAGAAACAGGAACAACACAACATATCCAGCAAATTCTTTAATCAATCAAAACTGCAAGTGCAAAACAGAAGTCTAGATAAAGGCAGATTCAAAATAATACTTTCAGTGAGGTCCACAAAGGAAACTTAGATGCCTGTCACTTTAGGTGCCACTGGCATTCTCAAAAATCCCACTCAGTTGTTGTCTAACCCTGGAGGTGTGTAAATTCCCTATACCGGTGTTTCTCAAACTGTGGGTCCTGACCCCCCGGGGGGCCGTGAGCAACTTAGAGGGGGGTCGCGGTATCACAAAGTTTGAGAACCCCTGCCCTAGACAACTAAATTTCTAACATTAAAGTCTCCAAGAAGTTTAAATTTCAGTAGCTGAAGCACAGCTGCCTCAGTCCTGACCTTGCACATTAACTAGGTGCTTATTTCATGCCAAAACCCCAACAGGACCCTGAGCATTGGCATCATCATGCCTGACTTTCCTGGAGAGCTTCTGTGGTAGGTATGCTCACAGCATGCCTAACTCCATACAAAACAGACTAGAGAGGAAGAGAAGGACAACTCATCCCTTTAGCTCAGTAGTTAGCACACTCTGCCAAGATGTGAGAGAAGGCAGTTCTATTCTCCCTAACTGATATGAAGAATAAATATAAACATGGGTTTCTCATGTTGCTGGGGAGTGCTTTCAAACCACTGGGCAACGGCTACACACTGTAGCCTTCTTGCGGAAAAGCTTATGCAAATTAAGCATGGCGTGGAATATCGCTACCCTTCATTTGCATAATTAATTAGCAGCTGCTTTTGCGCAAGAAGTTTCTGCACAAAAAGGAGCCATCTACACAGCTCCTTTTTGTGCAAAAGCGGCTGCTAATTAATTATGCAAATGAAGCATGGCGATATTCCACGCCATGCTACATTTGCATAAGCTTTTCTGCAAGAAAGCTGCAGTGTAGCCTTAGCTCTGGATTACAGAGTCAGTTATATTCTCTCTCTTATTGGACAGTATTTCAGACACAGTGGAACAGCTTCAACTGGAGAAATTAAGACTGACCTATAGCATAATATTCCATAGGTCAATGAGTAAGACACTTTCCTAAGAGATGAGGAGAGGAAAGCGAAGTTACTCACCTTGGTGCAGTAACTGTCATTCTTCGAGATAGTCCCTGTGGGTGCTCCACTGTAGGTGCTGGGCTTGCCCTGGTGCTGCAGGACGGAGATTTTTGCAGCAGTAGTTTGGCCGGACCATGCATGTGTGGGGAGCGTCTTGTGGCTTTCGCACCTTTTTGCACTGCTCGGTCTGGTCTGAGCCAGTTCCTTGTACCCGCCTCAGTATCTGTAACACAATAAAACGAACAAAGACTCCGAAGCGGGAAGGAGGGCAGGTAGTGGAGCACCCATGGGGACCATCTCGAAGAACAACAGTTACTATACCAAGGTGAGTAACTTCGCTTTCTTCTTCGAGGAGTCCCTGCGGGTGCTCCACTGTAGGTGTCTGCTCAGCAGTGTCCCACGCCCTGTGAATAAGAAGGTAGGTGGGATTCAGAGCTTAATGATTAGCTGATGAAAGGACCGCGTCTGTAACGGATTTATTCGGCAGCCTTCTGTGCTGTACAACATAATACTCTATAAAGGTGCGGTAGGATGCCCATGTGGCTGACCTACAAATTTCCGAAAGGGGAACGCCTCTAAGAAAGGCAGTGGAAGCTGAAATTGCCCTTGTGGAGTGTGCCCTGGGACGCTCGGGAGGGGTTTTCCCCGAATAGAGTAGCATTGAGAGATGCAGGAGACAATTAACTTAGCTACTCTTTGGGCAGAAATGGGCTCTTCCTTGGAACACTCAGCTAACGAGAGGAGAAGTCTGTCTGTTTTTCTAAAGGACTTAGTACGGTCAATCTAAAAGGCCAACGCCCTACACACATCTAATGTGTGGAAAGCGGCCTCCTTAGCTGAAGCATGTAGTTTAGGGGAAAACACGGGTAATACTATAGGCTCGTTGATATGGTATTCCGAACAGATTTTAGGTATGAAGGCTGGGTCGTGTGTGAGGATGACACAATCCCTCTGGAAGATGGTGTATGGAGGTATGGCCATCAACGCCGAAAGCTCACTGACTCTTCGAGCCAAGGTAATCGCAAGCAGGAACACCAATTTGGGATCAGAAGTTGCAGAGGTATCGTAGCCAATGGTTCAAATGGTGGGGCCGTAAAGGTCCGCAGTACTAAATCCAAATCCCACAAAGGCGGTGGTGCGCGTACGGGTGGATGCAAATTTGTTAAGACCTTGATGAATCTTTTAGTGAAGGGGTGTGCAAACACAGAAGAGCCGTCTATGGGCTGTTGGAAAGCTGCTATCGCCGCGAGATGTACTTTCAAGGATGGTATAGTGAGACCTGCTTGGTGAAGGCCCATTATGTAGTCAAGGATGGTATGGATAGGAGACAATATTGGATCAATCTGGTGGTCTGAACACCAGATAGTAAATCTTGACCACTTTGCGAGGTATGTGGTTCTTGTGCTATGTCGTCTGCTCTGTATCAGTACGTTTTTGATTACATCGGAACATAGGGCCTCAGTAGCGCTTAGCCAGCTTGGTACCACGCTGCAAGATGCATCACGTGAAGTTGCTGGTGGAGTAGGCGGTCATGGTTCTGGGTGAGTAGTGTTGGAGAACGTGGCAGGTGATAATGTGGACGATGGGATAGTTGCAACAGCAGGGGGAACCAGTGCTGTCTGGCCCAGGAAGGGGCTATCAATATTACTATGGCTCGATCGGTCCTGATCTTTTGCAATACCCTCGGGATTAGGGGTATGGAAGGGAAGGCGTACATCAGTGGACCTGTCCAACTGATGAGGAACGCATCGCCCAGAGAGTGAGGACCGAGACCTGCTCTGGACCAATACTGGGGACACTTCTTGTTGCTGTATGTTGTAAATAGGTCTATGAGCGGGGTGCCCCATTTGCGGAATAGGAAATGGAGGGGTTCGTGGTGAAGCTCCCATTCGTGGTCTGGCATGAAATTCCTGCTGAGCGAGTCCGCTGTAGCATTGCTTATGCCAGGTAAGTATGATGCCACAAGAGTGATGCCGTTGGTGATGCACCAATTCCAGAGTTGGATTGCCTCTGCACATAGGGATTGTGAGTGTGCTCCGCACTGATGATTGATGTAGAACATCGTAGCCACGTTGTCTGTGAGAATTTTTACTGTGGAATTGTGAATGTGCTCCCAGAAATGTCTGCAGGCATTGAAGATGGCTCTGAGCTCCAGTAGATTTATATGGAGCAATGTCTCTTGGTGCATCCAGCGGCCCTGCACGGACATGCCGCTCATGTGGACACCCCATACCTGGAGGGAAGCGTCTGTAGTAATTTGGTGTGTTGGTGGTTGTAACGCGGGCGCCCGTCCTGCTCCCCGCCGTGTATCTGTTTGCCCCCTTTTCGACGTTCCCCTCACCACTTGTGCTCCTCCGTTCCCCTCCTCCTCGTGTTGTGTGCCGCTCCTCCAGTGCCCTGTGCCTCCTTCCTCCTGTGTTCTCCTCTCCTCTCCTCCTCCGCTCTTTCTCCCGCCTCCGCTCTCTCCCCCTTGTCCGCTCCTTCCTCCTTCACTCGTTCTCCGACTCCCTCCTCTCCTCCTCGCTCCTCCGGGTTCTCTCCCTTTTCCTTCTGCCCCTTTCCCCTTTTGAATCCCCCGCCGGCGTCCGGCCCGGGTGACGCAACGCGCCGCGTCACCAGGCTCCGCCCCTCCCGTGCGTGCGCGCGCCCGGCGACGTCAGCCGTCACGTCGCCGGGGCTCCGCCCCCGCCCTACGCTGCTGTCCGGGCGTAGCCCCGCCTCCGCCGCGCCGCCCGTTATCCGGGCCGCGGCCAGGGAACAGGCTCCGCAGTGCCGCCGCGCTCCCTGGGTGGCGCCCAGGAGGGACAGCGCGACTGCGGGCTGAGTGCGGGGCGGGCCGCCGGACGGGGTGTGGGGGAGGCGCGCCCCGTCACACACCTCCCCCTCCAGGTTTGCCCGCTCCTCCCCTCGTGTCTCTGGGGTCTCCTCGGGTATCCTGGAGAAAAAGTCTGCGTTCCCGTGGTCTTTCCCTGCCCGGTGGCTCACTTTGAACCGGTAGGGCTGCAGCGCCAGGTACCACCTCTGGATGCGGGGATTGGCGTCTTTCATAGCCTGGAGCCACCGGAGGGGTGCGTGGTCGGTCACCACCGTGAACGTACTGCCTAGGAGATAGTACCGTAACATGTCAACAGCCCACTTAACCGCCAAAGCCTCTTTTTCTATCGTTGAATACTGCTGCTCCCGCGGGAGTAGCTTGCGGCTAACATATACTATAGGATGTTCTTCCTCTCCTTCCCCCTGGGATAATACCGCACCGAGCCCGCGCTCGGAGGCGTCCGTCTGCAAAATGAATGGGCGGGAAAAGTCAGGCTGCGCCAGTACGGGGGCTTGAGTTAGCCTCTGCTTTAGAGTCTCAAAGGCCTGGGCGCACCCGGGGTCCCATCGCACCCTCTTAGGGGCCGCGTTCCTGGTTAGGTCCGTCAATGGGGCCGCCACGGACGCGAAGTCGGGCACAAAACGTCTGTAATAACTGGCGAGCCCCAAAAACTGCCGGACCTGGCGCTTCGTGCTCGGGGGGGGATAATTTCGCAATGCCTCCATCTTCCCGATTTGGGGCCGTATCTGTCCTCCCCCCACCGTGTACCCCAAGTACGACACCTCCCGCTGGCCAAACTGACACTTCGCGGGGTTAGCGGTGAGCCCGGCTTCCTGAAGGGAGGATAACACCGCCTCTATTTGCCGCAGGTGCTCGGTCCAAGTTGCGCTGAAGATGACTATATCGTCGATATAGGCCGCTGCGTATGCCCCGTGAGGCCGGAGCACTTGGTCCATTAGCCTCTGGAACGTGGCAGCGGCGCCATGGAGGCCGAAGGGCATTCGTTTGAATTGGTACAGGCCAAACGGCGTGGAGAATGCGGTTTTCTCGCGGGCCTCCTCCGTCAGTGGGATTTGCCAGTACCCTTTCGATAGGTCGATCGTGGACAAGTATCGGGCATTCCCCAGCCGCTCCAACAACTCATCTATCCTCGGCATTGGGTAGGCATCGAACACAGACACCGCGTTGACCTTCCTGAAATCAATGCAGAATCGGGTGGTGCCATCCTTCTTAGGGACCAGTACGATGGGACTTCTCCACGCGCTGCGGGATTCTTCGATCACCTCCCACCGCAGCATCTTGTCCACTTCGTCACGTACCGTCCCCCACAGTTTCCTGGGCAGTGGCCTGACCGGCTCCCTCACGGGGCGACCGGGTGTGGTCACGATGGGGTGCTGGACCAGGTTGGTCCGTCCTGGCGTCTCTGTCAGGACCTGAGAGAACCTCCCCAAGGTTTCTTGTAGTCCCCTGCTCTGCCCTGGTGTGAGGCCTAGGCCCAGGTGGGGCCGTGCGGCCACCTCGCCTTCCCTCGGTCCTGAGCCCCACCCCGCCAGGGCCTCCCGGGCCCGCCATGCTTTAAGCAGGTTGACGTGATAAATGTTGGTTGTCTTTCGTTTCCCGGGCATCCTAATCTCATAGTTCACGTCCCCGACTCTCCTGATCACCTCGAAGGGGCCCTGCCAACTAGCTAACAGTTTTGAGGATTGTTCGGGCAACAGGAGGAGAACCCTATCCCCGGGCTGAAAGGTGCGCAACCGGGCATTCTGGTTATAGTAGCGGGCCTGCTTCCCCTGCGCCTCCTCCAGGTTGCGTTTGGCGAACTCGCCTACCCTACGTAGCCTTTCTCTGAGCCTCAGGACGTACTGTACTGTCCCTTGTACTCGGGTCTCCTGCGCCTCCCAGGCCTCTCTCACTATATCCAGGATCCCCCTGGGCTGCCTACCATACAGGAGCTCGAACGGGGAGAACCCTGTGGAGGCTTGGGGTACTTCCCTTATTGCGAACAGGAGTGCCGGCAGGGCTCGGTCCCACTCTTTAGGTTCCTCTTCCACGAATTTCCGGAGCATTCCCTTGAGTGTCCGATTGAACCGCTCCACGAGCCCGTCGGTTTGCGGGTGGTAGACCGATGTCCTCAAGGTCTTTACCCTCAGCAGGCGGCACAGTTCCCTCATGAGCGCCGAGGTAAAGTTCGTCCCTTGGTCGGTGAGGATTTCTCCTGGTATGCCTACTCGTGAGAAGATCTTAATCAGTTCGTTCGCGAGCGTGGGGGCGGTAGCGTTCCGAAGGGGGACGGCCTCGGGGTAGCGGGTTGCGTAGTCCACTACCACGAGGATATACTGGTACCGGTTCTTCGTCCGCTCCAAGGGTCCTACCAGGTCCATGGCGATCCTCTGGAATGGGACATCTATCACCGGCATTGCCACGAGCGGGGCCTTGGTTACCCTCCCTGGTCCCATTCTCTGGCATTCCGGGCAAGATTCGCAAAAGTCTTTAGCCGCCCGGTATATGCCAGGCCAATAGAACCGCTGCAGTAGGCGCTGCACCGTCTTCTCATACCCTAGGTGTCCGCCCCAGGGGTTGCTGTGGGCCAGGTCCAACAGCCGCCTGTGATGTAGCTTTGGTACGACCAGCTGCGTGATCACCTCCCCGTCCTCTCGTCCCTCCGTGATCCTGTATAGGCGGTTGTCTTGGATCTCGAAGCGTGGGTAGCCCCTTTCTCCCTCTGCCCCGGTGGTTGCGTTCTCCCATGCTTGCTGCAGGAGGGGGTCCTCCCTCTGTTCCCGGACGAAGTCGGGGGACCACTCACCCTCTATGTCGGTCGGGTCCTCCCCGGCCCTAGTTCCCGGCTCCCTCGTTGGGGCCTCTGTATCCTCCCCGGCCAAGGCGGCTTGATCTCCCTGCCACTCCCGGAGGGCCTGCCCGAACCCGCTCCAGTCTCTTCCAAGGAGCACGGGATATATTAGTCCCGGTACAAGGGCGACGTAGGCCCTCCCTTCCGAGCCCCCATCCTTCAAGCGCACCCAGACAGTGGGGTATGGCTCGACGCGTCCGTGTATGCATTGGACGAACACGGGGGGCCCCCGGGGCTCCCTGGGGGAGACTAGGTCGGCCCGGACCAGGGTCTGGCCGCAACCTGAGTCCACGAGGGCGGTGACTACCTGGCCCTCTACCTCCACCTGACGTAATATCCTTCCCGCGGGTTGGGGCCCCGACCTGCTCTGCCCTGTCATTACCTGCGTGAAGGAGCAGTCCATCAGCGGGCAGTCCCGCTTGAAGTGTCCCTCTTGGCCGCACTGGTAGCACGCTCCCCCGGGACCCCGTGCCGGGGGTGGGTTGATCTTCCGCTCTTCCTGGGCAGCTGGGCGGGGAATTGGCTCCTCCCTCACAGGGCGGCTCCACACCGGCGCTAGGCGTCTGCCACCGCGGCCGGGGCTGGGGGGGGGCACCCGGTCCCCTTGTCTCCCCTTGCCGGGGCGGGGGTCTGGTCTCCCTTGCTGCCCCGCTGGAGTGTTCCCCTCGGGACCCGGGTCCTTCCCGGCCCCCCTCGGCCGACATATAGTCCTCCATTAGGGTTACCGCGTCGGCCAGAGACGTAGGGTGGTGCCGTCTCACCCACCGCTGCCCCTCGCCCGGAAGGATGTGTATAAACTGCTCCAGGACCACCGTCTCCGCTACCTGGGGTCCTGACCGCTGCTCGGGTTCTAACCAGCGCCAACACGCCTCCCTGAGCCGTTGTGCCACGGCTCGCGGGCGGGCCCCCGGGGTGTATTTTTCTTGCCGGAACCGCTGTCTATAGGTCTCGGGGGTGACCCCTAGCTGGTCCAGGACTGCCTCTTTCACTTTGTAATAATGTAGGGCATCTCGTGGATCTAGACTCCGATAGGCCAGCTGAGCTGGGCCGGTAAGGTACGGAGCTAGTAGCGTAGCCCAATGTTGTTCTGGCCACCGGGCGGCTGTGGCTACTCTTTCAAAGGTGACCAGAAAGGCCTCGGGGTCGTCGGCAGGGCCCATTTTAGTCAATCTTACGGGGAGCTGGGCTAGGGCCCCACCCTCCGCCCCTTCCCCCACGACCGCTGGGGCTGGCCCCCGGCCCGCATTTTCCCACTGCCTCACCCAGTGGTCCTGTTGCGTCCGGAACTGCTCCGTCACGTCACGTAGTAGTTGGGCCTGCTGCTCCCGGTGTTGCGTGGCCAACTGCTGGAGGAGGGCCGTCTGCTGTTGTTGCTGCTGGTGTTGATTGTCCGTCAGCCATTTGAACACGTCGGCCGCGTCCATGGCTCCTCGTTACGCTCAGTCGCGGTTCTACTCGGCTGTGCGTCCTGTTACACCGTAACCTCCTCCACCCGTGGTTTTTTTTTTTTTTTTTTTTTTTTTTTTTTTTTTTGGTGAGTTGTTTGGGGTTGTGCGCTTTTATCTAGAGTTCAGTGCCCATATTCTCCACCACGTGTAACGCGGGCGCCCGTCCTGCTCCCCGCCGTGTATCTGTTTGCCCCCTTTTCGACGTTCCCCTCACCACTTGTGCTCCTCCGTTCCCCTCCTCCTCGTGTTGTGTGCCGCTCCTCCAGTGCCCTGTGCCTCCTTCCTCCTGTGTTCTCCTCTCCTCTCCTCCTCCGCTCTTTCTCCCGCCTCCGCTCTCTCCCCCTTGTCCGCTCCTTCCTCCTTCACTCGTTCTCCGACTCCCTCCTCTCCTCCTCGCTCCTCCGGGTTCTCTCCCTTTTCCTTCTGCCCCTTTCCCCTTTTGAATCCCCCGCCGGCGTCCGGCCCGGGTGACGCAACGCGCCGCGTCACCAGGCTCCGCCCCTCCCGTGCGTGCGCGCGCCCGGCGACGTCAGCCGTCACGTCGCCGGGGCTCCGCCCCCGCCCTACGCTGCTGTCCGGGCGTAGCCCCGCCTCCGCCGCGCCGCCCGTTATCCGGGCCGCGGCCAGGGAACAGGCTCCGCAGTGCCGCCGCGCTCCCTGGGTGGCGCCCAGGAGGGACAGCGCGACTGCGGGCTGAGTGCGGGGCGGGCCGCCGGACGGGGTGTGGGGGAGGCGCGCCCCGTCACAGTGGTAGCTGTTGGAAAGGTACCCCAGATAGTAGGTTCCTTTGTGTGGTCCACCAACAAAGCGACCCGATAACATTGGGTAGAACCGCGACTGTCTTGTGTACGTCTGGAGTGATGTGATTGTGCATGGTGGCCAGCCAGTGTTGAAGACATGAAAGTGTAGTGCTGCGTGTAGAACTACGAAGGTAGTCGTGGCCATGTGCCCCATAAGTTTGAGGGCTAAAAGGACCTGAATTCTTGGGCTGGCTTGACAGGTATCTATTATAGATTGTAAAGCGTCAAACCTGGCTAGAGGGAGGAATGCTCTGGCCACTGTAGAGTCCAATCTCGCCCCAATGAACTCTAGGTTTTGGGTCGGGGACAAGGTTGATTTGTCTTTGTTTATTAGTAATCCCAGATAGTGGAAGGTCTGTTCAGAGATGGTCAACATCCTGGTGACCTGTGTAGACAAACGGCCTTTTATGAGGCAATCGTCGAGATGGGGAATATGTGTACGCCGTTTCAACAGAGATGTGCTGTGACCACAGAGAGTACTTTTGTGAACACTCTGGGAGCGGATGAGAGTCCAAATGGGAGGACTCGGTATTGATAGTGATTGCGTCCCACCATGAACCTGAGGAATCGTCTTTGGGAGGGGTGAATTTTGATGTGGAAGTAAGTGTCATGTAGGTCGAGAGCAACAAACCAGTTGTTTCGGTCTAAAGCCAGAATAATCGATGCAAGTTTTACCATCCTGAAATGCTGTTTTCGTAGGAACTTGTTTAGTCGTCTGAGGTCCAAGATCGGCCTCCAACCCCCTGTTTTCTTTTGAACTAGGAAATAGTGGGAATGAAACCCTTTCCCCCTGAATTCTTGCGGAACTGCTTTGACTGCACCGATAGCAGAAGATGACGGATCTCTGACTCGAGCAAATGCTCATGAGATGGGTCCCTGAAAAGGGACGGGTTTGGGGGGGTTGTAGGTGGGATGGACAGGAAGGGGATAGAGCAACCAGTTCTTATTATTTCTAGAACCCATCTGTCATTGGTGATGTGTGCCCAGTGGTTATAAAATGGGCGTAGGCGATGTAGAAACAGCAAGGTGGTGAGGGATGAGACTGGTTGAGTGCTCCTGACCAAGAAGTCAAACTTCTGGTTGCGACGTCTTGGGAGTCATTGGCGTTGTCGGGAGTTGTCTAATGGTCTTTGTTATTGTTGCTGATGCCATGGTTGTCTCTGGTGATAATAGTCATAACGCCTCTGGAATGGGGTATATCGACGCCGCCTGAATGGCGGAGTATACATCCCCAGAGTGCGTAACGTGGATCTGGTATCTTTACTGGAATGCAACAAGGTATCGGTTTTCTCTGCAAACAAATTGTCCTTTTCAAAAGGCAGATCCTCCACCTTTGATTGCAGTTCTCTAGGAACTGCTGCTGCCTGTAGGAATGAGGCTCTTCTTAAGACCACTGTAGCAGTGGCCCTAGTCGCAGTGTCTGCCACATCAGCCGCTATTTGTAGTCTGGTTCTCGTGGAGGCGTATCCTTCCTGCACCAATGCCTTCAGGATGGGTCTCTTTGATTCAGGCAAGCATTCCATGACGGTTGAAAATTTAGAATAATTGTCAAAATTGTGATTTGACAAATGAGCCAAATAGTTGGCTATGCGAAGGAGGAGTGTTGCTGACGTATACACTTTCCTCCCAAAGAGATCAAGTCTTTTTGAGTCCTTATCTGAGGACTGGCTCCTGTACTGTGGAGCACATGCTCGTTGTCTGGCCGCATCAACCATCAAGGAGTTGGGCAATGGATGTGTAAAAAGTAACTCTGAGCCTTTGGGCGGCACAAAGTATTTCTTGTCCGCCTTCTTATTTGTGGGTGGAACCGATGCAGGGTTAGCCCAGAGTTCATTGGCGACTTCCAAAATTGCCTCATCAAGAGGAATGGCCAATTTAGGAGGTTGAGAGGTTTCCAAATTCTTGAAAAGTTTATGGTGCTTACCCTGAACCTCAGTGAGTTGGATGTTCTGAGATAGGGCAACCCTTTTAAATAATTCTTGAAATTGTCTAATGTCATCCGGGGGCAAAATGTCTCCTGGTATCACCGCCTCATCTGGTGAAGAGGATGAAGGGTCCGCCGATGACACTTGGGGTTGGTATGATTGCTAAAAGCATTGGTTTTCCTCAGTATGGGAAGGGGGAGGTAGTGTCGAACGGGGAATATGCACAGCCGGTGGATTGGTGGCTGGAGAGTAACATAGAGATGAGTCACCCATCCTAGTAGGTGACCTGGAAGATCGGTGGTACGCACGACTATACGGTGAATGTGATCTATAGTAACTGCATTTGTCATATGGGTCCCTGTAGCAGTATGAGGATTGTGATGGCAAGCGGTCATAATGATGCAACCTGCTATATGATCTTCTATATGAGTAGCTGGGAGACAATGGAGGTAAGACCTTTGGCTTAACAGAGACGGAGATGCCGAAAAATGGTGGTGCCGAGAGTAGTGGGTCGCTCTGTGCCCGGGGTCCCTGGCGGAGTTAAGAAGGGCGATGGCAGGCGTTCCATAGAAGGGAACCTCATTGGTGGTGACCTCCTTGGTGACTGAAGTGGGGGAGGCGAGGAGGGGTTAGGAGAGAACACTGGGGACGGGGAGCGTGGGGGTGGGCTCCTTAGTCGTCTTGTCTTAGCCACAGCCTTTCTGGGCTGTGGTTGTGTCAGTGCCAGTATCGGCACCGAGTCTTCTGGTCTATGTGGAGGTGTGGAGTCTGGTGCCGTCAGCGGTGCCGGTGGTACCACAATCGGTGCGCGATCAGCCGATAGGCGCAGTGCCGCTTGATTGTCGGTGCCACCCGGCACTGGGCTCGCCAGTGTTGGTGCCGCCCGTTATGTTGCCGGTGCGGATGGTGCCGGCGCGGTATGTGCAGAAATTGCCGGTGCCGTAGACCTCAGTGCCGTTGAATGACCGACTTTCGGCACCAAGAGTCTGGATTTTGCCGCTTTAGATGGGGCTGGCCATGACTTAGGCAAGCCAGAAGTGCCCAGTTTGGAGCTGACACTCGATCTGCTTTGCGAAGTGGCAGGCAGAGAGTGAGCTGGAGACGGCTTGGTCTTTTTAGGAGGCACAGCAATAGGAGAAGAAGCCCTGCGCTTTTGCGGCTCTGGTGAGGGCTGTGCCGTGGAGGCGAGGTCCTGAGGCTGTAAAGCTTTATCAAAAAGCATCATCCCAAGCCTCATTTCCCTATCGCATCTAGCTCTTGAAGTGAGCTTGGAGCAGTAGAGGCACCTTTGTGGGACATGTCCCTCCCCTAAACTTCGAATGCAGGAGGAGTGACCATCAGAGGCAGGCATAGCCTCTCAGCAAACCTCACTTTTTTTAAACCCCGGGGAGCCGGGCATTGTTGTATTCAATCAGTTGTGCAGTTAAGAACAAAAAACAGATTTTTTTTTTTTAAACAGGAAAGGTTCAACTGGGAGAAAAATTCCAACCAGAACTTAAGGTAAGAACAAGAACTATAGTTCTTAAACTGAAGAGTTATGAAGAAAAAAACTACTTTTTTGTTTTTTAAGAGTAAAAGGACTCGAACGGGGGAGATAAGCAAGAGAGAGAGATCAAATTATAACTATTAACAAGCCTGAATTCATCGTTTTGAAGAGAACCAGGGAGAAGCTCGTTGTTCCGTCTGCAGCCAGAGGCGGTTAAAGAGGAACTGGCTCAGACCGGACCGAGCAGCACAAAAGGGCGCGAAAGCCACAAGACGCTCTCCACGCATGTGTGGTCTGGCCAGACTACTGCTGCAAAAATCTCCATCCTGCGGCGCCGGGGCAAGCCCAGCACCTACAGTGGAGCATCCACGGGGACTCCTCGAAGAAGAATCCCTGTTTTAAATCCATTCTCATCAGGCAAAATACTTCTGGGGGGAGGGGAGAAAGAATGAATTGGGACTTTCTGAATCTTAAGAGTTTCCTAACCATTGGGATAACAGTTTTCAGGGTAAAAACTTAAAAACCAACAATGGTCCTATAGCACCTTAGAGACTAACCAAAAAACACAGGCCGTTATATTCAACACCCAGATTATATCAAAAGCTAAGTATTGGGCACTTACAGCCTACTCTAATAGCCTAATTTAAAATGGACACTTTAATTGACAGGGTTTTTTTCTCCTCCCTGTCTCTTGCACCATATTTGTTATCTGAAGAAGTGGGCTGTGCCCACGAAATCTCATGATACAATCTATGTATTTTTTGGTTAGTCTTCTAAGGTGCTATAGGACCATTGTTGGTTTTTAAGTTTCTTTAGTTAGAGTGTGTCTACGCAGCAAAGTTATTTCAGAATAATGGCCATTATTCTGAAATAACTATATGAGAGTCTACACCGCAATTCCGTTATTTTAAAATAATTTTAAAATAATGGACACCTTATTCTGACTTCTGTAAACCTTGTTCTATGGAGAATAACACTTATATAGGTGTTAGCTTTTTCGAAATAAAGTGTTTGTAGAGGCTTCAGTTCTGCTATTTTGAAATAGCCCCTTACCAAGGCCATTCTAATGTATTCCTTCCCAGTGCCTCCTGGGGCTCTAAATCAAAATAGCACATCTGCATTAGAAAAGCCCGCCTCGGACTAACTTTGAGGCTTCCCTGCAGTATAGATGTGCTATTTTGAAATATGCAATTTCAGAATAACTATTCCTGAATAGCTTATTCTGAAATAACTGTGCAGTGTAGACGTAGCCTCACAAACTAACACGGCTACCCCTCAGAGTTCTCAGGGGGCACAGCTACACAGCAGGGCTAAACTCAAAGTAAGCTATGCAACTTGATATACACTAATTACGTAGCTTAAGTCAAAACAGCTTATTTCAACTTTTGGTGCTGTCTACACAGCAGTTATTTCGAGATAGAGCACTCTTCCCCCGACTTCCCTTACTCCCCGCACAATGAGGGTTACAGGACTCAGAGTAAGTAGTCCTCCAGCTCAACATTATTTTGACATTATGTCAAAATAAATGCTTGTGGGTAGATGTGGACTGTGTTATTCTGGAATAATGTCAGTTATTCCGAAACAACGCTGATGTGTAGACGTAGCCAGGGAAGTTTCGTCCCACAGTTGTATTATATGCAGATATGTATGCATCACTCCCTTTCTTGCAAGAAATGGCTTAAGCACCTGACTCCAAAAGAAGGTTCTCAGCTGTGAATCATAAATGGAGATAGGTGCTAAACTCTGAGAAGGGTGGGACTTTGGATCCACCTCACCTTCAGCATCTACTATTGACTTGTTTAGTAATCTCTCTGTCCAGTGTGCCAGCTTCTGTGAATCCTATTCTTTCCCCCTGTATTGTATAAGGAGATGAGATACCTAACTCAGTAATTATGTAGTGTATCACTGAGCATTGTAACATGTAAGCTGTTTTGTGATTCTAGCCTTTAGTTTCTAGTGATTCTATCTTGAATTTATATAGAATAACAGTATGATCTAGATGGCTGCACTAAGATGGAATGTACTATTTTGCATAAGCTTCTCTTTAGAGCTCTGCATATATATTCCTACAAAGCTAAAGGCCCCAAATTTCTTTTTTTACTGAACAGAAAATGAAGTGGTACCATTGGTAAAATATTATTAAAGACTAGAGCAAAGATGACATCAGGAAAAGGGTACATGCAAAATAGTGTGCCTGAATAACTTCTTCAAATAAAGTAAATATTGAATTTTATTTACATTTTTGTGTGATTTTCAAATCAATTTGTTATTTTCATGTTGTAGAAGTCAACTGGAGAATGTGCTTTATGCCTCATGATGTACAGAATCTGTGCCAAAAAAAGTTAATACTTACAAATGCAGAAACTTTGAAGATAGTGGATGTAATAATTATTTCCTTTGTTTCAGGATCCTTTTGAACACTGAAATACGGAGAAATAACCCATATTTAACACCAGCAATGAGAGAGAGAGAGACAGACAGATACACAAATAGACCTTGTAAATATTTACTAAATTAATTGAAAACGTATACATTATGTTCTTGCTCAAATCTATGAAGGGAAATTTAGTGGTCAGGACTTTATCCATGTCATCTCAACCTTTGAAATCTACACTATCCATGGCTAGAAACAGCAACATGTTCTTAGACATTATTTATTTTTTTAAAAATTGAGGCTAGTTTCTCCTTTCCATCTGTTAAATTACAACTGCATTCTAGAGTCACAGTAATGACTCCAAATTATGGTTGCAAAACAACTGTCAAGGTTATAAGAGATGCACCTTTGTCTCTTAGCTAATTGCAGGCAGTCCCCGAGTTACGCGGATCCGACTTATGTCGGATCCGCAGTTACGAACGGGGCTTTTCTCGCCCCGGAGGACGGGAGTGGTGGGACGCCCAGATGCGCCGTGGTCCCGCCGCCCGCGTCCTCCGGGGCGAGAAAAGCTGCTCCCTCCCCCCCAGCAGACCAGGGAGACGCGGAGCAAAGCTGCTCTGCCCCGGGTTGCTCTGCCCCGGGCTTCCTGGATTCAGCCGCTGATCAGTTTCAGCAGTGGCTGACTTGGGGACACCTGGGGTAGAGCAGCTGGGGTGCTGCCGGGTTGGTCCCCACAGCACTGAGGTGCGGCGCTGCAGAGACCTACCTGGCAGTGCTCCAGCTGTTCTGTCCCAGGCGTCCAAATTCAGCCTCTGTTGAAACTGATCAGCGGCTGATTCCAGGAAGCCCAGGGCAGAGCAACTCTGACTCGGGCTTCCTGGAGTCAGCCGCTGGTCAGTTTCAGCAGCGGCTGAATCTGGACACCAGTTCCAACTTACATACAAATTCAACTTAAGAACAAACCTACAGTCCCTATCTTGTACGTAACCCGGGTACTGCCTGTAATATTTTTAATCTCATGTATTTAGAAGAATTTCAAAGTAAAAAAGGTGATTCTTACAAGGATGCAACCCCTCTCACCAAGAGATGTAGACATCCATCCATTTATAATTGAAGTTGTATATATATTTAATGCGCTTTTCAATGAGGAATGTTTTGTATATAGCTATGCAAGGGTGTATCTTTCCAGTGGAGTAATATATTCTACAGTGGTGTTATTTTAAAATGTACTAACATATTGCAGGGTCTACACCAACCAGTTAATATGAAACACATTAATTCACATTAAATATAATACCCCCATAGAGTGCATTACCCCACTAGGTAAACAAGCCCTAGCTTAGGAACATTTTCTGTTTATTGAACCTTTGCATTTCTAAGCTACCTACCTATTTGTTGTGAAACTGTCCATTTCCTCAGTTACAATATCTGTAGACATCCCAGTGCTTTTCTTCACCATTATAAATTGTATATGGTTTTCTTATTTTTATATTAAGACATATTTTTTACATTTCTTCAGAAATCAGATAATATAGCCTCTATTAATTGTCACTAGTTCCACATAATTTTATTTACATTAACTCATTATGGTACATTTGAGTCTTGTATATTCCATAGTGCATAGAGTTCTGAGAAATATGTTAACTCACAAAATGCTTTATCATGAAGAAGCTTAGTTTCTGCGACAGATTCCACTGCAGTCTAATAACTAATTAGGTGATTCAAACGGCATCTATTTTTCACTTAATTGTTAAATTAGGAAACTTTCATATTAAATAAATGGCCATTTTAACTACAGTATATCTATTTTCCTTTTTATAAAAGAGAAACCTCTTCACTGTTTCAGACTTAGGGTACATCTACACTGCACGGCTATTTCAGGATACCAGAGGTATCCCACAATAGCTACCCCATGTTGATACAAGCTGCCCATTATTTCAAAATATTTTTCAAAATAACGGGCGCACTGTTTTGTCATCCCAGTAAACCTCATTGCACGAGACATAAGGAATGGCTCAAAATAGTGCTTTAATTCAAAATTTGGTGCTGTGTAGACACACCAAATTTCAAAATAAGCTATTTCTAAATAGATTTGAAACAAGATACTCAATCTGTGTAGCACAAATTGTGTATCTTATTTCAAGTTTAACATGCTGTATAGATGCACCCTTACTTTGAGCTCTATTAATACCCCTCTATCACCATTACATTTTACTGTTTTCTATACACAAAAGAGCAACCCTATGCTTTCAGGAAAATTTAGTTTCAACCAAGAAAATAAACAACAACAAAAGAACAAATGTGAAATCTCCATGAATGTGAGTACAATGTTCAAGAAACTATAACAGCTGCCATCTGAAGTGAAATTACACTCTAAAATGGAGATAGAAAAACTCATTAGAAATTTAAAGGTGCAATCCATGGAAAATACTTATAAATTAGGAAATCCTAACCACTAAATCTCTTGATAAATTGTGGTTTTAATTTTAAACAGGAAATGTTAATTAGAGATAATGAACAAAAGTATGTACATTATTTCACAGATATACTGAAGCAGCATTTAATTTATATGTGATATGAAAGTCTTCAGGTAAACCTAACCAAAACTATGCCATAAAGAAAGGAATCAAGTAGTAACTAGTCTCTGTAACAAATACAGGGAAATCCTGAGCAAAGGGACTGTAATTTTGACAGACACATGTGTGGGTAGAGATCCTTGCATCATGGCAGGGTAAAGATCCTTGCATGTTATTCCTCTCCCCCCATACCTGGGAGCACCTGTCACAGTCTAATCCAAAACATTGTATATTGGCCTACTTAATTTAGTCCAGTGTTTCTCAAAGCTGTCCATGAAACCACTTTGAGAAACCTGCTAACTGGCCATGTCGGTGTGTTTACTTACCAGCGCTGCAGCCACAGTGCCTAATGGCTCCCATTGGCTCCAGTTTACCGTTTGCAGTCAAAAGGAAATGTGGGAAGTAGCGTGGGCCAGGCCACCGCTTCCTGTGGCTGCAAACGACGAACTGGAGCCAACAGGAGCCGAGTGGCTCCATGGCCACAAGACTGGTAAGCAAACACACTTGAACTGCCACTTAGCAGGTTTCGTGGGCCACTTTGAGAAACATTGGTTTAGTCCATCAGAGCTACACTTGGGAATAAATGTTTCCTCTAATAGTAAAAAGGCTTATGGAAGAAACATTCCCAAGTTAATGATTACTTTGGTAGTAACTAATTCAATGTTCATAATGAATTCATGAAGAAATAAAAGATTTACCTAGCGTTGCTCAGGTCCTTAACTCACATACTTTTTTATTAATAAAAGGAAAATGTACTTTATTTAAATGATTGCAATTTTCAATATGAAGGTGTTATTTTTATGAAGTTAATTTTTATTTCTGATTTCTTTGAACAGTAATTGTTAAAATTTGTCTATTTAATTTTTTTAGTACACTATTTAAAATGGGAATTCCTTCAAGTGTATTTTTTGCTCTGATCTTTTAAAACTCTTATTGTTTGCTATGTTTCAACAAAAAAAAGTACTGTAGTCTTTTTGGTTTCCAGGAACATTGTCTTGTAGTTTTCAAACCTTTGCGTTGATTTAGCTGTGCAAAAGCAGAGCACTACTCCAAATTTCTCCATTTTATCTGTTTTCTGTAAGATTTATTGAGAAGCTATCCTATTCCAGTTTCATCCTAAATTTCTGGCTCACCTTAGTTCAGTCTCTTTCAACATTCGCTCATTTATATAAATTTTAAGGACCATATTTGATTTGGTGATTTTGTCTCTTTTCTGTTTGGCCTAATCAGCTGACATTTTGTGAACAAAATTGTGAAAAAATAGATGGCACTGTCACAGCTAAAGTTCTCAACATTGGGCTTAAGAGAAATGTTGAACACATGCTGAGTACACTGAAGCCTATTTCTGTAGTCTTGAACGAAATACAGGAAAATAGCTATTTTATTGCTGATGCTGTTGAAATTTGGAAGGAAATGGGTGAATTTCTGTTGGTGGAATCCATAGAAGGTCTTTTCAAGATGAGGAACACCTTGAGAATAAGGAAAGAAGGTAGAATGAAGGTAAGGGAATGAGAAGGAGCAAGGAAGAAGATGAAACATCAGGAAATGCTGTTAAGGAAACAAGTTGAGGTTTTAAAAGGTAAATAGTACAAAGGTAAGAGATTGGCATGAAAAAAATATGGCAGAATTAATGAAAGGGTGGAGAAATTTTGCCAAATAATTCCTTGTTTTAAAAAGTTTGCAAGATATCCTGATCAGAAAAAGATGTATGAAAAAAGAGAGAATAAGAAGAAGGGTTAAGGAGAGCTGGAGGTAAAGAAAATCCAGTTGAAGATAGCAGCACAGGAGTGTCTTAAAGAGTAGAAGAAAAGTTATTTGGAAGAAAGAGAACCGTTGAGAGGAAAAAGGAACAAAGACTGTGGAAGAACTAATTGTGGTCTCAGCACTTTGTCTAATGTCTTTCAACAGCATGGGAGTGGGAACAGCTGTAGTAAAATGCAGAGAGTAAGTTAAGGCTGAGGATTAGAACCGCAGACAGTATGTTGTGAGTGTGGAGTGAAGGATTTAACAGAAAAGAGAGGACAGAGTTTCTTTCATGTTAGCTCCTTTCTTGCTATGTTCAGTATTCCTAAAGTGCCCATATGAATACTCGGTACGGTACTACGGAAAGCATACAGCCAAGTCTACACTACTTAAGAAAACTGCTGGGATAGATGGAATATTGTAACTAGTTAAAGAAGCTTAATATGTAACTAGAGGGCTGTGCCCACTGCTCGCTGCACATGGCAACCCCCCAGTCGCACGGGGTAGGCAACCTCAGCTCCCCCCGATCCCCAGGGAGGGCCACGCCAGCCAGGGTCCCTTCTCCTTTCCCCCTCTGCCAGCCTGGGCCCCTTCGCCCTCACCAGTGTTCCCTCTAAGATTTTCCATCCATGAGCAGAGTGAGTTTTGTATTGTACATCAATAGTGAGGTCACATGCGCTTGTACAGATGTGTGCCATTGTGGTGCTCTCTCTCTCTACATATATATGTAAAATCATACACATATATATAGTTATGGAAGAAAAAAAATACTAAAACAAGGGTAATTAACAAGGTTCATGTTCCTGCACACACACACCCTGAGAACCACCCATCTTGGCACCCAGTCTCACTCCCACTGAGCCTTGCTCCCATCTCTCCTGCATCCATGGGCTTCCAAACCCCTGCACCCTTATCCTGTGCACCCTTTGCCACTAACTCTGCACTGTTCTCACTTTGTCCCTATCTTCTGCACAGTGCCCCCTTCATCCCAACCCCAGCACTTTCCTCCCAGCCCAATTCAATCAAAAAAAGTGTAGTAATTTGTAAAGCATAAAAAATGAATGGGAATTTGCTGGACCTGGGGAGGTCAATGCACCTGGGTCTCCACATTTCCTCCTGACTGCCACCTGGGGCTCTGCTCTCCTCATGGGGGAGGAAGGCTCCACTACCCCTCTATCTTCTCGCAGCTCTGCTGTCACCCAGGCCTCCTCCTTTCCCCCCAGACTCTGATGTTACCTGGGAGGCCTTGGCTCTGCTGCTGACAGGGTTTCTCTCCAGCGGTCCTGACTCCCATGCCCAGAGCTTTGTATTCCACACAACAGCCCCACTGCTGCCAGGGGCTCTCCCCTCTGGCTCTGTGCTTGGAGTTCTGCATTCTGCCCAGCAGCACTTCTGCAGCCCGGGACTCCCAGGCTCGGTTGTTTGATGGCTACACCCAGGCTGGGGCCACAGTGCTATTTTTAGCACCGTAGTCCCAGCCCAGAAGCAGCTGCACTGCAGCCCTGGCTGCAGTCCCAGCACACGGGGCGGTTGCTCACCAAGCAGCCCCGTCCCTAGAAGCAGCTGGGGCCACGGCTTCTGGAGTGTGGGCCATTGCACTAAAAATAGCTCCATGGCCCTGGTTCCAGTCCTGGCAAATGGGGCGGCCACCCGCCCCACCCCCAAGAGCAGTTGTGGCTATGGCTGCTATTTTTAGTACCACGGTCTGAGCCCCCACAGCCACCATGAGGCAGGAGCTCCAGGTGCTCTTGGGGGTAGAGCCACATGGTGTGTGGCTATCCAGTGTGCCAAGGCTGCAGTGCTATTTTTAGTACTGTGGCCCAGGCTCCAGTTCCGGCAGCTGCCAAGTGGCCCTGCCCTCGGGAGCAGCTAGGATTGTGGCTATTTGGCTCTGTTGAGGAGGTGGGTAGGACTGAAATTTTTGGTGTGTGCCCATGCAGGCGCACACCTTAGAGAAAACCCTGGTTTTGGCATTCTCTCCCACCCCCATGCAACCTGCTTTCCTTCCACCTCTCAAACCCAGACAGACAGAGGCTACATCTACACTACATGCTTCTTGCGCAAGAGGCTGTTTTGTGCAAGAGTTTTTGCACAAAAACTTCTTGTGCAAGAGCATGTCCACACATGCTTTTGCACAAGAAAGCTCTGATTGACATTCACAGAATGTCAATCACATCACCTGTGCTTTTCCCATAGGAGTTTCTTGCGCAAGAAACCTCTCTGGAGCATCCACACTTGCCTTCTTGTGCAATAGCTGTAGCACTAAAAGCAGTTATGCCTCAAAAAAGGAGGTTTACTTATGCCAGAAAAAGCCCTCTGTTCTGCTGTTTCACTGCCCATTTAATTGTGCAAGAGCTCACTTGAGGTGTGGACGCGCTGCAGGTTTTTGTGAAAAAAAACCCTTGGACTGTGTCTAGACTGCATCCCTTTTCCGTAAAAGGGATGCAAATTAGACATATTGCAATTGCAAATGAAACGGAGATTTAATTATAAAATAAAGCCTTTTCCGAAAGATCCCTTATCCCTCATTTTAAGAAAATAAAGCCTTTTCTGAAAGATCCCTTATCCCTCATTTTAAGAGAGGGATAGGCTTTATTTTCGGAAAAGGCTTTATTTTCCGAAAGATCCGCGTCTAGACTGGTGCTTTTTCCGGCAAAGCTCCGAGCTGGAAAAAAGCGGCAGCCATTTTTATGGTAATGAAGCGCAGGGATTTAAAACCCCACTTCATTTGCAATTGCGATATGTCTAATTTGCATCCCTTTTATGGAAAAGGGATGCAGTCTAGACACAGCCTTGTAGTGTAGACATAGCCAGAGAAGATTGCAGCAAGTGAGTCAGGAGGACACGCCAAACTGCCCCCTGTCTCCATCTCACTGCCCAGATGCCAGCACTCAACCACCTCCTCTTTCCCCCACATACCCCATGCAATCAGCCCCTTACCGCCCTTCCCAGCCCTGGAGGCTTGAGGAGACTGTTGGGTTTCTGTCTCTCTCTCTGTCCTTGCACATGGGACTCTCCAAACTCCCCTCCCCTCTGATTTCCCCCACAAGCCAATTATTCTCTCCTCTTATCTTGCTTACCTGCTCTGGGAGCACCTCAGTTCAAGCATGTAGCTAGCTCTGTTTAGTTGCTGCTTAGATATGCCTCAGGAGCTCTGAACCTCTGAGCAGGACTCAAAAATAGCTGCATTGCCATGCAGGCACACAGTTTACAGGGGACTAAGTTAGTGTAAGTAGTCTGGATTTTTTAAATTTTGCAGAATAAATAACTATGAAACAAGATTTTTTAAATTATAATTGTCAACCTATATTCTATCACTGACAAACAGTATAAGCAGCAGTTGAAAAACAAAATGACATGAATATGGATTGGTTTCAAGCAAAATAGACAAGCTCTTCCATTCTCCAAACCAGGCAAGAATTTTCCTTTTAATCGATGATGTCAACTTAAGTAGGACCAGATTCTTACCTTTATTTAGTAGTATTTACTCAGCAAGAAGTCTCATTGATTTCATTATGACTATTTAAAGAGCCAGATGTGGAATATAATTTTTGATGGGGGGACACTACTAGATTTTGGAAAGTGGTCAAGGGTCACATTTTTCCATAATATTAATGGAGGAGGTGCGGGGTCTGGGATGGAGACTGGGTGCAGAAGAGGAATTGGGATGCAGGAGAGGGTGTGGGATATGGGAGGGAGTTTGGGCAAAGGAGGCAGTTATGACCTGGGGCACGAACTGGGGTGCAGGAGTTTGGGATGTGACCTAGGGCAGGAGAGGGTTGTGACCTAGGGCAGGGGACTGAGGTGCAGGAGGAGTACAGGAGTTTGGGTTGTGACCTAGGGCAGGATGGGGTTGTGACCTGGGGCAGAGGACTAAGGATGTTAACTAACAATTAATTTACTAGTAGATAGGCACTTCACATTCCCCTTTTGAAAAGTACAACAGCCCGCTGGGGCTTTTGTACATTTCAGAGGAGGAATGCGGAACTCCGCATTCAGCCTGGGGCCAGCGTGAAGTCCTGATGACTCCAGACTGCACGCAGGTGTGCCAGCTTTGAAATGTACAAGAGTCCCCAGTGGGGGTATTGTGCACTTCAAAATGGAAATGCCCACATAGAGCCTGGGGTCAGTGGGGAATTCAGAGTCCCCTGCTAATGCCGGGCTCCATGCTGCCGTGCCACTTTGAAATGCCATGCAGAACCTGGGGGTCAATTCCCAGGCTCCACGTGGCATTTCTGTGGAACCCAGGATCAGCTGGGAACTCCTTAGCTGACCCCAGGTTCCGCACAGCATTTCCCAGAAACCAGTGTCAGCTGAGGGGGCATTTCAAAGGGGCAGCGCCCGGGATCAGCTGTGCGGTGCTGCCGCTTTGATGTACCTCCTTCTTCCCCCCCCAACCCTTTGCTGCCTCTATCTGATAGTCGATATCTGATATTTTGCTTATCAGATAGTCGACTAGCCCTTAACATCCTTACAAAGGACTGGGGTGCAGGGGGCTCAGGTTGTGACCTTGGGCAGGGGATTGGGATGCAGGATCTGAGAGGGGATATGGATTCAGAAGGGGGCTCATGTGGGGTAGAGAGGCAGGAGTGGAGGGACAGAAGGTTGGGAAGTGGGAGGGGTTGGGGTGCCAGAGGCAGGGTCTGGCTGGGAGACTGACGTGTGTGACTCCCAGCCAGCAGCCCGGCACGTTTCTCAGGCAGCTCCCCTACCTGTCCCACTCCTGCACAGGCTGCAGGGGCCATGTGCATTGGTGAATAAGAGCCTGAGAACTATACTGCAAATATTGATAATGTGGCAAAAAGTTCCTGTATAAAAGAGCTGTCGCTGAAACTATTATTTTGCTAGCGAAACATCAATTTTTTGTTTCAGCTTATCTTTGATCTTGTCACACAAATTAAAAGTGTATTCATAACATTCAAAGAGCATGATTTTGAAAATGTGCGCATGCAATTCTACGCACAGCTGCACAGTAGTATTTTGTAGGCCTTTCTGAAAATCTGATTCTAAATACAACAACCTTACCTTACAAGATCTTTATATAAAGCCTTTGTAGTTTCTAAATATGGACCAAGCACATCTTCAAATTGACAGAGTGTTCCTCCAAGGCAAAGATGCTTAAAAAGACAGAAAAGAAACTCCTCACGATTTGACTGGCTGAATATATCAAAATGGTCAGAATCTTCCAGAAGCAAAACCTGGAAAGGGATAAAAAAAAGTGTCAATTTAATTTTCTAAAGTGAAATAAAAAAAATAATAACTTACAACAAAATAGTTACATTTAAGCACAGAGATCAACCAGTTATAAATTTCAATTATTTACATATAAAATATGGGAAACTGTTTGTCAGGTAAAAATCCTCTTCGGAGTGTTCAATTTGTATTTACATATTTTACATCTGAAAAATGCATTTATAGAATCATAGGATTGGAAGAGACCTTAAGAGGTCATGTAGTTCAGTCACTTGCACTCATAGCAGGACTAAGTATTAACTAGACCATCCCTGACAGGTGTTGATTTAACCTGCTCTTAAAAATCTCTGATGATAGAAATTCCACAACCTCCCTAGGCAATTTGTTCCAGTGCTTAACCACTTTGACAGTAGGAAATTTTTTCCTAGTGTCCTACATAACTTGCCCTGCTGCAATTTAAGCCCATTGCTTTTTGTTCTATTCTCAAATGTTAAGTAAAACAATTTTCCCCCTCCTCCTAACTTTTTATGTACTTGAAAACTATTATAATGTCCTCTCTCAGTCTTCACTTCTCCAGAGTAAACAAATCGGTTACGTCTAGATTGGATCCCTTTTTGGGAAAGGGATGCAAATTAGACGTATCGCAATTGCTAATGAAGCGGGGATTTAAATCTCCCCCACTTCGTTAGCATAAAAATGGCTGCCACTTTTTTTCGGCACAGAGCGTTGCCGGAGAAAAGCGTCAGTCTAGACGCGGATCTTTTGGAAAATAAAGCCTTTTCCGAAAGATCCCTTATCCCTTATCCCTCTTAAAATAAGGGATAAGGGATCTTTCGGAAAAGGCTTTATTTTCCGAAAGATCCGCGACTAGACTGGTGCTTTTTTCAGGCAAAGATCCGTGCCGAAAAAAGCGGCAGCCATTTTTATGCTAACGAAGCGGGGGAGATTTAAATCCCTGCTTCATTAGCAATTGCGATACCTCTAATTTGCATCCCTTTTCCGAAAAAGGGATGCAATCTAGACGTAGCTATCCAGTTTTTAAAATCTTTCCTCGTAAGTCATGTTTTGTAGACCTTTAATCATTTTTCTTGCTCTTTGGACCTTCTCCAATTTGTCCACATCTTTCCTGAAATGTGGTGCCCAGAACTGGTCACAATATTTTTTGTGTCTTGCTTACAACACTCTTGCTAATACATCTTAGAATGATGTTTCTTTTTTTTTTTTGCAACAGTGTTACTCTGTTGATTCATATTAAATTTGTGATGAACTATCACCCTCAGATCCCTTTCTAGACAATCATTTCCCATTTTGTATGTATACAAGTGATTGTTCCTTTCTAAATGTACTCAGCATTTGTCAATATTAAATTTCATCTGATTTACTTCAGACCATTTCTCCAGTTGGTCCAGATTATTTTGAATTTTAATCCTGCCCTCAAAAGCACTTGCATCTTTGTCTGCAAGCTTTATAAGTATATTTTCTATACCATTATCTAAATAATTGGTGATGATATTGAACAGAACTGGACCCAAAACTGATCTCTGAGAGACCCCATTAGATATACCTTTCCAACATGACTATGAACCACTGACAACTACTTTCTGGGAATTGTGAGCACAATTCTAAATAGTTATACCTCTAACTTTCAGATTTTTGTAAATGCTTTCTTATTCTAAGTAGTAGGGTACCTATACAACATACTAGTGAAATACTTAAAGTCTGGGAATTACTACTATGCTTTGGGGACAATAAATAGAAGTTTAGGATGCTACAGAGCTGTCAATTAGTATTGGTTTTGGTTTAGTAACAATGTGAAGTGGTTGATCCAATTATTTCATAAAGATCTTATAAAGAAGGGAACATAGCTAGCTGTGTAAGCACAAAACTGAGAGGCAAGAACTTCTGAATTCTAATGACCTATGTGGTCTTGAATAAGTCACATAACCTCTGATTCTACATTGGATCTGCCAATGGGGATGAATATGAAATTTTATTCACTTTAATGGGAATCTATGCAGGAACAGAGATCCATTCTAGTGCATACTGATACAGGATGTGGTCTCTGAAAAGTTTCTCTCAAAATGCCATCATGATATTTTGAGTGTTGCCTCTCATTTTTCATATTAAATGTTCTGAGTTTACAAATAATCATATGATGTATTAAACTTTCAGCCTGAAAACCAAACCTGGAATCTGAAATTCCGACTGAATTATTTCCTTTTCCTATATCTTCACTAGAAAAAACAATTTTGCAAGCCAAATTTTGCCATCAGTATTGCCTTTTCAATCTCATTGTCTTCAATGGATCTGAAAAGTGTAAATAAGTCTAAAGTTATGTTTGTATTACAATTACACAGTGAGTTGACATCCCCAAACCAGCTTTAATTTAGCTAGCTAGAGTCCCAGAGCAATGAAGCTTCAGCCACATATGCTTTATCATGGGCTGTACAAGCTCCCCCATTTGCCCATAGTGCTGAGCAATTATTTGCAAGGGCAAGCCGATGCTAAATGCCTGCTACCTCAGCCTCACTGCTCCAGGACCCAAGCTAGTTTGATTAAACTAATTCAGGCACTACCTGAGCTGCACTCACACCTTGTAATTGTCATATAGATTATCATCGAGGAAGATGAAGAGAAGCTAGCGAGAACGGTACAGGTGCTAAATGAGGAAGGGAAGTGTGGACTGATTATGAATATCGATGAAATTAAGACAATGGTATTTGGAGATAAGGAAATAGAAGGGAAGATCAGTGTAGATGGGATCGAACTAGAGAATGTAGAGAAGTTCAGATATTTAGGGAGCAACATGACATATGATCTAGACTGTAAGAAGGAAATAGCGACTACACTAGTGAAAGCAAGAGTGAGTTTGAAGACGATGAATAAGAGCTGGAAAAGTAAAGCGATTAGCTTAGGAACGAACCCGAGCATCTTGAAAACGTGTGTATTTAGCAGCATGGTGTATGGATGCGAGACCTGGGTGATAATGAAAGATTCGAAGGGAAGAATATTGGCGTTCAAGAGGAGCTGTTAGAGAAAGATCCTGAGAATAGGATGGACGCAGAAGGTCACCAACAAGGAATTATATAGGAAGATACAGCCGAAAGAGAACCTACTGCAGAAGGTTATACAATGGAAGCTATAGCTATTCGGACATATCTGCAGAATGAATGAGCAAAAGTTAAGACCCTGGTATTCAGCATAATGGATGGTCTGAATAGGAGAGGCAGACCACACAGAGAATGGGTAGATTACATAATAGATTGGCACGGAGCTAGTCTACAGAAACTAAGCCAGTCTGCACCGGACAGGGAAAGATGGAAGGAAACAGTGAGGGAGGCATCGGACACCAATGGGTACTGAACCCATGGTTGTTCATGCTGCTGCTGATTCTATATTCATAAGTACTTATATCAGCAGTGATGAACAAGAAAAAAGAGAATCCCATTCTCATACTCTTATCTGTGCTATCTCCGTGATTTTTCAACATAAAAGTGTGCTTTAACTTCTCTGCTACAGATGTAAAATAGGGATAATATTTATCTCACACAGGCTGTTCAGAGGATTAGTGATCTGACATTTGTCTCAAGATGAAAACTACTAAATATACTCTTAAGTACTATTAAGGTATAAAGGGAAACATTATATTTTAAAATAGTGCAAAGAAAAATAAGATATTTGCACTTAAAGGCACACTGTCATTTGAAATCTCTAACATTCAACACTGAATTAAATGTAGTTCCAAACTAAGGATGTTAAAGACTAGTTGACTATCCAATTAGCATTTGCTTATTGGATAGTTTTTTGACTAGTCTATAGGCACTAGAGCCCCTCTGGGGGCTCTTGTACATTTCAAAGCAGGAATGTGGAACTCCGCATACAGCCCGGGGCCAGCAGGAAGTCCCTCTGACTCTGGGCTGCACGTGGGTGCCTTCTTTGAAATGCACAAGAGTCCCCAGCGGGGGCTCCAGTGCATTTCAAAGCCATGGAGCCCAGGATCAGCTGGGAGCTTTGAGTCCCCTGCTGATGCTGCTGGGGACTCTTGTGCATTTCAAAGAAGGCACCTGCATCCAACCCAGAGTCAGTGGGACTTCCCGCCGGCCCTGGGCTGTACGCAGAGTTACGTATTCCTCATTTGAAATTTCAAAGGAGGAATGTGGACGTGCCTATCAATTAGTTGATGGAAATTTCATCGACTAGTCAATTAACCGCATTTTAACATCCTTACTCCAAACACTATACTGCTCCTGAATCCCCCTTCCAAGTTTTATGGTTTTACATACTATTCTATTCTTTTCTTTATTATTATTTAATATTTTCCTCTCCTTTGCTGAAATGCAAGAGTCTCTTCTTCTGAATACCCAAACACAGATATGCTCACAGGATGCAGTCATCCTATGACTTTGAAGGCCTCAAAAATTGTTGATACACTTCTGATTGTGACTAGAATGTCTCATCTCGAAAGAGTATCCCCTTGTAGGAGAGATGGGAAAGGAGAAGCTGCTAGTACCATTTCCTACATCTTTCATAAGAGGAATTAATTAGTCACTGATCTCTTCTGCGCAGAGTGGGGAGAAGTAGCTGTTATGTGTTCTCCTTCTCCAAAGAAAAAACAGGAATCAACTGAGATGAAGTCACTGTTACAATACTATATAGGAGTTGAGGTGTCTTGGTTGACTTCCCTCTCTTGTACAGCTGCAGATCACTCTGCTTGTAAATGGGAAAATACATGTATATCACCAGAAAAGCCACAGGATGGTATGAACTGACACAGGTATGAAAAACACTGTGAAATGTTTAAATGCTGTACTGACCTTTCTTAACTCATCTGAGATAGGAATGTCATGATAATAGTCATCATAACACTTAATAATATGGCCAGTTTCTCTTACAAGTCCTTCAGAATATAGTCGGTCAAAAAATGACATGGAAACTTGGGTACAGGGAACAACTATGGCTTCAATTTTTTTCACTTTGGTACCTGAAAAGTAACAGACAGTCACAAGTGAACGAAGCATGCAAAGAATTCCTCGCCACAAAACCATTTTGTAATATACGCAATTATGGCTAAAAATAAATAAACAAAAAGTACTGTAAACCATATTTAGTAGCTAACCATTTTCAGGAGAGACGTGTGCAAATAGCTGTAACAGAGATTTTATTTAGACTAGTTTCAGCCCTATACACTTTTACCTAAACAAATAAAGATGGTCATGGATATTCTTCAACAAGATATATGGCAGCTATATGAGGATACATGTAGAGCTAGGTCCCACCCTGGAATGTTTTCTTCTGCATGTCCAGTCCTAGAAGTTCTGAGGAGTAAACTCCAAATTTGAAGAAGCAGGGTGGAAAAGTCCATAGCTACTGCCAAGGTCACAGAAACTTAAAAAATGATTTTTAACATTTATATTGGTTTAACATTTAATGATTTATATTAGTTGAAATCTAGTATGCCATTTACGATATTTTGCCATTAACAACATTCAAAACATTCTGAAATGTTTCTTAGTTTATAGAAGAGTGTTTACCTTTTTAACCCATCCCAGATCATTGTTTTGTTATCCTTTTATGCTAGGAATGACACAGAAATCTATAAAACAAACGCAGAAGTACTGAAGTTTGCCAGTAACCTCTCTGCAATTGTTGGAAAATACAGAATACTACCAATAACTGAAATTTAGAATACAGTGCCTCAGCAGACCCACACCATAGTTACATACTACACTTAGGAAAAATAAATCAAAATTCTAAATAGAAAATAACTGGTTAGCTGTTGAAAAGAACCTGAGGCTTGTAGTGGATCACAAAGTGAAGAATGTGATGCAATTTCAAAAAAGTCTAATATATTTATGGGGTATATTAGCAGAAGTGTCATATGTACGAGTCAGGAGGTAATTGTTCTAATCTACTGCTCAGTCATAGGGTATGTCTACACTACCACCCTAGTTCAAACTAAGGTGGTTAATGTAGTCATTTGAAGTTGCAAATGAAGCCCGGGATTTAAATATCCCGGGCTTCATTTGCATCTTGCCGGGTGCCGCCATTTTTAAATCCCTATTAGTGCGGACTCCGTGCCCACGGCTACACGCGGCATGGAGTAGGTAGTTCAAATTAGGCTTTTAATTCGAACTACCGGTATACCTCGTTCTACGAGGAGTAATTAGAAAGCCTAATTCAAACTACCTACTCCGTGCCGCGTGTAGCCATGGGCACGGAGTCCACACTAACAGGGATTTTAAAATGGCGGCGCCTGGCAAGATGCAAATGAAGCCCGGGATATTTAAATCCCGGGCTTCATTTGCAACTTCGAATGACTACATTCACCATATCCTAGTTCGAACTAGGGTGATAGTGTAGACATACCCATACAGTGTCTACTTCTGGGTCCCACGTTTAGGAAAGATGTGGATAAACTAGAAACAGTCTGGAGGCTAGCAACAAACATGGATACATTGTTTAGAAAACTGGACCTATGATGAAAGAAAAGACAGAGAAAAGAAACCTGATAACAGTCTGCAAATATATCAAGTATGAATTTTAAGGACTAATCGACTAGTTGACTATTTGATAAGCAAATGCGTATCGGATAGTCAACAGGATAGTCAACTAGTCACTTCCCCACCCTATCAGATAGAGGCAGCAAGTGAGGAAGACAAGAGAGGGGTACCTCAAAGTGGCAGTGCTGCATGGAACCCAGAGTCAGCTGGGGAGTCCCCAGCTGATCCCAGGCTCAAAGCATCACCATGGCACAAAGCCTGGGATCAGCTGGGCAGACCCCAACTGACCCCAAGCTCCCTGTGGCGCTGCCACTTAGAAACTCCACAGCAGCATTTCAAAAGGGCAGCACTGCGTGGAGCCTGGGGTCAGCTGGGGGCTCAAAGTGGCAGCGTGGCACGGAGTCTGGAATCAGCTGGGGGCTCCCCAGTTGACCCCGGGCTCCATATGGCACTGCCATTTTGAAATGCCGCTGCGGTGTTTCAAAGGGGCAGCGCTGCACGAAGGCCAGGGTTAGCTGGGGAGTCCCCAGCTAATCCCAGGCTCCAAGCTCCAAGCAGTTCTGCAGCTTTGAAATGCTGTGAGGAGCCTGATGCGAGCTCCTTGCGGCATTTCAAAGTGGCAACACTGCATGGAGCCCGGGGTCAACTGAGGACTGTAGTTGGGCTCCATGCAGCACTGCCCCTTTGAAACACTGCGGCGGTGTTTCAAAGGGGAAGTGTCTTCCTATCAACTAATCAAATAGTTGATGCAAAAATACATTGACTATTCGATTAGTCAGTTACATGCCACTTAACATCCGTTTGCAACTCGAGGACCGGCTGTATATGACTATCAGGAGAACTTGAAAAATCCATTTTGTGTGGGCTAACTGAAAATTTTTCCCAGGCAAATTCTGCTAGCTTCTACAGAATTAAAGCTTTTATTCAAAACAACCAAACAGATATTTCTAGCTTTTTGAATACAATTCTGCAAATGTGAATTGAGTTTAAACAGATGCAGTGCTGTCTACTTAAGTCTGCTGACAGACACGTGCAGTGCTCTTATAACAACAAAGTGAAAACTGCTAGTTAGTTTTCTCTGTTGCTGTTCAAAACTCTGTGGGTACTGTGAAATTAACAAGAATCCAATATATTTGACTCTGCTGTTACTGCTTGGAAAAGCTAGGAGCAGTAGACAGGCAATTGGAATGATAACCTTTTCATGAGCGAGAAAGAGTAGAAAGATCCCCATTAAAGCAACCCAGGGAATGTAGCACAAGACAAGGAACAGAAGAGAGAAAAGAGACAGGAGAAGGGAGATTCCAATTTATCTGGCACGTTAAATGTTAGTCGGAGGCTGATATTAATGATAGAGCTCCTAAGTAGAGTCCTAGAACAGCCTCTTCATATGAACCCGAGCAGCTCTCACTTTACCAGCTGCTGGGGAGTGATGAATTGATACCACACCTGAGGCCTGAGCACCAAGCAGTGATTTTGCATCAGTTTCTGTTTGCGACGTGTCTGGTAAAATTTGTGTGTGGCGCACAGGAGAGTGGGAGGAAGAGAATAAAAGCAACAGATGTTGAACCAAAATAAGTCAGAAAAAGTATGAGGAGGAGACAGAGATGCAATGGGAGGAAAGTGAGGAAATAGCCATGGAAGACAACACAAGAAAGGATATCCTGTGATTATGCAACAGGAGAAAATAGAATGAAGTCTATTAAAGACACAATTGCAAGAGCTAAAATAAGTAATCTTATTAAAATGTATAAACAAAAAGATGATTGTTCCAATTAAATAAAACCACTGCTGATTTGTTTAAATTTGCAAGGGGAGTGGCAAAGGTTTGTACATACAGCTGCAAAGGTATTTTCTGCCCTCCCTCACAGATATTGGGTAAATATTTCAGGCCCTAGCCAAAATCCACTTACTGCATCAGTTACCCTAAGGATCCAGAGACAGTCATTCATTTCCCAGGGAACAGATGTAGCGCTTGTCTTGATATTATCAACTCCAATTAGAAATTAATTATCACTAACTTGTCTCCAGATCTGTTACTATTTAGGCAGAAGCTTTCACATAACTTATGACAGTGTGGCTTAAAGTGCAGCCCCACACTCACAAATACACAAAGTAACTAGAGATGAAGTTCTGCGTATTTGGGAAAGAGCAAGAAAATACTGGAAGATCCTCAGCTTGTGTTTTCTTACTATACTTTTCAGGGGGAAAAAAGTACATGAAAGCTAAAGGGAGAAAAATGACCCTGCACACTTTACAGAAAAGGCAAGCAGAAGGAAGGCAGATTTTAAGGAAAGAACAAAATGTGATGGAGTATTCTGGCCATTCAGTGTTCAGAGAGCAAACACTTCTGGTTCCTATAAGCAAAACACATTGCTCCTATGTGTACCACACAAATGTGTCCAGGATCAGCAGGAGTTAAAAAGCTGGGATGCTTGGCAGGTGACCCTTTGACCCCAGCAGGAAGTATGTAACCTTCTGACCTTTCCTAAGAAGGGGGCTGGAAAGTCACAGAGGCAGGACAGATAGCTTAAGAACTCTTGCCCAAAGCAGGAGAGGAGGAAGATTTACCTTGATCTGGTCTGTTGTATTTTCCTTTGCTTGCTATATTATGATGACTAAGAGGCAACTAGCAGGGTTGTGCTGTGCTAAAGGCCAAATATAGCATCCCTGGAAAATGAAACTTAGCACATAACACGGGAACGTGTCTTGTGTCAGTGTAGAGTGGGGAGCTTTCCTGCCCATTCCATGAAGAGTAGGAATGGGGACACACACACACACACACACACACACACACACAGTAATTGCATGTGTGCTATAGCCAATCATCCAAGTTGTAGTGTGAATTTTTGAGGGATAGTACCTCTGGACATGTCTAGACTACACACTTCTTTCGAAAAAGATGGTCTAGACAGCCACAATTTTTTTTGAAAAAGCGATCCACTTTTTTGAAAGAGAGCATCCAGGCAATCTGGATGCTGTCTTTCGAAAAAGCCCTGTTTGCTGTCAAGAATGCCTTTTTTCGAAAGAGCTCTTTTGAAAAAAGGCATTTTTCCTCGTAAAATGAGGTTTACCGCTGTTGAAAAAAACGCTGCTTTCTTTCCATTTAATTTTGAAAGAATGGGGCGGCAGTCTAGAAGCAGGTGAAGTTTTTTCAAAAAAAGGCCACTTTTTTTTCGAAAAAACCCTGTAGTCTAGACGTAGCCTCTGTGTTCCTAAAAGACTGAGCTATAGCTCCAATACCAGTATGATTCATGCCTTATAAATACGTAATTTTTGGCTCACATTAGACGTAAAATTCCACCATATTAATATTTAGATTTCCAAATGGTGCTTTTACAATTTCTTACATATGGTTGTACATATTATAGGATTTTTATCCTGCACTCATCTTTAATTTCCTTTTTGACTATGCTCAAGTTATAGTACTTAGAATATATCTAAACTACTGACTTTTGTCAAGTAAACTAATGTCGACACACAAATTACCGAAGTGTGTTTACACTTGTTTCCTCTGTCAACAGATTGCGTTCACATCTTTGCTCCCACTGTTGATAGGGGCAGAGGGGACACTAATGCACAGTAGGTATGTATTCCATAGTGCTTGGTGATATCATCGGTCACTAGGTATTGTGGGACCACAGAACAGAGCACAGGGCATCTTGGGACTGTTCAAAATGTCCCATTAAGCACCACTTTGTTTAGGGGATTTGGCATCCTTTCACACCCTATTTTCAGCTGCCATTTTCTGCTGTGCACTTTGGCATCTGCACTGTTCTTGCATGCTCTGTTGACTATCATTAGGATCTTGTGCATGTCATGGGAATCTCTTGAAATTACTGACACTGGAATAAAACTCGGAGAAGTGTCAGTGTGCATGATATGAACAGAGGTCACCTATCATTGCATTTGACACTCATAGAGCAGTAGTACAGGGTAGACCACCACTTTTGAGCTAGAGAAACTAGCAGTGATTGGTGGGATCACACTGTCATGCAGGTGTGGGATGAAGACCAGTGGTTGCAGAACTTTAGGATGCTCTGTTCTGAGCGGGCCCCTGAACTGTGGCACAAGGTCACCAGAATGAGAGCTGCCCTCCCGGTTGAAAAGTGTGTGGCAATTGCTGTGTAGAAGCTGGCAGCTCCCAATTGCTACCGGCCAGTGATTGCTAATCAGTTTGGAAGAGGGAGGTCTACTGGTGAAGCTGTACTGCTGCAAGTGTGCAAGGCAATAAATCACATTCTGCCATGGAGGATCAGGACTCTGCAAAATGTGCATGACATAGAGGCTGGCTTTGCAGACATGGGATTTCCCAACTGTTGGGGGGCAATAGATGGCAAACATATTCCGATTTTAGCACCAGTCCACCTTGCCACTGAGTACATCAATAAGAAGGGATCATTCTCAATGGTGTTACAGGTGCTTGCGGATCATTGTGGGTTTTTCACAGACATCAATGCAGGGTGGCCTAGACATATGACTCTTCAGGCCATATAAATCTTCAGGAAAGCTGAAGCTGCAGGCATGGATTTTATTTCCAGGCCACAAAATTACAGTGGGGGGGGAGGGGGCTTTCTTCTGGCTTTCGCCTGGCTCCATATGCAAGGCAAACACCAACATGCTGCATAGCAATATCGATTAGCTACACTGGGATATGTGCAGCTCTCGTACAGTCAGCCTCCCACTCTTCCATGCACTCAGCTATCCACTCCATAAGCCATAGCCACTTACTCTGCATCTCATGCCCTGCTTTCTGGTCTGCAGAAAGTGGTTGTTCAGACTGGCTATGTCCATCAGCAATGGAGAACAGTTCCTGGCTGTCAGACACTTGGTGACCCCAGAGAGAGCCATGGTCCTCTTCTACTACAACCTCTTCATCTACAAGTTCAACCTCTGGGTTAGGTTCTCCGTGTACTGCATCTGTGCCCTCTGAAGCACCCACTGAGCTCCTAGCAGTAGAGGTGTGGTCCCAACCAAGGATACTGACCAGCTACTAACAGAAACAATAGATCTTCAGTGAAGCACCAGGCCATCAATTCACTTTACGGGCCTTATGATAGGTTTGTCCGAATTCTTTTATCTTCACTCTGCACTGCAGTGTGTCCTGCTCGTACACATTTTCACAAGGATTGAGAAATGTGCCCATACACATCCCAGTTCCTATGGGTCACTCACAGCTGGAAATGGACAGACTCCTCTTCCCATACACTGATCAGAACCAACAGTTCTGCAGCCCTCCAAGCAGGGGAGCATTTGTTGTGGTGGCCAGGCAAGGGTATCTGGTAAGACACCATGAGACCACTGCATGCAGAGCTAGCTCATGTAGGGTGGAGTCTTTGTGCTCGTGCTGCAGGAAACAGGATTTAAATTTAATGGGGCTTGCAACAGGGTGTGGTGGGCATCGTGTCATTTGGCTGTATGGCAGCGGAGTTCAAACTGCTGATGAGACTAGCTGCTTGAGAATTGTGGGCCACTTCCTGAAGCCCAGAATCAGCAATAAAATGCTTTAAGGTGTCCACACTACGGTGCGTCTAGACTACAGGGTTTTGTCGACAAAAGTGGACTTTTGCTGACAAAACTAAACCTGCGTCTACACTACCGCTGAGTTCTGTCGACATAACATCGACAGAACTCAGCAGTTTTGTTGACGCTGGTAAACCTCATTTTACGAGGAATAACGCCTTCTGTTGACAGAGTTCTGTTGACAGAAAGCGTTATTGCATCTAAACTGTCCTTTGCGTCTACACTGCCATGTCGACAAAGCAGCTTGCTTTGTCGACAGAACTGAATGTAGTCTAGACGCTCTTTGTCGACAGAAGCTTTGTCGACAGTATCTGTCGACAAAACTTCTGTCCACAAAAGCCTGTAGTCTAGACATACCCTACATGTCTGTCAACAAAACAGGGAAGTGAAAAGACAAAAGTCCCTTGTGGCGCTGGAAGCTTTTTGTCAATGAAAATAGACATTTTTCACGACAAAAGTCACTTTGCAGTGTACATGCTCAGGCAGTTTTGTTGAATAAAAATGCATTTTTCCTAAACAAAACTTGCTAATGTAGACAAGCCCTTAGTTCAGACTGCAACCAGTTAATGACACAGCATTAGGTAATTAGCCATAAGTTTTACCTTGTGTCACAACTAGCAGAGCCTGCTACATGGCTGTTGTCCAGCAGCTAGGTCATTCTTATACTATTCTGTAGACCCCTTAGCAGTGTTCATGAAATCACTTAATGCTTCCTCACAGCTCTTTGCAGTAAGGCAATTCTGAGAATATCCACAAAATGTTGTGGTTGTCTTTTTATGACACTTTTCTGGGCAGTGCATCCTGGTGAGACAATAGGCATGATTACAATTACTCCTGAAACACAATTGTGTTTGAACAGTGTGTGATCAAGTAAGCTTCTCTTTACTAAAACATAGTTTTATTTGTAATATATATGGGACTTGGGTCTCCATTACTATTAAAGAAATAGGTTAGCCTTAAACATCAGTGAGAGTTTACCATTTAACTTGAACAATTAAATGAAAGAAACTAGATCAATGGCTTTTAGCTACTGTTTAAAGGAAGGAGATGATTTAAAAGAATCTGCTGCTGAAAATTTTATTTCAGATTTGCATCATGTCACTGTTACAAAACATTAAGGCTACGTCTACACTGGCCCCTTTTCCGGAAGGGGCATGTAAATTTCACAAGTCGTCGTAGGGAAATCCGCGGGGGATTTAAATATCCCCCGCGGCATTTAAATAAAAATGTCCGCCGCTTTTTTCCGGCTTTTAAAAAAGCCGGAAAAGAGCGTCTAGACTGGCACTTTTTCCGGAGGATCGGGGCCAGTCTAGACGCTCTTTTCCGGCTTTTTTAAAAGCCGGAAAAAAGCGGCGGACATTTTTATTTAAATGCCGCGGGGGATATTTAAATCCCCCGCGGATTTCCCTACGACGACTCGTGAAATTTACATGCCCCTTCCGGAAAAGGGGCCAGTGTAGACGTACCCTAACTGAAGAAAATATAGTTATCACACAGGAAGATTTAAAGACTGAATTACTCTAAATTTATTTACCTAATGTAGTCCACTGTCCAGAAGCTGTAAGCAATTTCAAATTGGTGCTAACATTTGGATCACTAAAAAATGCCTAAAATTTCAAATAAAAAATGAAAGTTAACAAAATGAGATCATAATATTAGCAAAGCAATACATTACATTTTTTTTTACAAATTTTATTGTCCCATTAAATAAGTGGCTCTGAGTTTGCATGTAAAAAAATCACATCTCCAAGTTTATGACTTCGCAATTATGACTAACCAGTTTTTAAAAATATATCCATAAATGTATTTATGTATGTAAATTTGTGGGTTTCCATCTGCATAACACCAGTTGTCTCAAAGAATGCCTGCAGAAATGAAAGCAGCTTGGTGTGATACATTTTAACTGCATTACAAAGTTTTGGTGAAAAGGGAATTCTCAGAACTCCTTTTTCTTCAGCATAATCAAAATCCATACATAGTTTTCATGTTTTCTGCAGGCCCAAGTTAGTAATATAAACCATAAATTATTATATGTAATCACTACAGTTTAGCTAATTTATGTTTTATCATTAAAAAGTGGTAAAGAATAGGGATGAAAACAACTAATTGACTATTCGGTAAGCAAATGTTTATTGGATAGTCCACACACTAGTCAATTAGTTGCTCCCCCCCAACCCTTGCTGCCTCTATCAAAAAGAGGCAGCAAGGGGGAGGAGAGGAGTGGGTCCTGGGGGGAGCCAGTTTAAAAGCTGGTTCCCCCAGCTCCAGCTTTGTGGAAGGGGGCGGAGGTGCAGTAGTGGTGTTCCACCTTTGAAATGTACAAGAGTCCCCGGTTGAGGCTCTTGTACATTTTAAAGCAGAAGCACTGCATGGAACCCAGGATCAGCGGGGGCACTTCTGCCTTCGAAATGTAGCAACAGCCAGGCAGGCTCTTGCTACATTTCAAAGCGGAAGCACCCTTATCGACTAATCAAATAGTCAATGGAAATTCCATTGACTATTTGATTAGTTGGTTAATCTAATTTTAACATCTCTAGTAAGGAGGCAGTGTTTTTAATAAGTCTTCAGATATTTAAGATGTAGAATTATCCTAGAAGGAGCTCAGATGCTTAGCTACATTCCTGAATAGACGGGGGTTAGGGGGATTGCATGTTACCACCTGATTGTGAATTCATCCCCAAGAAAATCAGTTGACATTGTCAAAGGTCTATTCAACTAATACAAAAACAACAACCTGCTTTTACACTAAACAGGTGCATTCTCTTTATTAAATCAAATCACTTTGCAGAAGGAAATATATTCTATTTTACACTGAAGGAAATTGAGGATAACAGAGGTTAAAGACAAAGGGCTTAATATTTAGAAATGCTAAACATCTAAGACCAATTGAAGTCAACAAGATCTGCAGTTGATCAGCATCTCTGAAAACATGGCCCCACTTTTTCAGATTTCTGAATGCATATGCACATTTAGTTTGTACATACAATTGCTGTGACTGAGCAACTGATTTGATTAACTGCATGTGCATGTGCATTTTTAAAAATCTAGACTTAGGTGACTTTCTCCCAAATATCAAAAATATAAAGGCAGCCAGGACCAGTCCAGAACTGACCAGAGTCCCAGTTATTGGTTCTTATGTTGCCTCACCAGACCAACAGAGAAATGTTAACATTTTGCCTGCAAAATGCTTGTCATCATATTACACAGCTTACCAAAATTATTAGCACCTCATACCCAACCCATCTATGCACAGCATACAAAATATTATGGGAAAGTTTAAGTGTTATTCCAGCACAAAAAAGTTACAGTTCCTTTAAGAAGGAACCATGAATTGATAGATTTATAACTACCTTAACAAATTCATCCTTTTGATAGACCTTAAAAAGTTGGTCAAAACTGAAAACTTGCACGGTGATTCTGCCATACATGGACCTGAAATACAGCACACGGTAAGTAATGATATTTTTAAAAGCACAAACTGGACACATCCCTAGAGAATATATCAGCCATGCAGAGCTGTCTAGATATTAGCCCAGGCTCAATAATCATGTGCTTACCCTTTCATGACATCTGTTGATAATTATTTTTTCATTATATTTTATTCATCTGTCCAAGAGATTAAAAAAAAAAAACCCTACTCATCTAGGGCAGGAAGAAGTTTGCAAGGCCGAAATCTATATTGATTTAAAATAACAGCAATTAACTTTACTTCAGGAACTGTCCTCCAAATAGCTCTTCAGCATCAAGTCAAGCTCTGGACTAGGGATGTCAACATGTAGTCGACTATCTTGTTGATTACATGCATTTCCCCACCCCCGACTGCCTTTCTATCAGAGGCAGCAAGGGGGGGGAGCAGGAGCAGATGCTGGGGGGAGCTGGCTTGCTGGTGTCCCCCCCCAATCACCAGCTCCATGGTGCTGCCGCCCAGGGGCAGATGACGATTTTGCGGGGCTCAGGGCAGCACAATTTCGTGGGGCCCCCCTTTGACACGGCACATGTGCGGTGGCGCCATGCACATGCGCAGGGCTTCTTGAAGCGTGGGGTCTGGGGCGGCCGCCCCACTTGCCCTGCCATATATCCGCCCCTGCTGCCGCCCCCTCCATACTGCTGCCTCTCTCAGAGGCAGCATGGGAAGGGGGGAGGAAGAGTGCAGAGGAGGCTGTCATGAAGCTTCCGCAAGTGGGTCTGAGCGCAGGGTGGCAGGGAGTTCCGAGGGAATAGGGCCAAAATGCCTGTGCTGTCTGCTCCGCCCCCAAGGACTACTGAATAGTAGAGTAATGGATAAGAATTCATCTGGTTACTCAACTATTCAATTACCCAACATTTAACATCCCTACTCTGGACCCACCCCACAGTTCTACTGCAAAAGACTGACCTTAATCTCAAGAAAGGGTAACAACAGTAACTCTGTATCCTCCTTCCCAGCAGATCGCAGCCCCTGCTATCCTCCCCGGCGCCCAAAGGATCCCCCTGGCGCCCCTCCCCCACCGCTCCTCGCCCAGCCGATCCCCTGGCGACCCTCCCCCATCGCTCCTCGCCCAGCCGATCCCCTGGCGCCCCTCCCCCATCGCTCCTCGCCCAGCCGATCCCCTGGCGACCCTCCCCCATCGCTCCTCGCCCAGCCGATCCCCTGGCGACCCTCCCCCACCGCTCCTCTCCCAGCCGATCCCCTGGCGCCCCTCCCCCATCGCTCCTCGCCCAGCCGATCCCCTGGCGACCCTCCCCCACCGCTCCTCTCCCAGCCGATCCCCTGGCGACCCTCCCCCATCGCTCCTCGCCCAGCCGATCCCCCTGGCGCCCCTCCCCCATCGCTCCTCGCCCAGCCGATCCCCTGGCGCCCCTCCCCCATCGCTCCTCGCCCAGCCGATCCCCTGGCGCCCCTCCCCCATCGCTCCTCGCCCAGCCGATCCCCCTGGCGCCCCTCCCCCATCGCTCCTCACCCAGCCGATCCCCTGGCGACCCTCCCCCACCGCTCCTCTCCCAGCCGATCCCCTGGCGACCCTCCCCCACCGCTCCTCTCCCAGCCGATCCCCTGGCGCCCCTCCCCCAGCGCTCCTCGCCCAGCCGATCCCCTGGCGACCCTCCCCCAGCGCTCCTCGCCCAGCCGATCCCCTGGCGCCCCTCCCCCACCGCTCCTCGCCCAGCCGATCCCCTGGCGCCCCTCCCCCATCGCTCCTCTCCCAGCCGATCCCCTGGCGCCCCTCCCCCACCGCTCCTCTCCCAGCCGATCCCCTGGCGCCCCTCCCCCACCGCTCCTCGCCCAGCCGATCCCCTGGCGCCCCTCCCCCACCGCTCCTCTCCCAGCCGATCCCCTGGCGCCCCTCCCCCACCGCTCCTCGCCCAGCCGATCCCCTGGCGCCCCTCCCCCATCGCTCCTCGCCCAGCCGATCCCCTGGCGCCCCTCCCCCATCGCTCCTCGCCCAGCCGATCCCCTGGCGCCCCTCCCCCACCGCTCCTCGCCCAGCCGATTCCCTGGCGCCCCTCCCCCATCGCTCCTCGCCCAGCCGATCCCCTGGCGCCCCTCCCCCATCGCTCCTCGCCCAGCCGATCCCCTGGCGCCCCTCCCCCACCGCTCCTCTCCCAGCCGATCCCCTGGCGCCCCTCCCCCAGCGCTCCTCGCCCAGCCGATCCCCTGGCGACCCTCCCCCATCGCTCCTCGCCCAGCCGATCCCCTGGCGCCCCTCCCCCACCGCTCCTCTCCCAGCCGATCCCCTGGCGCCCCTCCCCCAGCGCTCCTCGCCCAGCCGATCCCCTGGCGCCCCTCCCCCACCGCTCCTCTCCCAGCCGATCCCCTGGCGCCCCTCCCCCACCGCTCCTCTCCCAGCCGATCCCCTGGCGCCCCTCCCCCAGCGCTCCTCGCCCAGCCGATCCCCTGGCGACCCTCCCCCATCGCTCCTCGCCCAGCCGATCCCCTGGCGCCCCTCCCCCACCGCTCCTCTCCCAGCCGATCCCCTGGCGCCCCTCCCCCAGCGCTCCTCGCCCAGCCGATCCCCTGGCGACCCTCCCCCATCGCTCCTCGCCCAGCCGATCCCCTGGCGCCCCTCCCCCACCGCTCCTCTCCCAGCCGATCCCCTGGCGCCCCTCCCCCACCGCTCCTCGCCCAGCCGATCCCCAGGGCGGTCTCTCTCCACCAAGAGGCGTAGAAGGCCCGAGGCAACTAGCAGCGTTTCTCTCTCCCACCATTTGCGGAGCCGGGCCTGCGTGTCTCTGTTCTCGAGGGAGGGGAGGCTTTTCTGGGGGAGATAACGAAAAGTGAAGCGCGGCCCCGACTCTTCACCCCCTGCAGACATGTTCCTCCCCTGGACGCTGCTCTGGTTACCATGGAAACGCGCCCAGCACGCGGTACTCTGGTTTTTCTGCCTCCCCCCGGAACTGTGGCGCGCTGAGAATGGTTCCGCTGATTCAAGGGGCCGGGTTAGTCTCTGAAGCTCCTGGCGCCTGGGGGATGGGAAACAACCGGCTCAGCTTCCTTCTCTTCCCGCTTCTTTCGGTTTGCAAGCACATCAAATGCTGCATTTCGGTATCACTAAGCACCTGCTTGGCTGGGCCAGACTTCCAACCCTGGAGCTTCCCCAGACAAGCCCTGGGCACAGTATTGGCAACTGCCGGTGCCAGCCTTTCGTAACTCGGGAGACAAGCCCTCAGTTACTATGAGATTGTTTTACAAATGACCCTCTCTAGCTGTGGAGTCTGAGCCAGGTTGCACTGAGATCATGCTGCCAATGTCAAGCTTGGCCTTGCAACCATAAAAGCGAGTTGAAGTTTTTCAACCCCTGACTCCATGAAGTGGGACTTCAAGAAAAACATCATCTGCCCTGAGAGATGGCAGTTGTGGAGCCTTGGGGAACCTGGGGAAATATCTGCTTTTTCATAAAGAATAAAGGGAACATTTTCCTGCAATGCAATTTCTCATCCTTTCCATTGCCAATCTGCTCGTCCTGAAAAGGAAGCCTTATTTTGTCCCAAATCTGCAAGCAACATTTCACCCTACTCAACAGTCTCCAGAACCTGTGAGTATTGGGTGTGTGTTTGGTGGAAAGTGTTTGGGACCACATCTGATTTTTCAGTGATGGGCTAGATGCCAAATTACATTGAGTATTCTACAAGCCACAAAAGTAGATGCTCTTTCAGACCTATACTATAAAAGTGCAAAAACTTAATTCTTTCTCTTATAAGAAAGTTTGATGGAAACTAATGGAAAATCATAGCTTTTCTGGTAGTTTTAAACCATCCTATTGTATTTTGATCAAATATTCTGTCCTGCAAATAAAATTCCATAGGATGATTCTAAAAGCTAGATAAATATCATCTGTTCATACATTTGTACAGGTTTTCAGAACAATTTCTATAGGATTCAATAGTTTTGTGCCTATTAAATTATATAGAGTTTTCCAGAAGGGTTCATACACCAGTGATCTCTAATTGATCAGAATTAATTAGAAAATCAAATTATAGCAGAACCCTAAAAAATATGTGCATATCAACCATTTATCTCCTTTGTTTCAGAACTTTAAATTCTCCCATTCCAATACAGTTCTATAGAGTTTAAATACATATTTCTATTTTTTTGCTCAAATGTCTCTTTTTATACCTTTCAAAGGATAGCAGGTGTCCATCCAACATTTAAAAGCCATAAAGGATCTGGCTTTCAACTCCATTAAATATATATTGAACTGGGAAAGGCTTATGGAAGGATAAAGAAGAAAAAAAGTAATAATTTCTATTTAGGGTTGCCAGATGGTTTCAACAAAAATACCGGACATACTTGACATTACATCACAATCTACATTACATCTTATTTAGAAAATACCGGACATTTATATTTTCTCAAGTTGTTTCCTGAACAGAAAGCTCAAATACTGGACTCTCCGGTTCAAAACCGGACACCTGGCAAGCCTATTTCTATTTTGCAGCAAAAGATATGTGTTCTAAATAATAGCTGGAATGCATAGCTATAACTGTATTTTTGCTTATCAGTTAATCAATTACACTATTCCATCCCTAATTGGTAAGAGAGACAAACTTGTATAGAGCTCCTCTTCAGGACTGGGAAACTAGGGTACATCTTAAGGATGTTAAATAGCAGTTACTTTACTAGTCAAGTAGTTGATGGAATTTCCATTGACTACTTGACTAGTCAATAGGCACTTTTGCATTCCTCCTTTGAAATTTACAAGAGCTCTTGCTGGGGCTCTTGTACATTTCAAAGGAGGAATGTTGAACACCCTGTGCAGCCGGGAACCAGCAGGAAGTCCTGCTGACTCCAGGCTCCTTGTTGCACTACTGATTTGAAATGTCACGCAGAGCCCGGGGTCAACTGGGGACTCCCCAGATGATCCTGGGTTCTGCAGAAATGCCGCATGGAGCCCGAGATTAGCTGGGAAGTCCCCAGCTAACCTTGGGTTACAGACGGCGCTGCCGCTTTGAAACACCGCCTCCGCATTTCAAAGGGGCAGCGCTGCCCTTTGAAGTACCTCCTTTCCTCCACCCCCTTTGTTGCCTCTGTATGATAAAGGCAGCTTGTCGGGGGGGGGGAGGGGGGGGAGGGGGGGGAGGGGGGGAAGGGAATCAACTAGTTGACTGACTATCCAATAAGCATTTGTTTATCAGATAGTTGACTAGTCCACTAGTCTTTAACATCCTTAGTACATCTACATTTCACAGCTGTTAGCAACACAACTGTGTTGACATAACTTTTGTTGATCAAGTGCAAGTATAAACATACTCTGAATATAACAGCTAAATACGAGGTGGAACAGATTGTTTACCAAAAGTAGTTACATATTTCAAGGATCCATTCAAAGTGAAGAGACCTGTTAACATTCCCCCAATCATAAGGAGCCTGGGGTGGTTGACAAAGGGCCTCTGCCCACTAGCTGCTGCCCTTTGACTCTCCCCCACATAGCATTTGGAGGAACACATGAACCTTCTTGCCCTTCACCCCCCATGCATTACCCCTGGCCACATGCTCCTGGCCAGATGCTGGGGTGAGGGGCTTGTTCAGCAGGGAACTGCAGTGGAAAGGAGAAGCAAGTGGTGCCAGCTGCTTGTATTAGGCTACCTCCCCACTGCAGGCAGGGGCTGTTCTAGCCGGCCAGCGCAGCCCCTGCCTGTGGGGCACTCAGACCCACTGTGGGGCTGAAGCAGCCTCCAGCCCGCAACTATCTGGAAGTTGCTGCTGCCCCCATCAGTTAACCACTAAGGATGAGGCTTACCAGTTACATGTCCACATCTCTAGTTTTGCATTTGTTGTTTGTAAGGCATCTGGTTCTGCTTTGAGTTGGTGTCCTGCTCTGTAGGCAGCATCCTTCTGATGTAAGCTTGGAGAGGTTGGAGCATAGTTCGAAGACGAGGCGAGGGGATTCAGGAAAGATTTTTTTCAGGATGGAGTATCCTTCCAGGATGGGGTGTAGTTGTTTGATGATACCCCATATGAGTTCCTTAGTGGCATGGTACATAACAATTGGGTTGAGTAGTCAGAGAGAGCTTTATTTCTGTACTGAAGCAGATTCACTCAGGGTATTTGAGTGGCCAGTTCTATGATGTGATCTACTTTTCTGGTGGAAGTCCTTGTTTGATGAAGGAAGTTTTGAGTGTATGAAGATGTACATTCCAGACTTTCTTCTCTGAATCATACTCTGTGCCTTGCTGTAAATAAGACTTCCTGGTGTGGACCTATGAAGTTAAGTTACTGTGCTCTGTGGGTTTCTTGTTTAGAGTTGTCTATAGGGTTTCATTGTTAAAGTTGATTGTTGTGTCCAGGAATCTGATCCTAGCATGGGACTTTAATGGACGGGTTATGGTAGTTGATACTGTGGTAATATCTAGAAGGGAATTTTATTTATCTGACCAGATGATGAAAATACAATCACTATAGCTCAAGCATTGGTTTTGTGGTGCATTTGTCCAGAAATTCTTTTTCAATGTAGTCCATGAAAAGATTGTCATCATGAGTGGTGTGGAGAGGGCCGATAAAGAAAAGTTATTTATTAGTTCCCCAAATGAAATTAATGGGGAGCAGGTTTAAAACTACTACAAGAAAGTTCTTCTTCACACAGCGTGTAGTCAACCTGTGGAACTCCTTGCCAGAGGAGACTGTGAAGGCCAGGACTATAATAGAGTTTAAAGAGAAGCTAGATAATTTCATAGAGGTTAGGTCCATAAAAGGCTATTAGCCAGGGGATAAAATGGTGTCCTTGGCCTCTGTTTATCAAAGGCTGGAGAGAGATGGCAGGAGACAAATCGCTTGATCATTGTCTTCGGTCCATCCTCTCTGGGGCACCTGGTGTTGGCCACTGTCGGTAGACAGGATATTGGGTTAGATGGACCTTTGGTCTGACCCAGTACAGCCATTCTTATGTTCTTATGGAGAAATTATTGATGAATCTAGGAAGATGAATAGCACATACCTCAAACTTGCATAGGGCATAATAAAGTAAAAACTTCACTGCCAAACCCGGCAATTCAGGTTCCCGCAGTTGCAGCGGCACCACAAGAGACATAGTTTCCCCTGGTCTAATTAAGCATGCCACCCATGCCTAATTCCCTTTGTGGATGTGGCCTAAATATTTACAGAATCAGGCCCACAGAGACAAAATATTTTATAAACAACAGCTGTAGACCTTTGTTGAAAAGATTGCCCTTCTCTCCATAATTGCAGTTGGAACCCACTGAATTATTAAACTAACTACATCAGAATACAAGTAGGGCCTGATTCTGCCTCCTTGCTCTCCCAAAACTCTCAATGGTGTACGAGAAATGCAGCATATTGAATTAGGTTAATGTAATGTTTAAGAAGATGTTTGAATAGTTTAAAGTAGGATTATGGCATAAAGATTAGGGTAATTTTCGAAACTGAGCCCTCTGGATACCCTGTTGAGCTGTTAAAAGGTGTTATGGGTGCATAATGAGGGCAGAATTATACCGTTGGGACTAATTTTTTTAAAATGCTTATTAAGATATCAGAAAGTTTGCATAATAGTACTGATTTTTTAAAATACATAACCTATCTAAATCTAGCATAGTCTTTTGTCCTTCTGATTCTTGCTGATCTCATGAATCAGTCATTTAGGGTGGTGCAAGCATCTTCGGTCACACCCATTGAACTAATCCCTCATGTCTGTAGCATGTTCAGCTTCGGTGCTGAATGCTAGCATGTGGCAATAAAACTCATTCTTTTATTTTTGGTAAGTTTGTCCATATAGCATAGCTTTCTTTTATCAACTTATTAATATGTTTGAGTCACTTTTCCATGAAGAAATACAACCCCAAAGAGGCTTGTAATATTTTACGTAATATATGTGTTTTCAGTTTAGCATGACCACCTCCCATCTTAATCAGAAACTCAAAAGAGAGTCTTACAAAAAGTCAAATGACAAAGGACTAATAAAAATAAATAACACAAGCATGTAGGGACAAAATTAGAAAGGCCAAGGCACAAAGCAAGATTAAGCTACCTAGCAACATAAAGGGTAACAAGAAAACATCCTACAAATACATTAGAAGCAGAAGAAAGACCATCATGAATAGGAGCTGCAAGGGAGAGCTTGACTTACCTGGAGAGCAAATAAAGGGTTAAGCTAACTTGGAGCTGCACCTGAGGGAGGGGCTTTGGGCATTCAGCCAATGAAATGCAGAAAAGGAAATTTCAAATTGAGAAAGGGTTGTTTTCCCCCTCCCTTTATTTTGGAGTCAGCAGTAGTTTTTCCCGAGGTACAGAGCAGGAGAGACTGACTCTCCAAGGAACAGACTCCTTGAATTCATTAAAATGTGCAAGTACGGAAAAGTTTAGATAGTCTGTCAGGTTTTATTGTTTTCCTTGTTTGGGGTCTGGAAATCATGTCTGGTCTGGTCTCTTTTCTTTTGTAACTAAGAATTTCAGCCCAGGGAGAATCCCTGAGTCTATTTCAATTTATGGCTTTTAACAGCCAGTCATTTACTATGCTTGCAACAGCGGTTTTGTTTTAATAATAAAAGTGTTTTCTTTTTGTTTTGGTTAACTGCTATTAATTTATTTTTGTGTCCTTAAACCTACGTGCCTAAGTGAAACCACCTTACCTGGGGGAAGCAGAGCCCCATTGTTCTCTGTGGATTATCTCTGTTTGTTTTCTCAACTTCAAGCAAAACAGAGATTGGGGCAAGGGAAAGAACTTTGCCTCAGGAAAGGGATTTCAAGTGGTTTCTTCCCTGGAAAAGGGTTTATTTTATATTTTTAGAGACACTTGGCAGGAGCAGTGATCAGTCTTCTCTCTCTCTCTCTCTCTCTCTCTCTTCTTATATCTTAGGGAAACTGAGAATGGACAAGTTTGTCTCTGACGCTATGTCTAGACTACAGGCTTCTTGTGCAAGAAGCTTTTTGCAGAAGAGATCTTCTGAAAAATGTCTTGTGCAAAAGTGTGTCCACACTGCAAAACTGCATCGAAAAAGCAATGCACTTTTACGGAACAGAGCATCAAGACTGCATGAACGCACTCATGAAAGAAAGCACTGATAGGTATTCACAAAATGGCCACCAGGGCACCTGTGTTTTTTTTGAGAGAGGCTTTTTGCACAAAAAGAGGCAGTTCCCCATCCACCCACACCTTTTTGCGCAAGAGCTCTTACTCAAAAAGGAGTTATTACTCGTAAAAGGAGGAATAATTCTTGCACAAAACTCCCTCTGTTCTGTTGATTTACTTGTGCAAAAACGTGTTTAAGGTGCGGATGCTCCGTGAGTTTTTGTGAAAAACCAGCCATTTTTGTGCAAAAACTCTGCAGTCTAGACATAGCCTGAGAGTTACAGAGACAGGTTCTTACAGAGTTTATTCCACTAGCTGGCCCCCATCACCTACACTCGAAGTGCCAGGTTGGGGAATTGAGCTGCAACAAATACCAAGTACAGAGAAGGCCCATTATTCAAAGGGGGGTGGATAGTAATAATAACAGAAAACGTGGAAATGGCAGAAGTGTTAAATGACTTTTTTGTTTCAGTTTTCACTAAAAAGGTTAGAAGTGATTCGATACCTAACAAAGGGTATGTCTACACTACAAAGTTAATTCGAACTAACGGATGTTAGTTCGAATTAACTTTGATAGGTGCTACACTAGCGCTCCACTAGTTCGAACTTAATTCAAACTAGTGGAGCGCTTAATTCGAACTAGGTAAACCTCATTCTACGAGGACTAAGCCTAGTTCGAACTTACTAGTTCGAATTGAGGGGTGTGTAGCCCCTTAATTCGAACTAGTGGGAGGCTAGCCCTCCCCAGCTTTCCCTGGTGGCCACTCTGGCCAACACCAGGCAAACTCTATTGCCCCCCTCCTGGCCCCGGACCTCTTAAAGGGGCACAGGCTGGCTACGATGCCCGTGCCAGGTGCAAGCCTGCCAGCACCCAGCTAGCAGACCCTGCACCTGGCACGGCTCGAGCCAGCCACCCGATACCCCCCAGCCTTCCCCCTCTTCCCAGGACCAGGCTGGCGGCTCCCGGGAGCTTGCCCGGGACCGCAAGAGGCGGGCACCCACCTGGGCTAGTGCGGACATCGTGGACCTCGTCCACGACCTCCGCACTAGGCACAGGAAAGTGGCCGTCTAGGGCAGGAGAGTTGCCAACCTGGCCACCCAGGAGCAGGTGTGCATGAAAATCAAGGTGGTCCACTGAGACCCCCAACCCTGAGCCCTGAGCTTACAGTGACCATACTGGGTCAGACTAAAGGTCCATCTAGCCCAGTAGCCTGTCTGCCGACAGCGGCCGACCCTAGGGACCCTGGAGGGGATGGACCGAAGACAGTGACCAAGCCATTTGTCTCATGCCATCCCTCTCCAGCCTTCCACAAACTTTGGGCAGGGACACCACTCCTACCCCCTGGCTAATACCACTCCATGGACCCAACCTCCATCACTTGATCTCACTTCTCTTTAAACTCTGTTCTAGTTGTAGCCTTCACAGCCTCCTGCAGCAAGGAGTTCCACAGATTGACTCTTTGCTTTGTGAAGAACAACTTTCTGTTACTAGTTTGAAGCCTGCCACCCATTCCTTTCCTTTGGTGTCCTCTAGTCCTTCTATTATGGGAACTAATGAAGAACTTTTCTTGATGCACCCTCTCCACCCCACTCATGCTTTTATAGACCTCTATCCTCTCCCCCCTCCATCTCTGCTTTTCTAAACTGAAAAGTCCCAGTCTCTTTAGCCTCTCTTCATATGGGACCTGTTCCAAACCCCTGATCATTTTAGTTGCCCTCCCCTCTCCCACCCTCTCTCTTCTCCCCTCCCACCTCCTTTTCCCAGTCTCCCCCAGTTTTGTTCAATAAAGAGAGATTCTATTTTTGACCACACGTTTTCTTTATTTTGTACATCAGGAAGGGGGGCTAGGGAGGGGTAAGTGGAAGGAGGTGAGGGAGGAATGGGGTACGAGCCCCCGATGGGGAGGACTGGGCTGGCTCTGTGGGCTTCTGGGGGGTGGAAGCTCTCCTGTAGCCCCCCAATTGCCCCCTCTCCCCAGATGGCAGCCTGCGGCAAGTGCAGCCGGTCTGAGTGCTGTGATGTGCCCAGTGTGGGTACTCCGGGCAATCCAAGCCAGGACTGCTTTTCAAGCGGGGCACCCCTGAGAACTGTCTGTCCGGAGTGGGGGTCGGGTCCCTTTAAGCACAGCCCTCGGCTAGCCCGAGACAGCAGCTCCACGCTCTAAGTCCTCATCTGATGCCCTGCCGGCACTGCTTCCGGCCATCCTTAACCCCGGTTCAGGGTCCACTTAATGTGGACATGCTAGTTCGAATTAGCAAAATGCTAATTCAAACTAGTTTTTTAGTCTGGATGCGTTAGTTCGAATTAGCTTAGTTCGAATTAACTAATTCGAACTAAGTTAGTTCGAATTAACGCTGTAGTGTAGACATACCCATAGAGAGTAAGCCTGATTGCCTTTTGTTTCTCATCAAGTGTAGAAGGTAGAGTTATGGCAATAGGAGGAAGCTATAAATATGTAAGAATTAGAACGTAGCTCTGTTGCCTCATAAGTCCTTTGTCTTTTACATTAAATTAAGACTTTTTTAGGGCAGGCAGGCAAAGCCAGTTCTTATTGTTCTTTTAAGTGCTGCAGAGGAAGTTGTGTCTCTTTTCATAATAATTCTGTCTTCTTTGTCCACTGTTTATAGTTATTTAAACAAAGTTCAAGAAGCATTATAAAATAAGGTTCCCAGATGTTTTCTTCCACTGAGTCCAGTCTCCAGGGTGTAATCATGACTCCAAACATTGGCCATTGGAAATAAAACTAACACAGGTGAAGTCCTTCCTGCATTGAGACATTTGTTGTTGTTTTTTACCTTTATGCCTTAAGGTTTTGGTTTTTATTTTAAACCATTTATTCTAAAATCCCACACAGGGTTTTTTCATGCAATTATTTTTGTTCATATGAAAAAATCTACTCTATTAAAATACCCAGCTAGGAAGAAGGAGGACTAGGGACAGTTGAAAGATTGTGTTGTTTTCTTGGGAGACCTCAGTTTAATTCCTTGTTCTACCGTGGACTTCAAGTGTGATCTTGGACAAGTCACTTAGGCCCAGATCAGTGTTCCCTCTAAGATGTGGGGCAATACAGCTTCACGAGTGATGAATCAGCCCCATCCAGGCAGTCAGCTCCATTCACATCTTAGAAAGAACACTGGTCCAGATTAAGGATGTTAAAGTAATTTCCGCTGAACCTGGGACCCCAGGCTCCGCGTGGCATTTCAAATTGGCAGTGCAACATGGACCCCGGGATCTGCCCGCATGCAGTCCAGAGTCAGCGGGACTTCCCTCTGGCCCTGGGCTGCATGTGTAGTTCCGCATTTCTCCTTTGAAATGTAAGAGGACTGTGGAAGTGCCTATTGACTAGTTGAGTAGTCGATGGAAATTCCATCGACTACTCAATGAGTAAATTAAACGATATTTAAGATCCTTAGCCCAGATCCTCCAAGTTCTTTAGGTGATCAACTCCTATTGATATAAATAGGAATGAGGTGCCTGAATACCTTTTTAGCATCTGGGCCTTAATCTCTCAGGTAGAACAGGGATAGGAGTACTTCCTTACCTAACAGGAGTGTTGTAAGGATAACACATTGTGAAGTGCTCAGATACTGTAGTGATGAGGGATAAATACCCGCAATGGCACACAGCTCGTCTTTGATCTGTGAATGATACCTGAGTCTTTAAAAAAAATTTCTGATCACTAAAGATCCCATAGCAGTTTTCTTAAGATTGTGGACACTTGTGTTTTAACCAGCCTCCAATTATTTTTATTACCTGTCCAGCATATTACACTTATCCTGTACAGACTAACTCGGCTACTCCTCTGAATCTTTTGCCATCATACAGTTTTTCAAGACAGTGAATGCTTATTAAAGCCAAGAAGTACAATGCATTGCCTCTTCTTTCCAGTAGAGGACAGTGTGCACACATCTAGTGAAGATGGAATAACATTTCAAATGCAAAACAATGTGTGACTCCTATGAGTAGGGTGATCTCATGGGATCAACAATAAATTAAATGAACGCTAATTTTGTAGCTACATTTGCAGCTGACAACAGTGAAAGTGGGAGGGCATGGAAAAGGCCAGGTTTGGATTGTGATATAGCTGCAGAGCAATTACATTTTAAACCTTGTGTGCCTTTGACTGCCAAACTAAACATGTTTAGAATGGCTAACTTTTTCATAAGAAATTAATAAGAAGATGTGATACCTCATCACCTAATATTTAATGAAGTGCTTTCTTATTAAGGACATATATTTAAGGAACAGGAAGAGATCATCCAGTCCAACTTACCATGAAAGCTCATGATACCATCTACATGTTTTGTTAATCTATAAAGTGCTACCAGACCATTTGTTGTTTTTTAAGTTTATTCTACTCTTTTAGCTGTGCTATTTAATCCACCTCCCTTCAGCCCTTCCCTTCTCCTTGAAAGAATAAAGATAACTCTGAGACTCATTAGTTTGAATATACCTTGTATTTATTAATGCCTGAAGGACTCCAAAGTGCTACAAGAACTAGGGATTGGGTGCTGCAACCACTACCAAGCTAAGTCAATATGACCATTCATGGACAAACATTTTGGCTCAAGACCTTGAGGCTGTGTCTACATTGACACAATCTTGCGCCAAAGTGGCCGCTTTTGTGCAAAAACATGCTGCCTGTCTACACTGGCAGGGAGTTCTTGCACATGAACACTGACATTCTAATGTGTGAATTCAGTGCTTCTTGCGCAAGAACTATGATGCTCCCGCTCAGGAATAAGCCCTCTTGCGCAACTGTTCTTGCACAAGAGGCCAGTGTAGACAGGCAACATGAATTTCTTGTGTAAGAAAGCCCGATGGCTAAAATGGCCATCGGAGCTTTCTTACTCAAGAGATCTTCTACACTGGCACGGATGCTCTTGCACAAAAGCACGTCTTGCGCTAAGGCACATGCCAGTGTAGACGCTCTCTTGCACAAATACTTTAACGCAAGAACTCTTGCGTTAAAGAGTATTTGCGCAAGATTATGCCAATGTAGACACCGCCTGAATGTATTTAGGAACCTAACGCTCAGTTGAAATCAATGGGAGTTGGATACTTGTATACCTTTGAGGATCTGGCTTGTGCCCCTTAGATAAGCATTTGTAGTCAGCACTAGAGGAAGGGGAACAAGACAAACTGCATGCCAGAAAAAGATAGGGAATATTGGCAAATGTCTACAGAGATAGACCTGAACTGTTAAACTTGAGATACTCTGTATAAAATCTCTTTTGAAAGTCCTCCATGCTATATCATCTCATGGATGTGAGTTTATCTACGCTGGGAGGATGTAGAACTATCTTAAATATTTGGATACCCAAAATGAATGGGAATTTGGCATCTAGACAGTAGCTCTGAAAGCTTAAGTTTTACTAGTGTGACAATATGATCAGCTTTATTAGTTCCTTTCATTTTGAAAATATCATGTCACTTTAAAGTCTCAGACCAATGCCCTTAACTATTTGGTAGAATAGATTTTTTGTTCTGATTTTAGATTTCCAAATGAAAGAAAGAGAGGTGCAGACAAACAAAAAGTACTGATTTGCTTCACTCAATCATCTAATTTGACAGTCAAACTAAAATATTTTCCCTATATTTGACGTTACCTGATTTCATGCAATAATTTAGAAGATTCAAGCTTTTTCTTGGTTTTAATTTTTGTAGAATAAGCCTCTTTCAAAGAGTTATTAGTTTTAAAAGATTATCTCCACCTCTGTCTATTTAGACCCCAAATTCTCAAAAATCTCTAAGTAACAGGTATTTTGGATTGCTGGGATGCCAATTTCTTACTGTATTGTCCCAGAATTTAGTTAGCCTCAAAAGCAGAGAGTATGTTTTATCGAAGTCCTAACAGAGCTACACTGAGGTTACTTAATTAGAATGGAGCAAACAATCCCCAAAGTTGATGGCTATTTCAATACATAGATTTACCAAGCCACCACAAAAAAGCTTCTCTTATACCTCAGGCTATGTCTACACCTCAACGTTAATTCACAATAAGTTGTTTTTTAATAACAGTTCCTGAAATAACCATTTTGAAATAACACATTCACACAACAAATTCCCATAGAAACAGCGCAGAACTACATTGAAATAGTGTGTCCACACTCATTGGAGCCAGAATTGCATTTAAAGCCCCCCAAAAGCATCTAAGCGGAGCATCAGTACAGCAGTCACTTCCTGTAGCTGCTTCCTGAGGCTAGATGAGGCTCATGCTTAAAGGGGTTCCCTCCACAGCCACATCACAGACTCCTCTTCACCTTTGCATACCTCCTCATGGGACAGCAAACTCCACACCACGTGCTCGGGTTGCCCTTACAGACATCATAGCACTTCTGTCACAGAGCCAGACCTGCAAAGCAGTCACCAGCTCATAGAGACCTCATGCTGCACCTTCTGGTGCAGTTTATGCAGATTGCCCTTGTGTCACTGCTTGAGGACAAATACCAGAATGGGGGACACCCTCACTTAGGCCTGGGTGCTCTTCATGCACCACAGTCCCTCCCACCACTCCCCTGCACATCATGAACCACTGTTTCGGGCAACAGGAGACGAGTACCGACTGGTGGGACTGGATCATCATGGAGAGATGGGATGACCAGCAGTTGTTCCAGAACTTCCGCATGCAGAAGGACACTTTCATGGAGCTCTGCCAGTGGCTCACCCCTGCTCTCTGACGATGTGACACCTGCATGAGACCCACCATCCCCCTCCAGAAGCAAGTTGACATCGCTATTTGGAAGCTTGCCACACCAGACAGCAACCGCTCCATTGGGAATCAGTCTGGCATTGGGAGATCAACCATTGGGGCCATACTCATGTAGGTATGACTCTTGTTATTGTCCCAGGAGGGCAGTGAAGTACTGGAATGGGGTTGCTCCTGCTGTGGGAAGGGGCTACATTTCAGGGAACTCCCGAGGGCTCTGGCAACCCTGGTATTCTATGTTCCTATGTTTTTACAGATGGTGAGGGCCATTAACACCATCCTGCTGTGCAAGGTCATCATCCTGGGTGACATGGACCCCATCATCACTGGCTTTGCTGCTATGGGCTTCCCCAAATATGTGTGTGTGGGGCATTGATGGCACCCACATCCCCATCCTGGACCCCGACCACTGAGCCTCTGACTATATAAATGGGAAGAGGTACATTTCCATGGTGCTGCAGGTCCTCATGGACCACCAGGGACGCTTCACCAACATTAACGTTGAGTGGTCAGGGAAGGCGCACGACACTGGCCTCTTCAGGAACTCCAGCCTCTTCCAGAAGATGCACACTGGCATTTTTTTCTCCGACTGCACCATCAGGGTTGGAGACGTGAATATGCTTATGTGAATTTTGGGCAACGGAGCTTAATTACTAGGACTGGAAGGGACCTCAAGAGGTCATCGAGTCCAGTCCCCTGCCCTCATGGCAAGACCAAATACTGTCCAGACCATCTCTGATAGACATTTATCTAACCTACTCTTAAATATCTCCAGAGATGGGGATTCCACAACCTCCCTGGGCAATTTATTCCAGTGTTTGACTACCCTGACAGTTAGGAACTTTTTCCTAATGTCCAATCTAAACCTCCCTTGCTGCAGTTTAAGCGCATTGCTTCTTATTCTATCCTCAGAGTTTTCTTCCTCCTCCTTATGACACCCTTTTAGATACCTGAAAACGGCTATCATTTGCCCCCTCAATCTTCTCTTTTCTAAACTAAACAAACCCAATTCTTTCAGCCTTCCCTCATAGGTCATGTTCTCTAGACCTTTAATCATTCTTGTTGCTCTTCTCTGGACCCTCTCCAATTTCTCCACGTCTTTCTTGAAATGTGGTGCCCAGAGCTGGACACAATACTTTAACCGAGGCCTAACCAGTGCAGAGTAGAGCGGAAGAATGATTTCTCGTGTCTTGCTCACAACACACCTGTTAATGCATCCCAGAATCATGTTTGCTTTTTTTGCAACAGCATCACACTGCTGACTCATATTCAGCTTGTGGTCCACTATAACCCCTAGATCTCTTTCTGCCTTACTCCTTCCTAGACAGTCGCTTCCCATTCTGTATGTGTGAAACTGATTGTTCCTTCCTAAGTGGAGCACTTTGCATTTGTCTTTATTAAACTTCATCCTGTTTACCTCAGACCATTTCTCCAATATCTCCAGATTATTTTGAATTATGACCCTCTCCTCCAGAGCAGTCACAACCCTTCCCAGCTTGGTATCATCTGCAAACTTAATAAGTGTACTTTCTATGCCAATATCTAAATCGTTGATGAAGGTATTGCAGAGAGCCGGTCCCAAAACAGACCACTGCGGAACCCCACTAGTTATACCTTTCCAGTAGGATTATCAACTATTAATAACTACAGGATTGTGAACCATTAATAACAATGCCAGCCTTGCTCTTAGAATTTGGTGTAGGGAACATAATGGGTGTAGGTTGGGGTGAGCAATAAGTGGCCGTAGGTGAAACACAGCTCTCCAGGGTTAGTCCTTGGCAAGCCACCAGTGCTTCACCTGCGTATTCACAGATATGTCCGCTTATAGCTCCCACTGGCATGGACTGTCATTCTCAGCCAATGGAAGCTGTAGGAAATGGTCTGTGCTACTTTCCACAGCTCCCCTTGGTCAGGAACAGAGATCTGTGGCCAACTGGAGCCATAAGCAGCTATACCTGTGGATGTGCAGGTAAATAAAGGAGCTAAACCTGATGAACTAAATCTGGCCTGTGGGCTGCTTATTGCTTACCCCTGGGGTAGGGGAAATAGAAAAGGAAGAAGAGAATGGGTGGGCCAGAATCCACCACACTACAGATGTCGTCTCCTTCCCAGGATGCACAGAAGAGCATTATTGTCAGCCACACTGGAACTGCTCTAACTTACATTGGGAGCCTTGTGCCAAAAAATACAAGGCTCCTAAGTAGCCTTAAAAATACATGGAGCACAAAGCTGGCATAAGTCCACTTTTCTTCTCTGCTCTGTCTCTGCCCCCAGGGCAGGAGCAGGGGAACAAAGATCTGGATCCTGGACCTCTTCTTGTGGTATAGGGAAAGAATTCATTTAGTGAAACTGTTGCAAAGTAACTCCAAGTTGTATCGATAAAATAAATATTTGCCTTTGTTTTGTTTCATTGGTTAGGTATTTGCTATGTGAAATAGTACAATTTTATTCATACAGCACTTTCCATTCAAAATGCACCCACCAATGTTTTACAGAATCATATAATCCAAGACATGATACTAAATATAGTATAAATGACAGAAAACAGTAATGCAAGGATACAGTGAGTAAGCTCCTGCAGTACTGGCCTCTGTAAAATTTTACACGAGAGTCTTGTCTGCATGAAGGATTGAAAGATTGCTTCCTGAATGAGGACTAAATTAAAACATTCTGTCATCAAGACCAATAACCAAGAGAGCAGACAAGGTAAGATGCACAGATAAGAGAGAAACAATATGTTTTAAGATGAAGTCCTTTATCATAGGTTAGTTAGTAAAAGATTACTTACTTTCACAGAGCTTAGTTTTAAGTTTTGTTTACCTAGCTGGCCAATAGCTTGCTATACTTTGATAGAACTTCAGCTTATGGGAAAGTCACTCTCTCAAATGTCTTTCAATACTATAAAGAGGTTCTTAATGCTGCATGAGACATGGGTCACCACCTTATTCTAGAAACCAGCTGCATTTGGATAGAAAGCCTGTGATGAAGGGCATTTTAAGTAAGAAGTCTACTACTGGAAACCAGGTTTAATAAGACGTCTACCTACCGGAAGGGTTAAAGACCAGTCACTACCATCAAGGAAAAAAAGAGGACAATTTCACATTTTGCAGTTACATTTATCTAAATAGTCAGCCAAAACAGTTGATGAGGATTAAGCCAGGTAACTGAATCAACACACTTCAGCTAGAAAGTGCAGCATTTTTTACTGTCCTAACTATTCATTATTAAAAGGATTTCAGACACTGGTGAAAAGCAATTAGTAGCACTGAAAGACTTCCTTTGGAGAAAGGATTCTGAACACTGGGACTCAAGTATAAGACAGGACTACAAAAATCTATGAAATAATGACTGGGATAGAGAAGGTGAACAGGAAATTCCTATTTATCCCGTCTCAAAATATAAATGCAAAGGTACATTATATGAAGCTGAAAGACAACAAATAACAAAACTAATAAAAGGACATAATTTTTTGAACAACACTCTTAATCTGTGGCATTCATTGCCACAAAATATTACTGAGGCCAGATGTGAGGCTATGGTACAGTTTCTTTAAATCTATACCAGGAAGCTAACTCCTTGTTCTTCCACTCTACTCTCCTGCAATGAGGAGTAACGGTAGTCCAAATTAGGGGCTTTAGTTCGAAGTACCTAGCCTGTGCTGTGTGTAGCCGCAGGCAGGGTGTTCGAACTAGTGGGCATTTAAAAATGGCGGCGCCCGGGAACATGCAAATAAAGCCTGGGATATTTTAATCCCGGGCTTCATTTGCAAGTTCGAATGATTACATTAGCCACCCTAGTTCGAACTAGGGTGGCTAATGTAGACATACTCTGAGGGACAGCAAAGCAGTCCTGTCTTGGAGTGTCCTGAGTGCCCGCACTTGGGACACCACAGCACTCGGCCACATGGAGCCAGAGCTGCCCCTGGGCATGCCGGTGCATCTCGTGGAGTTGTTGCCATCAGCCCAACGGCACTTGCTGCAGGCTGCCACCCAGGGAGTCCATCGGGGGGCTGTCAGGATCCAGGAGGCCCTGAGGGAGAGCGTCCACCCCGAGGAGCCCTCAGAGTCACCCTGGTCCTCCCCACCGGGGGCTCGTGCCCCATTCCTCCCTCACATCCTTCCACTTACCCCTCCCTAGTTCCCTTTCCTGATGTCAAATAAAAGACACGTATGTTCAAAAATAGAAACTGGGTTTATTAAACAAAACTGGGGGGGAGGGAATGAACCTCTGGGGAGACTGGGAAAAGGAGCTGGGAGAGGGGAAGAGAGGGGAAGAGGGAAGGGGGAAACCTGGGTGGAGGGAGCTAGAAGGGGGAAGCAAGGGGAAGAAGGAGAAGGGGAACTCAGGGTCCAGGATTGGCAGGTCTCCCCGGACGAACTTGATTTTCAGGCAAACCTGCTTCTGGGTTCACATGTGGCCTTTGGTGGCCAGGCTGGCAGCTATCCTGCCATAGACGGCTGCATTCCTCTGTCTAGTGCAGAGATCATGGACGTTGGGGGCATCCCCCCCCAAACCTGAGTAAGTTCCATGATCTCCACCCTGGACCAGGAAGGCACCCGTCTTCTCCAGCCCGTGTCAGGCTCCTGGGAGCTGGCAGACTGCTCCTGGGGAGCGGTGGAGGGCTGGCTGCCAATGGCTTCCTGGCTCATGTTTTGGGGCAACTGAGTCAGGGGACCCGGTGGCCACTGCTGGCTCTGGGCTGGCAGGCTTGGAGCTGGCAAAGGCACTGTGGCCAGAGTCTACCCCTTTAATGGCTCTGGGGCTGGGGGAAAGGAGAGTATGTTTTCCTGGTTGTGCCCAGAGTGGCCACCAGGGCTCCCTGGGAAGAGCTGGAGGCCTCCTATTTTGAATTAAGTGTCTACACAGCACTTAATTCAAAATAGCTATTTTGAATTTGGCATTACTCCTCATAGAATGAGGTTTACCAAATTCGAATTAATTTTGAAACAGCAGTTTGCATGTATAGATGCTATTAAAATTAATTAGAAATAACGACTGTTATTTCGAATTAACTTTGCAGTGTAGACATACCCTATGAGAGGCAGAAAAGTGGGGAGGAACAGGAGCTGGTGCTGGGGTGGGAGCCAGCTTAAAAAGGGAGGCTGCTGCTCTGCCAAGCAGTACCTGTTCGCGGCAGCTCCGGCTGGCTGCTCAGGCAGCATCCTCTGTCCGAGGCCAGCCCGGACCACTGCATACAGTAGCTGCTTGTCCCAGCTCACGCTGGTCTGGAACCACAGCGCTGCTGCATTTTAAAATGCAAAGCCACAGTAGTCCAGAATTGGCATGAACGGGACTGCTCAGTTCTGGTCCAAGCCAGCTCCAGGAGCTACCTCTGCTGTGGCTCTGCAGAGAGGCCTTTATTGACTAATCGTGTATCAACTACACGATTAGCCAAACTGCTCTTTAACATCCTTTTTAACAACACCAGAACCACTCTTTAACAACTCCAGAGACCTTACTTTAGGCATTGACTTTTGCAAATCTCAGCCTTTATTTCTAGTTAAGGGATGAGTGGATTGACTTAAGAGATTTGCTTGCTTCCTGTGTAAACTCAAAAGCTTGTGACCTTCACCAACAGAAGCTGGTACAATAAAAGGATAAAAGATATCTGGTAGGATAAAAGATATCTCACCCACCTTGTCTCTTTAGTATCCTGAGACCAAAACAGCTACATCAGCACTGCACACAGCAAAGGTAAGTGTAATACAGTGAAGGAAATTCAGAAGCTAGGAAGGTAACAGCATTTTCAGTAATAGTAGCTGGAAAAGAAACCAAGAAAAGAATGAAGCTGACAGTATGGTCAGTTTTAAGGCCATCAAATGGAATTGTTGACCAAGAGACATAGACAATTCTGTAGGACAGTGTTTCCCAATTTTATTTGGCCAAGGAACCCTTTTCAGCTTTTCAGAATTTCAAGGAACCCCTAGGTTTGTCAACCAAAAAAAAAGGGGGGGTGAGAGGGAAAATCCCCACCAATGCATGAAAATCACATTCCGTCCTCGAGGCCTCCCACCCCCTTCCTTGAGGCCTCATTTACTCTGTTCCCCACCTCTCCATCACTTGCTATCCCCAGTCCTTATACACTCTGGCTGTCTACACTGTCATGAATTCCGGAACTGCTTAAAACGGAATACTATTCCGTTTTCAGTTTTTCTGGAAAAGGAGCGTCTACATTGGCAGGCTGCTTTTCCGGAAAAGCCCTTTTTCCGGAAAAGCGTCTGTGGCCAACATAGATGCGCTTTTCCGGAAAAGACTACTGGGCTGTCTACACTGGCCCTTTTCCGGAACAGTGTTCCGGAATAAGGACTTATGCCCGAGCGGGAGCAGAATAGTTTTTCCGGAATAGCGGCTGATTTTGTACAGTAGAGCGTCATTGCTTTTCCGGAAATTCAAGGGCCAGTGTAGATAGCTTGCAGCTTATTCCGGAAAAGCGGCTTATTCCGGAAAAGCCTGGCTGTGTCTACACTGGGCCACTTATTCCGGAAAATCAGCCGCTTTTCCGGAATAAGCTGTGAGCTGTCTACACTGGCCCTTGAATTTCCGGAAAAGCAACGACGCTCTACTGTACAAAATCAGCCGCTATTCCGGAAAAACTATTCTGCTCCCGCTCGGGCATAAGTCCTTATTCCGGAACACTGTTCCGGAAAAGGGCCAGTGTAGACAGCCCAGTAGTCTTTTCTGGAAAAAAGCCCCGATCGCGAAAATGGCGATCGGGGCTCTTTTCTGGAAAAGCACGTCTACATTGGCCACAGATGCTTTTCTGGAAAAAGGGCTTTTCCGGAAAAGCAGCCTGCCAATGTAGACGCTCCTTTTCCGGAAAAAACTGAAAACGGAATAGTATTCCGTTTTAAGCAGTTCCAGAAATTCATGCCAGTGTAGACACAGCGTCTCACTAGGTTGAGACAGGAGGTGTGGGGTGGGAATGAAGGATGTGGGTGTGGGAAGGGGTGAGAAGTACAAACTCTGGGAGGGAATTTGGATGCAGGAGAAGGGGATGTTGGTTCGGGGAGGGGTCTCCAGGCTCGGGAGTGTTGGGCTCAGGTGGAAGGTTGGGGTGCTGAGCAAACCATGGGCTTGTGAATGTGAGGATGCAGGAGTTTGGGCTGGATATGTGAGGGACTCAGGGCAAGAAGATTGTGAGTATGATGGGCTCTGGACACAGATTTGTGATGTGTAGATGGTGCAGGAGTGTTGTGGCAGAAGACTGAGGATGTGGGGATGCAGGAGTTTGGGGATGTAAGAGGCTCAGGATAGGGGGTTCCAGTGTATAATAGGCACAGCTTGCAAGTACTGAGTTCATGTCGCTTGTTTGGATGTGCCACTGTGGCACCCTTGTTATTAATAAATATTTTTAAAACTTTTTACCTTTTCTCTCTGCTGCCATGTCTCCTCCCCTTATTCCATCAGCTCCCCTGGTGCCTGCTGCCCTCCAACCCCTCACCCTCCTCTGCTGTCCTGACTCCTGCCCTTCTCACTGCCCTCAGCCTGAGACCTGCCCCCCTCCACCAGCCCTTCTCTCCTCCCCTCTGATCATGTGAGCTACCCCTCCTCATCCCCTCTTCTAACATTCCCTGTACAAACCTGCCCTGCATCTCTCTTCTGGTGCTGGTCCCTCCCCTGCAGGTGTCTGCTCTTCTGCTTCACCCCCAGAATCCCCTGGCACTTGCACCTTCTCTTACTCCTGCACCCTCCTGGTGCCTCCCCCTTCCCTCACTGCCCCTACCTCCTTTGCCCTCTTTTTCCTTGATGCCCACCCCCTCACCACCCTCTGCCCCCATTCCTCTCATACCCCTCTGTACCCTCACACATGACTTGCTCCATCCCAGCCTTCCTCATGCCCATCCCACCCTGGCATTTGTCTCTCCTCTACCCTGTCCCTTTTGTGCCTTCCCCTCTCTTCCCTCCCCCTCTGCACAAGCCCCTTCCTCTCCCAGCCCTTCCCCTTCCCCTACCTTCTGCCTTCCACTTTGTGGGGCTGGAGTCTGTGCTCCGTCCCCAGACTCCGAACCCACAACTCAGCTGCGCGGCGCAACGCAGCACCCAGCAGTTTTAAAATCCTGGGCCATGACGTTACGTCACGCCCAGGCGTCTCCCCGCCCACCGGTTTGAGCACGCCGTGCAAGGCAGCAGCAGCCAGCAAGGGGGAGCTCAGTGAAGGTTGCACATGGAAGGGACGGGCCAGGGACGGGGCTGGGGGAGAGATGCTCTGGGCTGGGGTGGGATGATGCGCGCATGGGGGGGGGGGGTTTGCTCCAGCTCCAAATATTGGTGGAGCATGGGCACCACGAGCACACACAACTCGCCGCCCATTCCTCTGCTGGCTAGCTGGCTCTCTCTCTCTTTCAGAGGGGGCTCCTCGCGGAACCCCTAGTTTTGCTTCGTGGAACCCCAGGGTTCCCCGGAGGACCAATTGGGAAACACTGCTGTAGGAGTTTGGAGTGGGGACATCAAACAAAGGATAAGAGATGCAAAATATACCTGGATGCTCCATGGATGATTGATAATCAGATCATTTCCTACAACATACCTTTTACAAATGTAATAGAATTTATTAGCAAATTTGGAAAACCACAAAGATAGGAGATTAATTGATACATAATCTTAACTGGAGTAGCAAAATAATCTCTTTTCCATGTCATTTTAATTAAATATACAGCAAATTTACAACCAGCAATAGACTCATTAAAATGAGGTATTTCCATTCTTTTAAAAATACAGTATTTTACAGTAAAGTGCATAATAAAATGGAATTAATCTCATTTTAATGTAATATCAAATGTAAACTAGTCAACCGACATTCATTACTTGTGTTATTGTTTACATCTTTATACTGTGGATGATTTTATAGTGTGTATTGTTTTGAATACAAGTATATGTTAAATAAAGGATATGAGGCTGTAGTAAAATAAAAATCCATTTAAGCAGACTTTTTTAGTCCATGTCAGTATCTCCTCTGCAGTCGTGATAGAGTATCAGCTGACATACTCCGATAACTTCGCATGGCTAATGGAGGGTCCACAGAAGGGGAGGATGCAGATTGCTGAATCTTCTATAACAAATTGAAGAATAATGCTTTTACATGTGTAACATACTGCTGAGGATACCCTGAGCTGTGAGCTACTGTGTTATCCCTCTGCTTCAGCAAGAGTGAGTATTGCTGGCTATTAGACTGTGTGTCAGCTCCCTGCTATACAATCTGTCTCCTCACGAGCAAACTCTTCAAGGTTATCCTAGCCTAAACCTTGCCTACCAGGTAGAAATCAGTGAACTCTAGCCACTGAGCTCCTCAGAGATGTTTCTCAGCAATACCCAGTCCCTACCAGTGCGCATTCACAGAAGATATTAAATGTGCTGCTCTGTTAAAGAGCCAATCACATCTTATTAATTTAACTGGGGTAAATAAAACCTTCCCTTGAAATACAAATAAAAGACAAAACATGCATCTAAAAGTCAAATGTAACCTAACAAGATACAGTCTTTGTTCAAGATGGCTTCTCTAACCACCCCTCATCTGGTCAGGATCCATCTCAAAGCTTAAATCACTTAGCTCTGGTCTACACTAGGACTTTATTTCAAAATAACCCCCCTAAGGTTGAATTTATAAGTAGAGCATCCACACTACGAAGCCCATTATTTCGAAAAAAAACCCCGAACCCAAGCCATTTAATTTGAAATCTGAACTGCTTTTCATCGGGAGTAATGCTAATTCCAAAACAGTTATTTTGAAATAACGGTAGCGTGGACACTCCGGTGTAGCTATCTCAAAATACTCTCCAGAGTAATTGAAACTAATTACTCCCCAGTGCTTCCTGGGCTCTAAGTCTGAGGTAGCATGTCCACAATAACAGAGCCTGCCTCAGACTAATTTCAAGGCTTCCTTGTAGTGTGGACATGCTCGTTCGATTTTGTTAACTCAGGAGTTATTAATTAGGATTTACTAATTTTGAAATAGTTTCCTAGTATAGATATGCCCTTAGTTTCTTTGTCTCCTTAAGGTGAAGGTGCAAGACGGAGTCTCTCTCTCTTCCTTATATCCCCAAAGAGTCTGTTCTTGTTTTACAAGACAGGGAGCCCTCCTGTGGATTTTCTCTCCTGACCCTGATCTACTGGAGTGAAGGAGTCATGTTCATTGTCTGTCTCTTGAGATCAAGATCAGGATAACGCACTGGTTTAGCCTGATAGCTTTATTTACTGTTAATATGCAAATTGAGGTAAACCCACATGCCTCTGTCTAGGACAGACCTGTTTATCACCTTTATCTTGGCTAGGCTTCCGTGTCTTAAATAGATTCTAGGAAATCACACACAGAGAATTCATAATATCACATATGAAATTAACACATGTGCTTTAGATATAATATTAATGTCCAGTGTGTTACTAGCTTTCATACGATACAGGCAGTCCCCGGGTTACATGGATCCGACTTACATCGGATCCCTACTTACAAACGGGGTGAGGCAACCCCGCACTAGCTGCTTCCCCCCCCAGCAGACCAGGGAGACGCGAAGCTAGTGCCCCCCCAGCGGACTAGGGAGACGCGGAGCGGCTTTTCTCAGCAGACACCTCAGCTTGAGAATAAAGGACTGAGGGAAGTGAGGTGTGGGAGAATAAAACTGAGCTCTGGAGAAATGTTTGGCTAGAGTTTCCCCTACAATATGTACCAGTTCCGACTTACATACAAATTCAACTTAAGAACAAACCTACAGTCCCTATCTTGTACGTAACCCGGGGACTGCCTGTACTTCACAAGGCATATTTTGTACAAATATTGCAGGCACATGTAAGTTATGAATACAGGGGTGCCTAGGGTCAATATGACAATTTGTATTTTATGGTGTTTAATATAAACCAAAGAAACATTGTTTGACAGTATCATGTGATCTTCTGTTTTGAGCTACATAAAAATTGTATCTCTATATCATGAATTGGGCTTTGAGTCTGCAAGGTGCTGAGTCCCTCCTTTGAGATACTGAATGACCCCATCAATGGAAACTGAAGGAGACAGAACTTTACCACAGACTTCCATTGAGCAGGAGTTAATGTGTAAACTCTCTGCAGCTGAGAATATGCCTTATTATATAATTTGCATACAAAATCACACCAGTATCCTTGGTATTTATCTCTTTGGTACAGGAGGACGGAAGGGAAGGATACTCACCTCTGCAGTGACTGGAGTTTCTTCAAGACGGTTGTCCCCGTGGGTGCTCCACCTTAGGTGTAGTATCAGCATTGCTGCGCCAGCTGGAGATTTGTATTAGCAGTGCCCTGGCTGGCAGCACACGTGGAGTGCCAGCACGAGTATTCTGAATGCGCTACTCTGCATGCACAGCCAGCTGCCTTCTGTTCCTTCTGTGACCTGGATACCTGTGAATCCAAGTCGAGGGGAGGAAGGATGGGTGGTGGAGTACCCACAGGGACAACCAACTCAAAGAACTCTAGTCACTGCACAGGTGAGTAACCTTCCTTTCTTCTTTGAGGGCCCCTGTGGGTACTCCACCTTAGGTGATTATAAAGCAGTGATTGTGTTAGGAGGCGGGAGCTTCGGAGTGTATGAGTCTTTAATCGAGTGTACTGTTTGGCCAAACTTCGTTTCAGAGTCTGCGAATGTCTGGATGGTATAGTGCTGAGTGAATATATGCATAGATGCCCATGTGGCGGCCTTGCATATTTGTTTAGTTGAAATGCCTCTTAGGAATGCGGTTGTGGCTTCCATGGCTCTTGTGGAGTGAGCTCTAATATAGGGAAGTGGCTCCTTCTGTGCTAATTTGTATGCTAAGCGTATGCAGTTCGATACCCATTTCAATAATCTTTGTTTTTATATGGGTAATCCTTGTGACCTTTCTGTTGTTGAGATAAACAATTGTGGAGATTTTCGGAAAGGTTTTGTGCACTGTAAGTAAAATGAGAGTGCCCTGTGGATGTCCAAGGTATGTAACGCTTCCTCTTTTTGGTCTTTATGATGTTTCGGGTAGAAAACAGGTAAGTCTATTGGTTCGTTGCAATGGAATAAGGTAAGTATTTTCGGTCTAAATTTTGGGTGTTTTCTCAAGACTACTTTGTCTTTGTGGAATGTTGTGTATGGCGGGTCCAACATGAGGGCCCCCCAACTCTCCTATGTGCCTTGCAGAAGTAACTGCAACAAGGAATGCCACCTTCACTGAGAGGTGTAACAAAGAACATGTAGCTAATGACTCAAAGGATCTGCCCATGAGCCTTGTCAGTTCGAGATTTAAGTTCCATGCAGGCATTGGGTTCTTAAGTGGTGGATACATGTTTTGTAGGCTGTTCAGGAACCTTTTTACAGCAGGATTGGTAAAGACTGATTGTGATTGCAGTGGGGGATGGAGGGCAGAAACAGAAGTTAGGTGTACTCTTATAGAGCTCATGGAGAGTCCTGCCTCATGCAGGTGCAACAAGTACTGTAGTATATGTGTTAACTGTGTGTGCTGTGCTTCATAATTATGGATAGAGAGCCACATTGTAAAACGCTTCCATTTTTGTGTATATTTTTCTTGTGGCACTCTCTTAAGTAGAGCATGTTCCATGCTGTCTAATCAGCCAGCATCCAGGCTTGGAGATGTAGAGTTTGTATGTTGGGATGGTGAATCCAACTGTTGCATTGAGAGAGCAGAACTCAAACTGGTAGGAAGCAGTGTGGTGGATGGATGCTCATCTGTAGCTGTTATGAACACCATGTTTGCCTGGGCCAGTTGGGTGCTATGAGGATCACTCTGGCCCTGTCTTGTTTAACCTTGAGAATTACTCATTGGAGCAGAGGGAGCAGAGGGAATGTGTAGTGCAGGTGTGTTTTCCACTGTATGGTGAAGGCATCTCCTAGTGAGCTGTTCCCTATGCCCGCTCTGGAGCAGTACTGTGGGCAACGGGCATTGTGTTGTGTGGCAAATAGGTCTACGATGGTAACCCCCACTTCTTGAAAAGGAAGGTTAGCACTGAAGTGTTTATTTTCCACTTGTGTTTTTGGGGAAACTGCCTGCTTAGGGCATCTGCTAGTGTTTTGTCTTTGCCTGGGAGGTAAGTTGTGATGAGGTGTTTGTTTCTTGGGATATACCATTCCCATAATTGGACTGCTTCTTAGCACAGCTCGTAAGATCTGGCCCCTTCCTGCCTGTTGATATAGCATATTGTAGTTACGTTGTCCATAAGGATCTGTACAGTTCTGTTTTGAATGAGAGGAAGGAAGTGCGTACATGTGTGTCTGTTGGGAAGCAACCCAGGGACTCACCCCGCTGAGGGGTGGCTCGCCCACGAGTCGGTTCCCACTTTACTCTAGCCCCGAGATGGAGAGGGCGCCATGACGGCAGGGCCAATGCCCCCTTTCCACGTTCCCCGTCACTGGGTGAACTTCCCCCCTATTGGAGTTACTTCAGTCACCCCGACCAGACCTCTGGCTCGATCCCAGGGTCCCCCATGTACTCTGACCACTCATCCATGCCTCTTGGCCACCCTTGGCGACTCTCAGGGTCCCCAGTTCGGCCCTATGAACAGTATACTTGCAGTAATTAGTCCATCAGTTAACAAGCCCGCCTTTCACCGCAGACTCTGCCACACTGCTAGCTGGCGGCAGGGAGGCGGGAGGGGAGAGGTGGGTAGGGGAACCCGGGCTCTCCCACTCCTCCGAGTCCCATCCCAGGGCCCTTAAGGTAGGGGCAGCTGCCTCTACCTGACGGGGGCAATTCTCCAAACCCACCAACCACTTGGGCACTTGTGCCTCCCTGGGCCGCTTCCTACCCACGTCAAGGCTCACCACTCTTCTCCCCTTCCATTGGCTGTCCTCTCTCCGACAGGTCATGCCTGGTGGCATCTGCAGGCCCTCCTGGCGTCTGGATGGCTGGGGTAGCTCCAGGGATTGGAGCGCATATTTCTGGCCCTCTTCTGGCCCTGGCCCCTCCAGGGCCAACCACAACCTGCTCGACCACAGGTTACTGAGGGTGGGACATTCCCATCCTCCATCGGGCAAGCTGGTGTCCTCCCGGTCAGCGGCCCGACTCCTTCTTCCTCTCCCTCACTCGCTCCACCGCCAGCATTTAAAATGCCTGGCACGCAGCTCGAGCATGAGCCACAGTAGCACAGGGGCAGCTGACCACACTGCTCTGCTGCAGCTCCGACCTGGTGGCGGGGCCATTGCACCCCATTACGGTGCCTTACTGCCCTGAGTTTAAGCAGACTGATGTGTTTCCCTCTGTCTTGCTTGGTCCATTGAGCCTGAACTTTGTGTTGACCCAGGTGAGTGCCCCATTCCATCATTGAGGCATCCGTAGTGATTGTTACTGATAGTGGCGCTCTTTGGAAGGGGATTCCAACACATATATGATCCACTAAGGGAGGGAAGTCTTTATCTTGTTTGATATGGCGATTTGTTTATGTGATGGATGCGTGGCTAGTACACCGTGCGGAGCCATGCTTGTAGATGTCTCATGTGGAGACAGGAGTGTGGCACTATGAATGTTGCTGCTGCCATATGACCTAGAATTTGCAGGCAGTGTCTGGCTGTTATCACTGGGCTGAACTGCGCCCTTGAAATCAGTTGTTTTATTGCTGTGAACCTGTGTTCCAGTAGGGAGGCTATGGCTTTTGTGCAGTCCAATTGTGCCCCTATGAATTCTAGTGTTTCAGTTGGAATGAGCGTGCACTTGGGTATGTTTATCTGGAGTCTCAGATTGTTGAATAACTCTTTGATGGTGTTGACTGCCTGAGATGTCTGTCTCTGTGTAGTGCCTGTTACTAGGCAATCGTCTAGACAGGGGAAAATAGTGATCCCCCTCTTTCATAAGTGTACAGTTACAACTGTCAAGACCTTCGAGAACACTCGTGGGGCTCTTGAGAGTCAAAAGGCAACACTCTGTGTTGAAAATGTTTGTCTTTTATCCTGAAGCGCAGAAAGCATCTGTGCGATGGGTGGATTGATATATGAAAATAGGCATCCTCGAGGTCGAGGGTGGACAACCATACTCCTTTTTTCCAAGGCAGGGATAATTGTGGCAAGGGTCACCATTTTGAACTGTTGGTAACTGACGAAGTGGTTGAGTTGCTGGAGGTCCAATATGGGTCTCCATCTTCCTGATTTTGTTGTCGTCAGGAAATAATGGGAGTAGAACCCCACGCCCTTGTACTCTTGTAGTACCTCTTCTATGGCTCCCAGCATGAGGAGGCGTTCTGCTTCTTGTAGGAGCAGCATATCATGAGAGGGGTCCTTGAAGAGGGATGGGCAAGGGGTCTGGAGGGGGGGGGGATAACTGAAAATGGGATACAATAACCAGTATTTATAATTTCCAGCACCCACCTGTCGGTGGTTATGGCACTCCAGGCTGGGTCAAATGTGGCTAATCTGTTGTCAAATGTTTTGGAGGGTTCAAATTGCTGTCCTGGAAATGTTGGGGTTGTCTGACCCTCGACCAATGCTTCAAAATGCGTATCTAGACATCGATAGCTGTTGAGATGTTGATTGCACCTGTTTTGGCATGGTTGTCATAATGACACTGCAGCTGATTAAAGGTTGTAGATCTGTATCTTTGTATAAAAGTGATAGAAATGTAGCCGTGTTAGTCTGGTGTAGCTGAAACAAAAAACAGGACTATGTAGCACTTTAAAGACTAACAAGATGGTTTATTAGGTGATGAGCTTTCGTGGGCCAGACTCACTTCCTCATATCAAATAGTTGAAGAAAATTGTCACAACCATATATACCAAAGGATACAATTTAAAAAAATGAAAACATATGAAAAGGACAAATCAAATTTCAGAACAGAAGGGGGATGGGGGGGGGAAGGTAAATATCTGTGAGCTAATGATATTAGAGGTGATAATTGGGGAAGCTATCTTTGTAATGGGTAAGATAATTAATGTCTTTGTTTAAGCTTAGGTGTAAAGTGTCGAATTTAAGCATGAATGACAGTTCAGAGGAGTGACATAGTACTTTCGATCTGACCTCTTGTCGGTCGGTGATATTGTGGACGACATTTCCAAATGTTTCTAGCCGGGTCCATAAGGGCCTCATTCATTGGGAGCGCTAGTTTCATATGTGGCAAAATATGCAGTATGTCTGTGAATTTGTGTTGTGTTTCTGGCATAGCAGAGAGGGAAATCTCAAGTGAGTCGGCAACTCTCCTGAACAGTTCTTGGAACCACTTGAAATTGTCCCCTGTTGCAGCTGGTGGAGGCACAATTGTATCAGCTATAGAAGTTGATGCCATATTGATAGAGGGAGAACTGGGTGTATGTCATACTCAACATCATCCTCTTCCTTGGCATAGCTAAGCTCTCTCTGCCTGGGGAGCTCTCTATTTTGATATCTGGTTTCGATGCCGGTACTGATTGCTGTGTTTTCTGCATCTGTTGGATTTGTTGTGATCTGTATAGCACACATGGATTCCAGTATAGCCAATTTGGTGGGATAGGAAGTGGAAGCCATTGCTGCAGTTGCCATTGTTGGTTAGGCTTGGGTGAGGAGTATCAATGTGATATGAGTTGGCATGTACTTCTTCTTCACCCTCACTGAATACCGGCAATATGGATGTGGCAGGTGTGGATGACAAGCAATGCCTTAATGATTGTGGGGTCCTATCTGTACCAGTACTGATGTTCCACAGTCACAAATTGTAAACTGGCATAGGAGGGATCATTATGTGAAGTACCAGAGCTGTTGGTATCTGCATCAGCATTTGGTCTGATTCAACTGTTTCTTGTATTTCACCAGTACTGAGTGTTTGTCTGGTGCTGGAATCTCTGCTGTGGTATTCTTTCCTGTTTCTATGCACGGCTTTGATGTTGCCATTGGTGCAGTAGCGTTGTTTGTGTCAGACTCTTGACATGGCTTTGATGGTGGTGAGCGCCCTGCTGTGGAATGCATTGCTGTTTCCCGGTGCGGCTTTGTGCCTGCCACAATCGGTGCTGGTAGCTTCGTGATTGGTGCTGAGTCAGAGGTTTTGCCTTTTGCCTCTGGCGGTGCCTTCATGGCAATGTGAGCCTTTTGCTTTGGGTCCTGGCTTTTTTCAGTGCTGATCCCATTCTTACACAGCTTCTTGGATCCCTTTACTGCTGGGGTTTTGGAGGCAGTATTAGCATGTAGGGATCGCTTCCTCAAAGGGGAGTCTGTCACTGAGGAAGAGTGGGACTTCTTTGTAGGCTGTTGAGACCTGCCCCGGTCCCTTACACCAGGCTTAGTAATAGGTGCCCTGTCAGATGCCGCCCCAGGTGATGGTTTCAGGAGGAGGGGGGAGCTATGTTCTGGATCTGATGCCAGATGCGTCTTCTTTTTCAGCTGTAGCATTTTTATCTTTCGATCTCAGGACTTACTCGTTCTAGATGTTAGTTTCTTGCAGTGAGGGCACTGTTCCCTTAGGTGCTACTCACCCAGGCAACAGACGCACAGGTCGTGTCCATCGGAGACTGATATAGATAGTTTACAGCCTATATACCTTTTAAACCTGTACGAACCCGGCATATCCCAGAAGGGTTCTGTTTCGGCATTTTGTTATCAACGCTAGTTCACAGTCCTGTAATCTGTTATACTAATTAAAACGAAGTAACCACTGAATAAAGATTTTTTTTAAATCTAAGGTAAAACACTTATACTATCTACTACTACTATAATTTCTGAGGTAAATGAAGAATAGCTATGTACCTGAAAAGATTTAATGCTGAGGTGAAGCAGGTGACTGCTAAGCTGCTACCGGAGCTGGTCGCGGTTAAGAAGGAAGTGAAGGTAGCTGGCTGCGCATGTGGAGTAGTGCACTCAGAATGCTTGTGCTGGCACATTGCAGGAGCTGCAGGCTAGGGGGACTGCTAATATAAATCTCCGACCAGTGTGCAGTTATGCTGATGCACCTAAGGTGGAGCACCCATGGGGACCCTCGAAGAAGAATCTGACTTTTCAAAATTCCACATATGCTATCAAGGCTGGAAGTAATGGAAGTAGTTGAAACTCTGCCTTCTTTTACAGCCTTGCTTTTGGTACCACTAGATCATTAGGGGTACGAGTGCTTTTACAGGCACTACTTCTAGAGATATCTACTGTTACGTAGTACAGCTGGTGCAATGCCCACTAGTGGAATGGTATAGAGACCTCTTGAAGAATGAGTAACTTCTTTCAGCCCGCATTCTTCTTTACACTCATTACATATATGTTGGGTAATAAAACTGAAGCAGTCCGTCATTTTTCTGGTTTTTTTTTTTTTTGCAATATACATATCTTGTAAATTAACAGAGAAACAAAATCACACACTATTTTTTGAATAACAGAGTGATAATCTAAAGCATAACATCTATGCTTAAGGCACTCACTAGACTATGCGATCCTATATGTATATCTGAAAAGAAACCAAATGATATAAATAGGAAACATAAATACTGAAAGATGAAATAAAATGCAGATTCACTGTAGAACATGAAATCATCTCTGCAGTTCATTTTGGGAGAGCAGGGCAGGCAGCAGTCATGCGTACCGGGATGCAGCTTGCTATTCTTCCTGTTCCCTGGCTATCAGAGAACTACTGGAAAGTACTTGGAAAGTACCAGTAGTGAGAAGCATGCATGGAATTCCAAGTACTCCCCCCCCCCCCCCCCCGACTTCCTGACAGTCCAGGGAACAGGATAGGGATGTAAGTGACTAGTTGAATCACTACTCGACTAGTTGCTCCCCCCTCCCCCAACTGCCTCTATATCAGAGGCAGCAAAGGCAGGAAGGTGGGGGAGCAGAAGCCGGTGCTGGGGAGAGCTAGCTAAAAAGATGGTTCCCCCCAACTCTTTCTCCACTGGGCAGGGCAGGGGAGGCAGAGGTGCAGCGGGGACCTGGTGCAAGCTGTGACTGAGCAGTTCTGGCTCCCAGACACTGAACCTCTGTTTTTTAAATGTAGTAAAGCAACCAGCGTCTGGGACCAGGCAGATCTTACTACATTTAAAAAGCAGAGCCACACCAAACCCCCTTACTAACTAATCGAGTAGTTGATGGAAATTACATTGACTACTCAATTAGCTTAATAACCACTATTTAACATCCCTAGAACAGGAAGAAAAGCAAGCTTCGTTCTGGTATGCACGGCTGCTAACTCCCTGCCTCCCATTCTCCCAAAATAACTAAGGGCCTCATTGAGCTTTGGAAACTTTATAGGCTTTGTGACAACTGCTCCAGATCCAGAAGAGGAATGGCTAGGTATAAAGTTTTCTGTTCCTGAGCAAGTAGTTGCTAGGCCTGTTGCTACCTAGATCTCTGAGACCAAATCTCTACTTTTTTGTTTAGTTCCCAATCCTTGTTCCTATCAGTATGTCTTGTCCCTGCTCACACTATCAGGCCCTGCTCCTTCTTCCTGCTTCCTTGCACTGATCCCAAATTTCTGACTGCATCTTTCACCTGGGTGTGACTTCTGATGCTGACTCCAGCTTACTCCTGAGACAATGACCCTGACTCTGGCTTTTGGTGTGGCTTCTGATTCCCGCTTTGATCTCTGGCAGGACCCCTGAATGCAATCCCAAGGGGAAAGGGCAAAACAGGGACAGGAAGGGTGAAGTGGGGATTGGCCGTGGGGGCAGAGCCAAAGTGGGGCATTTACCAGCAAAGCAAAAAGTCAGAGCCTATGTACCCAGTGGTGTGCAATCAGTAGGCTCCTGCTAGTTGCCTGGCTCTCACTGCTAGGTCAGACTGCTTTGTTATGAACAGTATCCCACACAAATGGCATTCTGAATTCAGAGCAATTGAGTTAATGCTAAAAAAAACAAATATCAATACTATCACATTTTTACTGTAAACTCTCTCTCAGGCTACGTCTAGACTTCATCCCTCTGTCGACAAAGGGATGCAGATTAGGCACATCGAAACTGCTAATGAAGCAGGGATTTAAATATCCTGTGCTTCATTAGCATAAACATGGCCACTGCTTTTTTTCGATATGGAGCTTTGTCGACAAAAAGCAGCAGTCTAGATGCGGATCTGTCGAAAATAAACCCTTTTTTGACAGATCCTGTATTTCTCAAAAGATGAGATTTACAAGATCTGTCGAAAAAGGGTTTATTTTCGACAGATCCGCGTCTAGACTGCCGCTTTTTGTCAACAAAGCTCTATGTCGAAAAAAAGGGGTGGCCGTGTTTATGCTAATGAAGCATGGGATATTTTAATCCCTGCTTCATTAACAATTTCGATGTGACTAATCTGCATCCCTTTGTCGACAGAGGGATGCAGTCTAGACACACCCTCAGAGTCAGACAATAATAAATCTGAATGCTTACCAAAGGAGAGATTACCTGTAAAACATTTGATGTTGATAGGTTTTTGGCAACTGTTTCTTGGACATCTAAAATAATACAAAACTAAGATGTAATGATTATTTAAATTAAAACATACTAAAACAAAAACACGAATCACAGTCAACTAGTCAGTAGCAACCTTTCTAATGACTGTGGAAAATACCACAATTTGACTGTAACTTAACAAGTTAACTGTTTTTCTTTGGCCTGAGGGATGTTGAAATTTCTACTTTATTTATATTTTTAAAATTTGGAATTATAAATTAAACATGTTGCATCTAAAACAAGTCCAAATTTGAAAAAGAGGAGGCCAGTTCCTTTGAGATGAAATAATACAAAAAATGACCAACTCAGAATAGGTTAGCCATTTAAATAGTTATTTTGAAGGCACACTTTCTTGTAGGTTTATTTCCAGTTTTAGGTTTTCTGTAAAACAAAACAATAAAGGGAGCTGAGATCATGTAGGTTTTACAACATGCTGGCATCTCCATCAAGAATGCTTTTTCACCAGCTGAACCTTTTCAGGAAGTTGTCACCTTTTCTTTCAGATATGAACTTTGACATAGTGATCCATGTTTTTGCCACCTCCAGACTGGATTACTGACACATTCTATATAACTACATTACTTGGAACTAAGACCACTTGTAAACATCAACTAGTCATGGATGCTTGTGCCCATACTGCAAAATGGCTGGATTCTGGCTGTAAATTGTCTTGAGATAATTCCTCTTGTGGAGATGAACTCTTTCCTGAAGTAAAGCCGGCAGAGTTGTCTTCTGCACCATGTTCAATTCCCCGTCTCTATTGTAGGGGTCCATCAGGGGAGGGAAAGGGCATACTGGGGAGAATGCCAGGGCATTTGTCAGATCTTTTCACCTACCAACAGTGTGGGATGATTTGGAATTAGGGAGCCAGTGGAGCTTAACTAAAGGAGGGTATGTCTACACTACAAAGTTAGTTCGAACTAACATCTGTTAGTTCGAACTAACTTTCATAGGCGCTACACTAGTGCTCCGTTAGTACGAATTTAATTCGAACTAACAGAGCGCTTAGTTCGAACTAGGTAATCCTCATTCCATGAGGATTAAGTTAGTTCGAACTTACTAGTTCGAATTAAGGGCTGTGTAGACCCTTAATTCGAACTAGTGGGAGGCTAGCCCTCCCCAGGTTTCCCTGGTGGCCACTCTGGCCAACACCAGGGAAACTCTACTGCCCCCCCTCCCAGCCCCGGACCCCTTAAAGGGGCACGGGCTGGCTATGATGCCCGTGCCAGGTGCAAGCCTGCCAACACCCAGCCAGCAGACCCTGCACCTGACACGGATCGAGCCACCCACCCGATGCCCCCCAGCCCTCCCCCTCTTCCCGGGACCAGGCTGGCGGCTCCCGGGAGCTTGCCCGGGACCACAAGAGGTGGGCACCCGCCTTGTCTAGTGCGGACATAGACTCATAGACTCCAAGGTCAGAAGGGACCATTATGATCATCTAGTCTGACCCCCTGCACAGTGCAAGCCACAAAATCTCGCCCACCCCTCCTAGAATAATCCTCTCACCTATATCTCAGATATTGAAGCCTTCAAATACTTTGAAGACCCCAAGATGCAGAGATCCTCTAGCTGTGATCTGTACCCCATGCTACAGAGGAAGGCGAAAAACCTCCAGGGCCTCTGCCAATCTACCCTGGAGGAAAATTCCTTCCCGACCCCAAATATGGCGATCAGCTAAACCCTGAGCATGTGGGCAAGACTCATCAGCCAGACACCCAGAAAGTTCTCTATAGTAACTCCTATCATCCCTCCATTGACCTATTTCCCACTGATAATGAATGGTCAATTAGATACCAAGATCCTGTTATCTCATCAAACCATCCCCTTCATAAACCCATCTAGTTTAATCTTGAAACCAGATAGATCTTTTGCCCCCACTACTTCCCTTGGAAGGCCGTTCCAGAACTTCACTCCTCTAATGGTTAGAAACCTTCGTCTAATCTCAAGTCTAAACTTCCTACTAGCCAGCTTATATCCATTTGTTCTTGTGTCCACATTGGTATTAAACTTAAATAATTCCTCTCCCTCCCTGGTATTTATCCCTCTAATATATTTAAAAAGTGCAATCATGTCCCCCCTCAGCCTTCTTTTGGTTAAAGTAAACAAGCCAAGCTCCTTGAGTCTCCTTTCAGAAGACAGGTTTTCCATTCCTCGGATCATCCTAGTGGCCCTTCTTTGTACCTGTTCCAGTTTGAATTCATCCTTCTTAAACATGGGAGACCAGAACTGCACACAGTATTCCAAATGGGGTCTCACCAATGCCTTGTATAATGGCACTAACACCTCCTTATCCCTACTGGAAATACCTCGCCTAATACATCCCAAGATCGTATTAGCCTTTTTCACGGCCATGTCACAATGGCGGCTCATAGTCATTCTATAATCAACCAGGACTCCGAGGTCCTTCTCCTCCTCCGTTACTTCCAACTGATGTGTCCCCAGCTTATAACTAAAATGCTTGTTATTAATCCCTAAATGCATAACCTTACACTTCTCACTATTAAATTTCATCCTATTGCTATCACTCCAATTTACAAGATCATCCAGATCTTCCTGTATGATATCCCGATCCTTTTCTGAATTGGCAATAGCTCCCAACTTGGTGTCATCTGCAAATTTTATTAGGACACTTCTACTTTTGGTGCCAAGATCAGCAATAAAAAGATTAAATAAAATTGGCCCCAAAACTGATCCCTGAGGAACTCCGCTAGTAACTTTCCTCCAACCTGACAGTTCACCTTTCAGTATGACCCGCTGTAGTCTCCCCTTTAACCAGTTGCTTATCCACCTCTCAACTTTCATATTAATCCCTATCTTTTCCAATTTAACCAATAATTCCCCATGTGGTACTGTATCAAATGCCTTACTAAAGTCGAGGTAGATTAGATCCACTGCATTTCCTTTATCTAAAAAATCTGTTACTTTCTCAAAAAAGGAGATCAGGTTGGTTTGGCACGATCTACCTTTTGTAAAACCATGTTGTAATTTGTCCCAATTGCCATTAGCCTCAATGTCTCTAACTACTTTCTCCTTCAAAATTTTTTCCAGGATCTTACATATTACAGATGTCAAACTAACAGGCCTATAGTTACCCGGGTCGCTTTTTTTCCCTTTCTTAAAAATCAGAACTATATTAGCAATTCTCCAGTCAAATGGTACAACCCCTGAGTTTAGAGATTTATTAAAAATGTTTGCTAATGGACTTGCAAGTTCATGTGCCAGTTCCTTTAATATTCTTGGATGAAGACCATCTGGGCCCCCTGATTTACTCCCATTAAGCTGTTCAAGTTTGGCTTTCACCTCGGATATGGTAATATCTACCTCCTTATCCTCAGTCCCATTTGTTAACTTACCATTATCCCTAAGCTCTTCATTAGCCTCATTAAAGACTGAAGCAAAGTATTTGTTCAAATATTGGGCCATTCCTAGATTATCCTTCACCTCCACTCCATCCTTAGTAATTAGTGGTCCTACTTCTTCTTTTTTTGTTTTTTTCCTATTTATATGGCTATAAAACCTTTTACTATTGGTTTTAATTCCCTTTGCAAGGTCAAACTCTACCTGACTTTTAGCCTTTCTCACTTTATCCCTACATGCTCTAACCTCAATAAGGTAGCTTTCTTTACTGATCCCTCCCATTTTCCACTCCTTATATGCTTTCTGCTTTTTCTTAATCACCTCTCTGAGATGCTCATCCAGCTTGGTCTAACACACCTGCCTATAAATTTTTTCCCTTTTCTAGGGATACAGGCTTCTGACAGCTTCTGCAACTTTAACTTAAAATAATTCCAGGCCTCCTCCACTTTAAGATCCATAATTTCTTTAGTCCAATCAACTTCCCTAACGAATTTCCTTAATTTACTAAAGTTAGCCCTTTTGAAATCAAAAACCCTAGTCTCAGATTTATTTTTGTTTATCCTTCCATTTAATTTAAACTGAATTAGCTCATGATCACTCGAGCCAAGGTTGTCTCCTACAACCATTTCATCTATGAGGTCCTCGCTACTCACCAAAACCAAATCTAAAATAGCATCCCCCCTTGTTGGTTCAGCAACTACTTGATGAAGGAATTCATCAGCTATCACATCTAGGAAAATCTGAGCCCTTTTACTATTACTAGCACTTGTTCTCCAGTCTATCTCTGGAAATTTGAAATCTCCCATGATTACACAGTTTCCATGAGTATTTACTTCATTAAAAACATTAAAGAGGTCTCTATCCATATCCAAATTTGATCCTGGTGGTCTATAACACACCCCAAGCACTATCCCAGGGGAGGATCTGATAGTTTTCTTCCACAATGTGATTTTTGCCCAAATGGACTCTGTCTTCTCCATTCCATCACTTTTTATTTCTTTACAATCTACCTCATCTTTGATATACAATGCGACTCCACCACCTTTACCCTTATTTCTGTCTTTCCTAAACAACACATACCCTTCAATACCTGTACTCCAGTCATGCCCAGTATTCCACCATGTTTCTGTTATTCCTATAATATCTGGTTTCACTTCCTGGACCAATAGCTCTAGTTCCTCCTTTTTGTTACCTAGGCTCCTCGCATTGGTGTACAAACATCTTAATTTTTGCTGTTTGGCCTCATTCACATTCTTTACCCAATTTGGAACAGACGTTATACCTCCAATATGACCTATTAGACTAGTATCCACTCCACCCTTCCTCATGTTCATTCTCCTACCCCCAGCTATATCCTTTCTTACTTCGTTTTCCTCCCTCTCAGTGTTAAAATCTGGCGTAGAGATTACCTTGGCATCTCCCAACCATCTCCCCCAAATTTCTAGTTTAAAGCTCTCTTAATAAGTTGAGCCAGCCTCCATCCTAGAAGTCTATTTCCCTCCCTTCTTAGGTGAAGTCCATCTCTAGAGAACAGTCCTCTGTCCATAAATGCCTCCCAGTGACCATACATCCCAAAGCCCTCCTTATAGCACCACTGCCTAAGCCATCTATTGATCATCATAATCCTGTCACATCTTTGTTGCCCTTCTCTAGGAACAGGCAGTATTCCACTAAAGATCACCTGAGCCTCAATTTCCTTGAGCATCCTCCCCAGCCTAGCATAGTCTCCCTTAATTCGTTCCAGAGAGAATCTAGCCGTATCATTTGTTCCTACATGAAGGATGATCAATGGATTCCTTCCTGCTCCCTTAATAATTCTCTTCAACCTCAGTTCCACATCTCTTATCTTAGCACCTGGCAGACAGCACACCCTTCTATTCTCTGGATCAGCTCTGGTTACAGGCCTATCTATTCTTCTCAATAAGGAGTCCCCAATCACATAGACCTGCCTTTTCCTAGTAACAGTGAAATTCTCTGGTCTATCTCTAGCTTCCTCTGGCTGCGAGTCCTTACCATTCCTATTTTCCCTTGTAATCCTAATGCTCATTATTGGTTCACGCACTAGGCAAAGGAAAGTGGCCGGCTTGGGCAGGAGAGCTGCCAGCCTGGCCACCCAGGAGCAGGTGTGCAAGAGAATCAAGGGGGTCCAGTGAGACCCCCGACCCTGAACCCTGAGCTTACAATGGCTGTCCTGGGTCAGACTAAAGGTCCATCTAGCCCAGTAGCCTGTCTGCCGACAGCGGCCAACACTAGGGACCCTGGAGGGGATGGACCAAAGACACTGACCAAGCCATTTGTCTCGTGCCATCCCTCTCCAGCCTTCCACAAACCTTGGCCAGGGACACCACTCCTAACCCCCTGGCTAATAGCCAGGACCCAACCTCCATGGACCCAACCTCCATGACTTGATCTCACTTCTCTTTAAACTCTGTTCCAGTTCTATCCTTCACAGCCTCCTGCAGCAAGGAGTTCCACAGATTGACTCTTTGCTTTGTGAAGAACAACTTTCTGTTACTAGTTTGAAGTCTGCTACCCATTCCTTTCCTTTGGTGTCCTCTAGTCCTTCTTTATGGGAACTAATGAAGAACTTTTCTGTATTCACCGTCTCCACCCAACGCCTGCTTTTAGAGACCTCTATCCTGTCCCCCCTCCGTCTCCTCTTTTCTAAGCTGAAAAGTACCAGTCTCTTTAGCCTCTCTTCATACGGGACCTGTTCCCAACCCCTGATCATTTTAGTTGCCCTCCCCTCTCCCAGCCTCTCTCTTCCCCTCTCCCACCTCCTTTTCCCAGTCTCCCCCAGTTTTGTTCAATAAAGACAGATTCCATTTTGGAAGACACGTTATCTTTATTTTGTACATCAAGAAGAGGGGCTAGGGAAGGGTAAGTGGAAGGAGGTGAGGGAGGAATGGGGCACGAGCCCCCGATGGGGAGGATTGGGCTGGCTCTGCGGGCTTCTGGGGGTGGAAGCTCTCCTGCAGCCCCCCAATTGTCCCCTCTCTCCAGATGGCAGCCTGCGGCAAGTGCAGCCGGTCTGATGGCTGAGTGCTGTGATGTGCCCAGTGTGGGTACTCCGGGCAATCCAAGCCAGGATTGCTTTGCAAGCGGGACACCCCTGAGAACTGTCTGTCCGGGGTGGGGGTCGGGACCCTTTAAGCACAGCCCTCGGCTAGCCTGAGACAGCATCTCCACGCTCTAAGTCCTCCTCTGATGCCCTGCCGGCACTGCTTCCGGCCATCCTTAAGCCTGGTTCAGGGTCCACTTAATGTGGACATGCTAGTTCGAATTAGCAAAACGCTTATTCGAATTAGTTTTTTAGTCTGGATCCGTTAGTTCGAATTAGCTTAGTTCCAATCAACTAATTCGAACTAAGTTAGTTCGAATTAACGTTGTAGTGTAGACGTACCCGGAGCTAGTAGAGCTTAACTAAAAAGGAGAATTGAGCCCAGGATGTCTGATGAATTTGGAATACTATGTTCAGTAGTTAAATTGCATATTAGCAATGTAATTTTTATATTTTTATTTTAGTTTTTGTAACTGTATGCTTGTAGTCATTACTTTTACATTCATTTAATTGTTCCCTTAATATTCCTTGTTGGACTTCTCTTTTTACTTTCTAGTTGTCTTTACTTTTTCTCCATTTTAATTATCTTCTGTCTATTGATTCGCTATCTTTTTTAGTTTCACTGAGTATCTTCTTTTTCACTTTTTTCATTTAATATCTACTTCTGCCTAATCCACAGCTGAGCAGAGATTCCCAGTGGTCCCAAGGTTCCTCTTCTCTGCTTCTGCCACTCCAATGGGAAAGGGAAAACCTGAGCTCATTCAAGCTAGTGTATTATGAGGGATCTATTAGCATGGACAAGTTTAATGGATTAAAAAAATACAGGGACAAATCCCAAAAGCTTACTCAGACAAAACTCCCATTATTTTAAATGAGTTTTGCCTCAATAATGAATGTGTGGTTTGACTTACTGTTTGGTGTATGTACTAAACAGCAAAATGAAACAGGGGAGCAGATTCACCTATTTCTAGTCATACAGTTTATGTTTATATATCTCACTCAAACAGTTATTTAAAAAAGGAAGTTACCTTGTTCAGTAATGACAGTTCTTCAAGTTGTGTGTCTCCGTGGGTGTTCCACTGTAGGTGTCAGGTCACCCCAGCGCCGCAGATAGGAGTGTTGCACAGCAGTAGCTGGTTGGGCTGCACGTGTGCATGAGGTGCCTCATACTCTTTGCACCTATTGCTTTGTGCGCATGGCCTGACCCCTCCTCAGTTCCTCATGTATGCCCAAGTATCTAAATAAGAGAATCAGAGAAAAACACCTCCAAAGACAGAGAAGAGGAGGCTGGGTAGTGGAGCACCCACAGGGGGACACATCTCGAAGAACCATCGTTACTGCACAAGGTGAGTAACTTCCTTTCCTTCTTCAAGTGATGTCCCCATGGGTGCCCTATTGTAGGTGACTTTGTAGCAGTTCTCAATTACAGCCTGGATGGTAGGCTTTGGAGTCACCCAGTGTTGATAGTGAACAAGATTACTGTGGCTACTGAGGTATAATTAGAAAGGTTTTTAAAGATCACATAGTGCATCATCAAGGTATGGTCAGAAGACCATGTGGCAGTTCAACAAATGTTATGGGGTGGTATGCCTCGTAGAAATGCTGTGGAGGTAAAGACTGCTCTTGTAAGGTGCATCTACATAGCAGGGCTTAACTTGAAATAAGCTATGCAAATTGAGCTACATCAATTGCATATCTTATTTCAAAATAACTTATTTCAAAATAGGGAGCATCTATATAGCACTTATTTCAAAATAGAGCACTCTTCCTCCAACTTCCCTTACTCCTTGTACAATAAGGGTTACAGGAGTCAGAGTAAGAAGTCCTCCAACTTGACAGTATTTTTACACTATTTCAAAATAACTGCCTGCTATGTAGATGTGGACTAAGTTATTTCGGAATAGCTCTAGTTATTTCGAAATACTGTTGCAGTGTAGACATTCCCATAGAGAGAGCTCTAGGTGGAGTAGAAAGAGTTTTGCCTTGTAAGGTGTAGCATTTTGTGATGCAGGAAATTATTATGTTGGATATGCGTTGCCAGGAGAGTGGCTTATCCCTACACCGGTTGGCCACTGGGACGAATAGTTGTTTTGAAGCATAGAAGTCTCTGGTGTGCTCAATGTAATAGGCAAGGGTTCTACAGACATCTAAAATATGGAGCAGGGCATCACGTGTGGACAAGTGTGGTTTAGGATATGACATCTGGAGACCAAATGTCTCATTGAAGTCTGATGATACTTTTGGTAGAAAGGATGGGTGGGTGTGTAGAACCATGAAGTCTTTCGTAAAAACTGTGTACAGTAAAACCACTGTAAGGGCTGCCAGATTGCTGACCCTATGTGAAGATATTATTGCTAGAGGAATATCACCTTTGCTGTCATGAGGTGTAGAGGACAAATAGCTAAAGGTTCGAAAGGTGGTTTAGTCAACGTGTCAAGTACTAGTTACAGGTTCCATGAGGGTGGTGGAGGTCTGCGTGGTGGGAAGAGGTTTTGGTGCCCTCTTAAAAAGTGTCTAATCATAGGATGAGTGAAAATAGAGGCATCAGCCTCTGGACCACAAGGTGGTAGACTCAAGTACTCCCCGGCACCCACTCAGGCAGCAGCCTAGCAGCCAACACCATAAGAACATAAGAACGGCCGTACTGGGTCAGACCAAAGGTCCATCTAGCCTAGTAGCCTGTCTGCTGACAGTGGCCAACACCAGGTGCCCCAGAGAGTGTGGACCAAAGACAATGATCAAGTGATTTGTCTCCTGCCATCCTTCTCCAGCCTCTGACAAACAGAGGCCAGGGACACCATTTCTATCCCCTGGCTAATAGCCTTTTATGGACTTAACCGCCAGAAAATTATCTAGCTTCTCTTTAAACTCCATTATAGTCCTAGCCTTCCAGTTGCCACAGGGATGGAGCTGACTCCTGCATTAGGAGACAGGTGGTGTGAGTAGCAGTACATCTACTATGAAGAAGGATTCTCTTCACTCTGTCAGAACAGAGTGTTTTGGCATCCGGAAACCAGCAAGGAGCTAGACTGTCAAGAGGAGACAATGAGGATTGGAGTTCCGAAGGGTACCCTTGTCCTGTGTTAGAAGATCTGGATTACCAGGAAGGGCACAGGGGGTCTAAAAGATATCTGTCTGCCTGGGCCATGTGGGGGCTATTAACATTACCCAAGCGTGGTCCCTCCTAATTTTGTCAAGTGTTCTGGGATGAGTGGAATTGAGGGAAAGGCGTAGAGAAAGTGGGTCTTCCAAGGAATGAGGAAAGCATCACCTAAGGACCACCACCCCAGACCCATCTTGGAACAGTAATTCGGACATAATGTGTTGTTGAGGGTGGTGAAAAGGACAATCCTCACATGCGGAATATGCATCTGATAACTTTGCGATTGATCTCCCAGTCATGGTCTATAGTAAAGTGTCTGCTCAGCATGTCTGCAGTGGTGTTGTGAATTCTGGCCAGGTCCAGAGCCATCAGTATTATGTTGCTAGCAACACACCAGTTCCAAAGGCGGACTGCTTCCATACACAGTGAATGGGATTGGGCCCCGCTTTGATGGTTGATGTAATAGATGGTTTACATGTTGCCTGTCAGAATCCTGATGGTGCAGTTTGCGATTTGTGCTTGGAAGTGTTTGCAGGCATTGGAGAGTGTCCTGAGCTCCAGAATGTTTATGTGTAAGCTTTTCTCACGGTTTGACTACCAACCCTGAGTAAAAAGACCTTCTAGATGTGCTCCCAAGGCCTACTGTTGAGGCATTGGTTGTGATTTGTGCCAATGGTTGAGTGTGTTGAAATGGTACCCCTGCCAGTAGGTTGGCCGAGCTAGTCAACCACTTGAGGAGGCTAGATATTTATGGATACGATGTTCTGATGGGATGTAAATGGAGGCCAGCAAATAATGGAGCCATCACATATGTAGTCAAGCATTCTGTACCATGTACATAGTGGGAGCTATATGGCCCATAAGTTATAGGGTGAGTGCCATAACTGAAGTGCGGGTGGTTAGTATGGTGATGAGACCGTGTACTGCTTGGAATCTCTGAGGCTACATCTACACTACAACGTTATTTCGAACTAACTTAGTTAGAATTAGTTAATTCGAACTAAGCTAATTCGAACTAATGGATCCAGACTAAAAAACTAGTTCGAATTAGCATTTTGCTAATTCGAACTAGCATGTCCACGTTAAGTGGACCCTGAACCGGGGTTAAGGATGGCCGGAAGCAGTGCCGGCAGGGCATCAGAGGAGGACTTAGAGCGTGGAGATGCTGTCTCAGGCTAGCCGAGGGCTGTGCTTACAGGGTCCCGACCCCCACCCCGGACAGACAGTTCTCAGGGGTGCCCCGCTTGAAAAGCAGTCCTGGCTTGGATTGCCCGGAGTACCCACACTGGGCACATCACAACACTTGGCCATCAGACTGGCTGCACTTGCCACAGGCTGCCATCTGGGGAGAGGGGACAATTGGGGGGCTGCAGGAGAGCTTCCACCCCCAGAAGCCCGCAGAGCCAGCCCAGTCCTCCCCATCGGGGGCTCGTGCCCCATTCCTCCCTTACCTCCTTCCACTTACCCTTCCCTAGCCCCTCTTCTTGATGTACAAAATAAAGGAGAATTGTGTTCAAAAATGGAATCTGTCTTTATTGAACAAAACTGGGGGAGACTGGGAAAAGGAGGTGGGAGAGGGGAAGAGAGAGGCTGGGAGAGGGGAGGGCAACTACAATGATCAGGGGTTGGGAACAGGTCCCATATGAAGAGAGGCTAAAGAGACTGGTACTTTTCAGCTTAGAAAAGAGGAGACGGAGGGGGGACAGGATAGAGGTCTCTAAAAGCAGGAGTTTTGTGGAGAGGGTGCATACAGAAAAGTTCTTCATTAGTTCCCATAAAGAAGGACTAGAGGACACCAAAGGAAAGGAATGGGTAGCAGGCTTTAAACTAGTAACAGAAAGTTGTTCTTCACAAAGCAAAGAGTCAATCTGTGGAACTCCTTGCTGCAGGAGGCTGTGAAGGATAGAACTGGAACAGAGTTTAAAGGGAAGTGAGATCAAGTCATAGAGGTTGGGTCCATGGAGTGCTATTAGCCAGGGGGTTAGGAGTGGTGTCCCTGGCCAAGGTTTGTGGAAGGCTGGAGAGGGATGGCACGAGACAAATGGCTTGGTCACTGTCTTTGGTCTATTCCCTCCAGGGTCCCTAGGGTTGGCCGCTGTCGGCAGACAGGCTACTGGGCTAGATGGACCTTTGGTCTGACCCAGGATGGCCATTGTAAGCTGAGGGCTCAGGGTCGGGGGTCTCAGTGGACCACCTTGATTTTCATGCACACCTGCTCCTGGGTGGCCAGGCTGGCAGCTCTCCTGCCGTAGATGGCCTCTTTCCTGTGCCTAATGCGGAGATCGTGTACGAGGTCCACGATGTCCTCACTAGACCAGGCGGGTGCCCGCCTCTTGCGGTCCTGGACAAGCTCCTGGGAGCCGCCAGCCTGGTCCCGGGAAGAGGGGGAGGGCTGGGGGGCATCGGGTGGGTGGCTCGATCCGTGCCAGGTGCAGGGTCTGCTGGCTGGGTGCTGGCAGGCTTGCACCTGGCACAGGCACCATAGCAAGCCAGTGCCCCTTTAAGGGGTCTGGGGCCGGGAGGGGGGCAGAAGAGTTTCCCTGGTGTTGGCCAGAGTGGCCACAGGGAAACCTGGGGAGGGCTAGCCTCCCACTAGTTCGAATTAAGGGGCTACACACCCCTTAATTCGAACTAGTAAGTTCGAACTAGGCTTAATCCTCGTGGAATGAGGATTACCTAGTTCGAACTAAGCGCTCCGTTAGTTCGAATTAAATTCGAACTAACAGAGCACTAGTGTAGCGCCTATGAAAGTTAGTTCGAACTAACATCCGTTAGTTCGAACTAACTTTGTAGTGTAGACATACCCTGAGTCATTAAATAGGCACAGGTCTGGATGGAATCGAGGTGGGTGCCAATGAATTCTAGGGATTGTGTTGGCTGAAAAGTGGACTTCTGGTTGTTGATAAGACGACCTAAAGATCTAAATAGGTCTTGAGCTATATATCTCATATGGAGAGTCTCCTCTGAAGACACCCCTTTATGAGGCAATCATTGAGGTAGGGAAACATAATCACACCCTGACGATGAAGAAAAGCAGCAACCACAGCTAGCATCCTGGAAAAAACTCGAGGAGCTGAAGATAGATCAAACGAAAGCACCCGGGATTGGAAATGCTCAGATGCTGTGGTGAAGCAAAGGAGTCATCTATGAGAAGGATGTATCGTCATATGAAAGTAAGCATCTTGCAGGTCAAGCACTGCAAACCAATCTCCCTCGTCCGGAGCTGGAATAATGGATACTAGGGTGACCATCTTGAATCACTGCTTTCTGAGGTACTTGTTGAGCTCATAAATCTAGGATAGGTCACCCTCCCGCACATTTCTCTATAAGGAAGTAATTTGAGTAGAAACCCTTGCCTTTTAATGGATCTGGCATTCTCTCAACGACTCCAATGGCCAACAGTTGGTGGACCTCTTGGGGTAGAAGATCCTTGTGAGAGGGGTCCCTGAAGAGGGGAAGGATGGGGGAAGCGAAATAACAGGATGGAGTAACTAGTAGTGATTATATCTAAAATCCATGAATCAGTTGTGATAGTAGCCTATTGATGATAGAAAGGGCATAAACGATTGTGAAATATGGCAGAGTGATTCTGGAGATGGGTGTGGGAAAGGTCGTGCAGGCCTCCGACCAAGACTTCATACCTGCTGCTTATTATTATGAGAAGCAGAAGGACGGTTGTTCTGTTGCCTCTTTCTCTGAATTCTTGGTCTTGAGTGGCCCTGATCAAAGGACCTGTTGGAGTTTCTAGAATAGGGAAATTCCAGTTGATGATGGTATGAATGATAAAGTGAGCATTGCCTGCACCTATATGGTGAGATATACATCCCCAGCATTCTAAGAGTGGTCTGGGAGTTCTTACTGCAATGTAGGACTTTGTCAGTTCTGGTGGCAAACAATTTATCCTTATCAAAGGGTAGGTCTTTGACCTTTCCCTGAAGCTCCTCATGCACACTAGTGGATTGGAGCCAAGAGGCTCTATGCATAACAATCAACGTAGCCATAGATCTTGTCCGCGGCATCCAATGATATTTGCAGGAATGTGTGGCCCGTTGTGTATCCCTCTTGCACTATGGATTTGAGTGTAGTATTATCAGGAAGATATTCCATGAGTTCTGTTAACCTGGAATAATTGTCAAAGTCATGGTTTGAAAGACGGCTGGCATAATTGGTCAGATGGAGCAATAACGTGGATGAAGAATAGACTGAAGGTTTTTAAGAAGCCGAAGTTGCTTGGCAGTGACCTCTGCAAATTGCACCTCCTAGGCTGCAGCCACCCTTTTGAATAGTTCTTGAAATTGTTTGAGGTCATCAATGGGGGAAACATTACCCAGCATGACACCCTGATCTGCAGATGATGAGGATTGGTCTATAGGGGACATATCTGAGTGTTGTATTTCCTCCTCCTCTGTAATTTGGCCCTTTTCCATTCCTCACTGAACTGGTACTGGAGAAGTGTGAGAATGTGGTGAAGGGGGCGGTTGCCTGGAAGATGGTGTACGAAGAGCGCTTGAATAACATCAAGAGACTGAACACTGAAAACATGGTGACCAATGGCTGTGATATTGCATAATATTCGATCCTCCAGGGAGGCAGGTATGAACATGGTATGAACGTGCGTGTATGTATCTATCATAATATGACCTGGTCAGGGAATGGTGTGTGGATGAGACACACTTATGTGTTTGTGAGAGAGACTGCGAACTGATGGCACCAGTGATCATAGAGATCGAACCAAGCCTCTGGACGATTGGGATGGAGATGGAGAAAGCTGCCTCGAAGCACTAGTGTGTGGTCCTGCTGGTGCTAGAGAGGCACAGTGATGAGTATGATGACATGTATACGGCGAACCATCTATGGGTGTCAGTGAACACAGCAGTGATGATAATGATGGCAGTGTTGGTGAGAAAGCTGGTTCCGGACTCAGGGAAGGGTGGGTGCAGTTTGTCTTTGCACAAGCCTTCATCGGCACCGGTTGGCTAACCGGCACTGCAGGTGCCGCTGAGGAAGGTTTATTGGCTTCTTTTGGTTTACTCAGTGCTGGAGGTTCTGACAGTGTTGGTACTGGCGTCTGTGCTGGTGTTGGGGAAATCAGTGCCATAGCAGTTTCATGGCAGATCTATGGTTCTACAGGCTGGTTACGCGCAGTGCCGGATGTTCCTGTTTATCGCCAGAGCTGATCTGGATTGATGTAGAGGCCAGCAAAGCCTGGTTGGTGAAAGCCTCTTTTTCAGCATGGCTTAGGCACTGGTGAACTTGCCTTGGATGACTCGGAATGAACAGCCAAGTCCTCCATATTTGAAGGCTGAAGTGCCTTATCGAAAAGGAACATGCAGAGCAGCATCTCCCTATCTTGATGAGCTCAGGCAGTTAACTTGCTGCAGTGAGGGCATTTTTGTGGAATATGCCCCTCACCAAGACAGCAAATGCAGGGAGAGTGTCCATCGGAGTTCAGGTTGGCCTTGTGTCATGTGCCATATTTTTTAAAACCAGGGAGCCGGTCATGGTTTGCCGAGTCATGTTTTCTCTTTCCTATCAGTTTATTCATCAATTTTTTGTTGTTGTTACTGATCTAACTAAAAAAAACCTTATAACTATTAAAACTAAGGGAAATAACAACCAACAAAGGCAAAAATCTGAAGTAACTGTCTGAGGAGAGCAGCTTACAGTACCGTCTACTGCCAAAGGTGGTAACAAAGGAACAAGGAGGGGCCAGGGTGCATGTATGAAGCAATAGGTATGAACAGCATGAGGCGCCTCGTGTGCATGTGCAGCCCAACTGACTACTCCTGTGCAAAACTCCATTCTGCAGCACTGGGGCGACCCGACACCTACAGTGAAGTACCCACGAGGACATCACTCAAAGAAGAATATAAGTTATTACTATCTTAATACTATATATTGAACTTACTTTGCAGCCTTTGATTAAGGCGATCAAGTGACTGAAGTATCTTCTGCTCTTCTAGTGATAATGCACTCCTGCCTCGTCTCTGGGCCTTGTTAAGCATCATGGTTTGTCCAGGTGGTTGCACCGTTTCCATAGCAGCCAGGATTTCACCTTCTGTAACGGATGTACCTGCTAGATTTTCTGCCAGCAAAAACTGGGCAGTGCTTTCTGAAACTAAACATTTTACAGAACTGGTCATACTCTGAACTTTTTCAAATTAGAATATTTTAAAACATCTAAACCTACTGGTTCTTTTCATGAATATGCTACACACAGAAATCCACATAACAATATTAATGTCACAAAGTCATGAAGACTTTAGGTTGTCTGTGTTCCTAATATGGGGGCAGAAGAAGATAAGGTAGAGTAGCCAGTCTTGCCAGCTTTACAGCCAGCTCATGGTGACATTCTGTGCCTGTACATGTAGCTGTAATACACTTAAAAATACAGTAGAGGAAGAGAGACTTGATTTTTTTCATGATGCTTTTCTAAATTCACCTATCAAATATATATGATGTTGTGATGTGCTACAATCTTTATTTTCATCAAATACACCGTACTTTGATTCATACTTATTAATGCTACAAAGCAAAAGCTGATATATAGTGCAAGTATTTTATCTATAACAAAAAGTGGAACTGAAACGAGCTACTGTACCTTCATCAGAATTAGGGTTGCCACTCACAGTTTTCACTGGTTCAAATTCACATTGAAATGGGCTTAGTTGTACAGTATGCACTGTATTCTGTAAAAATTGATCACTTAGAATAATATTTAACAATTATTTAAAATCTTAAGACTTCTAAAGCTTTTAAATGTTTTATTTAAATAAGGTAGGATATATTACGAAAATTAACAGGCTATGTGTTTTCAAGTTCAAAAGCTATTCTGAAAATCTGAGCAATTAAAAAGCTTTTTAAAGCACAAAAAATGTCTATATACCTTTGTCTATATTGTGGTTCACCTGCACTAAAGAAGTGTAATGGGGGGACCATAGTAACAAGAGACACTAGAGGCATTCTGTTTGACTACTGTTTTACACTTTTATTAGACTTAACAGAAATTTCAGTAGGAACACTGAGGGTTCAAAAGTTCTTGACAGATACCCTTTGACATTACTTCAAAATCTCTCTTAGGGTAAATAAGAATAGTCTAAGTAGTAATCTCATATATAAACTTTTCCAGACTTCTAACCATGTTCACTGGATAGCTTTGATTTCTACTACTGAATTAATAGTTGCTGGCAATGGTGGTGAAACTGACCACTGTGCAAAGGGCCAGCACAAAATCCCACATAAGCCTTCAAAACAGGACTCAAATAGGAATTAAGGACTGAACAGGCCTAATGCTGGCTCTTCAAACAGAACTGAATTTAATTCTGAATGAATATGGGTGTAAAAATTACTATGATTCAAAATTTGTTTCTATTCAATTCATATTCATAATAATGTTCATATTAAAGTTATTTACAAAGCTTCCAAGATGTTCTATTAGTGCTATATACAAACAAGAAATTTCCATCATTTTGCCAAAAATGTAAAAGAACTTGTACTAACATAGTTTGGTATTTTTATAGTCTCTAATGTATTTAGCTCTGAAATTAACTACAAGAAGCCTGGAGCTAATAACAAGAACCATGATGTAAACCATATCAGATTACTATAAACTAAATCATATTCCATTATATCACTACTACTACAAGTTTTTACAGCTACAGCAATATTTAATTTTGCTATGTATACTTTATATATACAAAATGAGGAACACAAAATGTTTTATGTGAAGAAACATTTATATTTGGAATAAACAATGATGCTTAATGAATCTCAAAACAGCTGTATGCCTTCTATAAAGGTTATATAGCAACATTTAGTTTATGTACTTTTGGTGACTGGTTTATAGCAGCAAAATCCCAAAATAAAATAATACATCTGTTGTAAGGGTACATAAAGAATTTTACTGTTACAATCTTTAAAATCTATTGAGAATCTTCAGAGAAATTATGTTTATGTTTGCAGAAATGTTGGACTTTCACATTCATTTTCAGAGAAAGATTCTTGGGACCTGTGACTTTTTTTTTGTAGTTTTCTGAAAGTGCTTATTTTTCACTGTAATCTGATAGACACTTAAGCCATAGGAAAATTCTGATTCCAGCAAAGTGACTTTTCTTCATGAACAAAAGGCTCTCTTAAATTAACAATACATAAAATAATCAAGTAACTATTTTTAGTAACTTTGTATGTTTGCTGGTGTTTTATAATAGCCATGAGACTATATATCTTGAAAAGAATTAAGTAAATGTGGACTCAATTGATTTTAGGCCTCAATTCTGCAGGCACTTACCACACTTTAACTTTATTCACATGAATAAGGTTAAATATGTTCAAGACTGGGGCTCTGGTTTTGCTTTCTCAAAAGTTTCATAAATCTTATAACATAAAGTTCTATTATGTGTAACTAGTACATGCAATTTCCATTCTCAACTGAAATTCAAAGTTAAGGTAAAATTATCCTCTCTATCATCAGTGTAGATTTCTGTTATACATTATGCATTTGTTTTTCATGAAGAGCTCCCCTATGTCCATGGAAAATTCCTGTGCAAAATAAATGCAGATTATTGAGTAGTGTTCTACAACAAAGAACAGATAGGACATTCTTCCTAAATTATTAGCTGCATATCAGTTCAGGCAGGGCTGGATTAAGACATGCTGAGGCCCTAAACTATGTCAAGTTTAAGAGACCCCATAGCATTACCAAAATGTGTATTATTCTAACAGAAAGGACAATGTAAACAGAAATAATAAAGTTTCAGATTTGCATATATATCTGTCTGTAGGTGAGGCTGCAACTAAAAACTCGTAATTTTTTTGTATTTAGAAGCCTCTCATAATCTGAGAGCATGTTGAAACTAGAGAGTTATTTATAAATAATTATTTGAAACAACAAGCTGGACTACCATAAGCATGGATTGAGAGAGAAGGAAAATTTGGGGGGGCAGGGAGGAGGGAAAGGAAGCAAAGAGATTTGAGAAAAGCAGGGAGAGAAACAGAGATTGAGGGAGAAATAAAGAAAGCAGTAGAAAAAAAGAGGAAAAAGAGAAAACTGTATGAATATAAAAGGGAAAAATGAAATGGGATATGAAAGGAGAAAAGCAAGAAGTAAAAACAGAAAAGGGAAAAAAAAGGCACAAAACCTTTGGATTGAAACATTTGTATTTAACATATTCATATTACATGCTTCCCCAGGCAAGAAAAAGAAACCAAAGAGAGAGAAACTTTAGCTGTGGTGCTGGAGGAAAAGAGCAGAAGAATCCTGATGATGAGCACAGTGCTGGGAAAAATGGAGAAAATGCATCTGCACCTTTATTTTGTTAATTAGGTACCGCATGATTTGTTGCACATATTTTTACATGTTTATCTGTACCTCTTCTTAAATAATCTGAGAGTGTGCACCAGCAAGTTCTCTTAAATTAATCAGAATGCAGCCAGCCAACAGCAGGACATCAAGGAATTATCACATTGCTGTATCATCACCCAACAAACCAAATCAATGTATTTGTACCAATCATTCCTAAAGTAACCAGTCATGGAATCAAAGTTTCCTGTTTTAAAATAACATTGACTTACTTCAGTATTTATTTTCCATTACTCCTCTAACAAGTATGCAGCAGTAGGAAAATATTATTCTGTGACAACTTTTGACTGATATTTTCAGTTCAATGGCTCTAAAAATGATATTTACCAGTGCATGATGAGTGGATCTTCCTGCAGAGGCAACAATTTGTTTCCTCTGTTCTAATAGAGCTCTACGTTTATTTTTGCTGTTGTCAGAAATTTGTTTTTGTCTTATGACAGGAACGGCATCTAAAATTAGAAACATACAAAAGCAGCCAGTATGTAAAGGCAAGCTAAATACAGAGATGCAAAGATTATTGGAACTTTGATATTATGGAAGACCTCAGTAATGGAGGTTGTTCATAACTCTGAACAAAACATTCAAAAATTCTTTCAAAAATTTACAAACGGACATTGACTGAACACAGCTTTCAAACTTTACTGTGCAGAAGAAAAATATTGGCCTCCCCTCTTTTTATGTTAACACAATACTGTTATAACTAAGGGAGTGAAGGTGAAAAACCCACTGCAATCTATGTATCCCACAGACTATACCCACAGATTATGCCACACTCTCTCAAAGAAACTCAGGAACCACCGTATCAGCATTCTATACAACTAACAGAAGAAAATCAAGGAGGAGCTCTCAACATTAGAAACTGTCATAAAAAAACCAAGGTTTTACACACACTTCATCTTTTCCAGACTTTACTAAAATTCGACAAACCACCTAAAAGGATCACTTCATCTCCCTTCAGAAGAAAAAGGACAATAAGCTATCCAAACTCCTACATGCTTCAGGATCTCTCATTCCCAATACTTTCAACTCACCTAGCAAAACTGTCAACCTATCCAACCACTCTCTTACCCCAGCAGAGGAATCTGTCCTATCTCGAGGACTTTCCTTCTGCCCCACTTCCCCTACTAATATGATTCAGTTCTGTGGAGATCTGGAAGCCTATTTTCACTGCCTCTACCTAAAGGAATATTTCCAACACACCGACGTACAACACACTGACCTTGCTGCTCCCCCCACCAATCCCACAAGAGTAAGGCTTCCATGTGGATCTGTACTAATGGTCATAACGAGAGTCTTGACTTCTACATAGACTGCTTCCGCAAACATGCTCAATGTGACATTGTCAACAAACAACATCATATAACATAACCTCAGTCATGCAGAACTCAATGCTATACATAGCCTCAAAAACAATTCTAACATCATAATCAGAGGCTAACAAAGGGGGTGCTGTAGTCATTATGAACAGAACAGATTATGAACAGGAGGCAACCAGGCAACTCACCCACACCATATTCTATAAGCCTCTCGCCTATGATCCCACTATCTGGCTATACTGACTCTCTCCTCAGACCCTATGCTACCAGCACTCCTAGTTATCTTCGAGACACCACCTACTTCCTGATGAAACTACAAAATATCAGTAATCTTCCTGAAAATACCATCCTGGCCACCATGGAAGTAGAAGCTCTTTATACCAACATTCCACATGGAGACGGATTACAAGCTATCGGGAACACCATTCCCGATGACAGCACTGCACACCTGGTTACAGAGCTCTGCAACTTTGTCCTCATCCACAACTACTTCCAATTCAGAGACAATTTGTATCTTCAAGTCAGTGGCACAGCCATGGGTACCTGCATGGCACCACAATATGCCAATGTCTTTATGGCTGATCTTGAACAACTTTTCCTCAGCTTTTGCCCCTAACACTCTTACTCGATTTATGCTACATTGATGACATCTTCATCATATGTACCCATGGGAAAGAGACCCTCGAAGAAATTCACAGTGATTTCAACAACTTCCACCCCACCATCAACCTCAGCCTGGATTAGTCCACAAGAAAGATCCACTTCCTTGACCCTACAGTACAACTAAACGGTGGATAAATTTCCACCACCCTATACCAGAAACCTACCGACCGCTATACTTATCTTCATGACTCTAGCTTCCATCCCAGACACATTTCTCAATCTACTGTGTACAGAAAAGCCCTAAGATACAACCGGATTTGCTCCAATTCTACAGACTGACACAAATAACTACAGGATCTATATATAACATTCTTAAAACCGAAATACTCACCCGGAGAAGTGAAAAATCAGATTGACAGAGCCAAAAGAGAAAAATGAACTACTTCAAGACAGGCCCAAAAGAGAAAACAACAATCCACAACTTAAACACCTCCAACACATTATCAACAATCTACAACTTATCCTGGAAAATGACTCCTCACTCAGAGGCCTTAGGGAAAAGGCCAATTCTTGCCTACAGACAGCCCTCTAACCTCAAACAAATTCTTTCCAGTAACCACGCAACACATCTCCATCATTATCATCCAGGAACCCACCCCTGCTATCAGCCCTGGTGCCTGTCCAGACATCTACATTAGCGATTTCATCACTGGATCCAATCACAGCCACCATTTAACTGCACATCCACTAATGTGATCTCTGCCATTAAATGCAGCAATGCCCCATTGCAATGTATATTGGCCAAACTGGAATGTCTCTATGGAAAGAATATCTATGGACATAAATCAGATATCTGAAAAAGCAGTACACAAAGTATTGGAGAACACTTTAATCTACCTGAACACTCATTAATGGATCTCCAAGTCACCATTTTGTTTCAGGCCAATTCCACAAGCCAAATACACAGAAAAGGGTTGGAATTTAACTTCATTCACGTTTAATTCTTATGCAAATAGTATGAACAGGGACATTGGGTGGCTCGCACACTACCTTCCACATTCTAATGACTTGAACCAACCAGCCAATGGAGGTGCTAATTGTTCTTATCAGCCTCTTGTAACTATTTGAACCATCTACTCACTGTGTCTCTTTTTTTCCTCCTCCCACCCCTTCCCTTATTTATTCCTGGATCTGGACTTCTAATACTCCTGTCATCTGAAGAAGTGGGTTGTGCCCATGAAAGCTCATGATACTATCTACATATTTTGTTAGTCTTTAAGGTGCTACTAGACTATTTGTTGTTTTTTTAGTTTTTCTAGTTACAGACTAACTTGGCTACCCCTCTGAAGTTACATTACTGTATAGTATTGGGGAAGGAGAGGGGTTGTGTCTCTGCCTTTGTTTTTTGCTGCTGCCTGATTGTGTTCTGGTTCCAAATGAGGTGTGTGGTCGACCAGTTTGTAACTCTAGTGTTCATAACTCTGAGGTTCTAACATATAGTGTCTGATTCTTTATAAATATGTAGGGTTGATGAAAACTGAATAGTTAGCTAGCTTCTGAGATACTTGTGCAATGCAGCAATGTCTAACGACACGCCAAACAATAATTCCAATTTATAAGATAGGCAATATTTAGGAACAACTGTAGAACCTGACTATCCAGGGTAATCAGTGCTTCCTACTAAGGGCTGCATAGTCTCAGCTCCTATGTGAATCAACAGTAGTTAAGGGAACTCAGAACATTGCAGGGGATGTTCACTAGTTCACAGAATTGAATTCACTTGCCTAAGCTTCAACCCATGAGACTTTACTACCACTAATGTACATATTGGAGCTCCTTAGCTTTGTTTTATTTTGCCTTGCTCATTCATGAATATCTTTACTTGCTTTAATGTATTTAAAAGAAAAAACTCTATAGCCTTGCAGCAATTTCTTTCAGCTACATAATCCTAAACTAGATACTATGTTGCAAAATTAATTGTTTTCTTCAATGTTTTAATACATTTTCAAAACTCAGCTTCTAAATGGCACCTGAAGGGAAACATATGTTCATGTGTGGAATTTGCAATTGCAAATAAGGAACTTTCATACTCCCCAAACAGATATTATATGCCCATTTTGTATTTACACTTACTTGGTGTGAAAATGTGAGTTCTGCATGTGGAATTATGTATGTGTTTGGCCATTTTTTGTGTACATAGTTTGGTAAGCTTTTGAAAATTTGCTCCAGAATGTGTTTTGGTACTTTTAACAGTGTTTTCTCTGTTGCTTTACTACAGTGATCTCTAACAAATAAAGTCTCTTACCATTTGATGAAGAAGAGAAAAATCCACTCATTCCAGGTGATTTAAAACTGGTCAGAAGGCTTCCACCATCAATAGTAATGTGGGATATGTTAGTTTTAACAGGTTGCAAGTTAGTGCTATAGGAATTATTATAATGAGCATCGTAATGCTGGAAATCACCTGAAAGGAAACTGAATGTAATGAAATTGTATTTGTTATATACCAAGGAACTTTATACATTTTAAAATGAATACATTTCTGAAAAACAGTAAGTTGGAAGTAAGCTTCTTGATCTGCACCAAGATTAGTTTCAGCTGGTAAGTAACCCAAGATGTATTTAGTGCTATAAAGAAACAATGGACTGAAATTTTAGCAAGACTTATACAATACACTAACAGAATATATTACCTGTTCTGCTCACTCCCTCTGGGGCATCTGGCATTGGCCACTGTTGGAAGATAGGATACTGGACTACATGGACCTTTGGTGTGACCCAGTATGTCTGTTTTTATATACTATTACAAGCCCAATTCTTAAGGGACATGGAAGCTCTATACTTTAATAGAAGGGGGCTTTGCACCAGTCTGAATGATCCACAGGATGGCCACAACAATATGGTAGGAGGCATAAAGTGACTGCTGGTACATGAAGTAGAGTTGGAGGAGTCATGGACTCTGCCTCTTGAAGAGGTTGCAAGGCTGGAAAACTACACAAAAGCTCAGCTAAGTACAGTGCAGCTAGGGTGCAGAGGCGATACTTGGAAAGCATTTATAAATATATAATAATCAGTTGAAATATGCTTTCTAAGTTCATTAGCAAGAAGATATGATTTATTCTCTTAAATTTTCTTGTGTACCTCTATATTAATGTTCCCAGAAAACATTTTATTAGAAATTTCTTCTACTTTTTTTTACTCTATTAATATGGGCAACTTTCTTTGAAACGTTCTCTATGTTAACAAGACAGAGTCTTCGCAAAACCCAAAATTTATAGTGCAATCATTTTAAAAACATAGTAGATTTATAGCTTTTTCATGAGATCCTATCACATTTTTCCAGATGATAGTGGCCAGCAGATGGCAAGCTATAGTTTATCATGTAAAACTTACTCATTTTACTATTAACTTGTTCTTGGTTTTCCTTCGCTCACATCTATTTGTTTCATCTACCTCTCTTTTTAATAATCCAAATTGTAATCTTTTGGGAGCAGGGATTTTCTTTTTATTTAATGCTTTTAACACATTCAAAGTCATGGGCCCTGATCTCTGAGTAAGGCCTCTAAGAGCTACTACAATACAAATAGATAATAATAATAATAATAATAAGAAGAAGAAGAAGAAGAAGAAGAAAAGTAGAAACTCTTCACACTGTTATGTAAACGGATGAAAACAGTATATGTAACTGAAAGCAAGAGTCTATTATTATTTTAAAACTTCCTATTTTGAAGGGGAAAAAAAAGCAAACAAAACAAGAATGCTTCTTACCAGCAGCATAATCCTTTTCAGCTAGGGCACTATGCACACCCTGCCACAAAAGTTGTATTTCTTCATCAGTTGGTGTACGATCAAGACGTAGTCCATTTTCTGCCCATACAGGATTCCTTTTTATACAAGTTTTCAAGCTGTCTTCCTGGGCAATTGTCTGAATATTATTTACAGTATAATTTGTCTGTTCCAAAGGCTCACTTGGAGATACATTGTAGGAAGGCGGAGGTGCCATCACAGAGACAAAGTTAGAACTACAAGTAATATTCTTATTATTTTCTACAATGGTTCTATTTAAAACATGATCTGCTGACAAAACATGTGTTGCATTTATATAGTTACCATTTGTAGTGTTAGGCTGAAGATTGGAAGAACTCAGTGATTGACATGTAGTGTCTGTTACATTTTGATCTGTCCTGTTGCCTGGTAAGGGTTTTGATGGTGGATGAGGTACAATGATTTTACCTTGAGCTTTTATAACCTTGTGAACTTCACTAGCAGTCTGTGGTCGGATTATAGTGCCCTTTCTGTTCTTAGGCATAAAACCTGACTGAGTTTTGGCAGATCTTGGTCTTTTGATTATCTTTGTCTTACCTTTGCGCAGATTACCTTTCTGAATTTTAGAGTCCCCACTATATACAGGGGGATTACTTTCATCACCTTTTGATGCCATCCAGGCTTGTTTGGCAAAGTGGTAACCTGTAGACAGAAAAGAACGCAGAGGCATACAGTCTCTTTCTGAACCTCCAGCAGCAACAGTTTTTGTGGATATCAGGGGATAATCCTGGTGATTTTCTGGGCAGACAGAATTTGTGGTGCAATCAGAAATACTTCTTAAATTATTGTTAGCAGCATTAAGTTTACTTTGAATATAAAATGGCTGCAATTGTACCTGAGATACTTCTCTGATGTTCTTTTCTGAAAACTTTTCATCATCTTCTAGTAGTATTTTGCCAATTTCATCAAACCATCTAAGTTTCTTATTGGTCTTTTGATTTTCTGCATCTTTTCCTTTTATTTTTGCCAATTCTAGACTGTCTCTGATAGAAGAGGCAGTTTGAGTCCCAAAACTGATCCTTCGGTTCATAACCACTGCTTTGAAACAATACTTTTCATATTTAGATTCTTTCTTTAAAATGCTTTTGGGCAATTTCACTCCCTTTCGGTCATTCATGTTATTTATCAGATATCTATGATCGTCAGACAAGTCACAGTTAAACTTTGCATTAGACAAAGGTGACATGGTTTCAGACACAATTCCCTTTTCTTTTTTGTCCTCTTCTTGATCAATGTTGCACAAAATGGAAGCATTAGATGTACCTTGAAATAAAGGTGACCCCTGATTAACATCATTAACATATTTAATGTTTTCATCTTTCATTTCTGGCAAATTGTCTCGATTATCAGTACATGGCACCATATTTGTATCTTTGCCCTTTTGGAAAGGATTAGTTGACAAAGTATTGTTGGAAACACCAGCTGAATTCCATTGTTTTGGAGGCAGGATTACAGTTGTTGCCATAGGCTGATTAGAGGTTTGTACTGATGAGGTGGTTGGTCTCTCTTGGGTTAGTTCAGAACTCTGTTCCCGTACAGAATCTGAAACTCTTTCTTTTGGAGCAAGATCAGATGTGGCCCAAGTTTTGCTGGATTTGAACAAAGGGATAACAGTGGCTAATGAACTCTCTTTATTAACTATTTCAGATGATGGAACTTTCAACAGGCTGTTTTTTTCATCTTTTCTATTTTGAATAAAAGTACATGGACTGGTTACAAAGGTTATTTGATTATCAGAAGTACATATCTCTGTTGCTCTTTTTTCTGTTCCCCTAAGAACAAATGATATCTGTTTTGAATTGTGTATATTTTCAGCAGGAGTTGTAACATTTTGTTTAGCTAAAGTGTCACGAAAAGGAGTGTTTACCTCATTATTTAGAATATCTAAATTTTTCAGCCAATTATTTACATGCTGATTTTTAGAAAAAGTTATTTCAGGTGTATCAAGAAAACTCTCATTCAAAGTCTGTGATTTCTGTGAACTATAGGATGTAGAGTCATTCCACTGTGTAGTCAAAGATATTTCACAGGGTGCTGTATAATTTTCATTTTGTTTTCCTGCCTCAAGACTGTCCAGGCTTGACAAACTGTCATAATTTGTTGTTTGGTTGTTGACTTCTTGGTGAAAATTCTGAAACACAGAAGTAAAACAGGTCTTGTTACAGTCTTAAAATGTTATGGTATTGATTTGTATAGTTTTGTTCTTTTATATTAGTTAAAGCTTAGGGTATAACCAGACAAATACTTATGTAGTCCCCTTAATAAAGGGGCCTCTGTTTTATTCTGAAAAGACCCTGTGTGCTACAATCTAGACTACAATTCCCATGAGCCCTTGGGAAAAAAACAGGAAGGATGGACTCTTGTGTGTGAGAGGAGGCTCTCTCCATGTGCTTGAAGAAAGAGGCCTAGCAGTCTTGGACTCTGTCTTGCAGTTTGGAACCAAAGGGAGAGCCAGGCTGCTGCCAAGGACATTGATCCAGTGCAGGGGCTGTTGGATGCAGCTACAGACCGTTGCCTGTTGAAACTGGGAGGTAGCAGGCTGCTTTCTATAGGCCCAGCATGAGGCAGTAAGTTTTGGGCATTGTTGGAAAAGTCCTGCCTGAGACAGAGCTGCTGTTTAGCCTGGACCAAATCTTCACTACAGCTGCAACATCAGCGCACCAACGCAAGCAAGTCTGGGACTGAGTCTAGGGGTGTCTATTAGTACAAATGGTAGCTGTATAAGCTTCAATTATTGTTATGTGTTTTGTTAATGCTATTCATTTCTAATTCTGTTAATCCCTGTTTATTTAAGTTAAGTAAAGATTGTTTATGTTAAAGTATTCTATTAGATGTATATGATTTGTAGTTGTTGTTTTGGATCCATATTATAGTTGGAATGAGTATATTCCTGGAGGCTCTCAAGGCACACCAGTGTGTGTACAAGGCCAGCCAGGTGGAGGCACCGCCATTTTACATTCATTGCCAGCAAGGGACTGCAGCAAGGGGGTGGATAGGGCTTTCCCCAACTAAACACCATCACCACTGGGGTGCTCAGGATCTCTTTTAGGTTAAAACATTAGGCACCCAGGCACACCTGTGAGTGTGACCTGCTCCCCAGTAACTCGGGGAGGAAAAAGGGGGTTACACTTACTATACTTTCTGCAGAGTAATGGAAGTTATTTTAGCACTTGTGTTCACAGCATCATCAAGCTCAGAGCCCCGGTGGCTGTCCCTCCATGTAGAAGATGGAAGGCTATGCCAGCCACTTCTGGGAACCACATGGAGCTGGGCAGGGAGCCTGTCAGCCCTGCAAACCAATTTTTTAATGGCCCAGTCACCAGTACTGACTGAAGCTAAGAAGGTCCCTTTTTGACAGGGTTTCCTGGTTAAAAACTGGATTATATGGCAATCCTAATTATGCTCTGGTGAAAAAAACAGTAGCAGATGCATTAAGAATAAAAGAGTGAACACCTTTTTTTGACTTGTAACTTTAAAGTAAAACATTTGCAAACTGTAAAAAAACGGGACTAATTGAGGTAAGAAATTATATCTCCTTTAATAATCATGTTGGAATCACTGAATTTCTGAAAGCTTATTAAAGAAACCACAAAAAATTGTTTGTTAATATGTAAGCACACCTTTTCCCAGAAAACTGCTATTTATTTTAATACTGATAATGTTATTGTTAAAATACAATATTGAATATTTTAAAGTTGCTCAAAGATTTTTCAATTGCAAAATACAAAAATTTTGAGAGCCCTTTTGATATACAAGTATCTTGAAAGAATTTTTATGGTTGTATTAAATCTTATCTTGCACTAAATGTTCAGATCCCAGTGCAGGCTTATATTATAATCATGATCCGAGATAAATAAACCAAATACAAGAACAAAGAATCAAATGTAGGCAAAGATCCCTTTAGAGAACATTCTCAAATGAAGACTATTCAAACTGGTGTCTTTCTAGTAAAACAGAATATATAGAGCTTTGTTAGTTACTTATTAACTTTTCCTTTTAGACAAATTATATTTTTAACCTCTGTTTGAACTTCACAGCTGAAGAAAGAAGGACAAAAAAATCCTCTCTCAATTTTCTACATAAGACCATACCTTTGGACTAGCTGTAGTGTTTCCAGTTAGGAAAAAAATGCAACAAGAAATCAAGGACCTTATGCCCATTTACACCTGGTCTCCACCTAAAGTTATATCAGTTTAACTAAAAGGTGTACTTCTAAACTGATTTAGTTAAACTGGGGCAGAACTCTGAGTGGACACTATTATATCAAAGTAAACTTGGCACATATTAGTTTAGTTACATTTGTAAATTTATAGGTTGAAATCTAAGTTGCTAGATACATTTTTAACTGATAAAACTGTGCCCACTCAGTAGTTTGCTTGAAAATTTCAAACAGGAGTTGCTATTGTGTTTATATGTATGAATTATTTTCTCCCAATCCTCAGAATAATTCCTGATACAGATCATCCATGTAATTTCATTTAAATCAATTCCCTAAAAACAGTTTAGTAGCTAAATAAGTTGAGGCTTTCTTGATTTACAAATACACCTGCGTTGAAGAGAATGAACTAGTAGATTTTTTCCATTTCTAATTAATGTGTATTGTAGAGAGTACTATAATTTGAACATCTGAGTGGGAACAAAAATAATAGACAATAATGTTAACAGTTTCTGTGATGTGTAAATAAAGGATTGTGTGCATTTTAATACAGGTTGGATCTCTCTGGTCCCAGATGAGGGCATTTGCCAGACTAGGGGAGATCATTTCTGGCCCTCGTGCTGCTGGCCTAACCCCCTGCCATATCTCCCCCAGGTTTCCTGGCTCCCCCAGTAGTCCAGCGGAGTCACGTGCTAGCTCCCAACCACCCATAAGCCCTAATGTGCCGCACACCAGGCTTCCCGGCTCTTGTCGTCATTTCCCCGCAGCCCAGCAGGGCTGTGCGTCACCCTCCCATTCCCTGTAGTGCACCTGGATTCTCTGATCTTGGAACATCCATGGTCCTTCTGGACACAGATGTTGCAGGACCAGAGTGTTTATAGAGGTGCAACCTGTAGAAAAGTTATGAGAATCTCTTCTACTGTAAGTCTCAGATGGTTAGCCAAGGTAGTCTGTAACTTAAAAAACAACCAGTAGTCCTGTGGTACCTCAGAGTATGTCTACACTACAGCACTAATTCGAACTAACTTAATTCGAATTAGTTAATTCGAACTAAGCTAATTCGAAATAGTGCATCTAGACCTAAAAACTAGTTCAAATTAGCATTTTGCTAATTTGAACTAGCATGTCCACATTGAGTGGACCCTGAACCGAGGTTAAGGATGGCCGGAAGCAGTGCCGGCAGGGCATCAGATTAGGACTTAGAGCGTGGAGCTGCTGTCTCAGGCTAGCCGAGGGCTGTGCTTAAAGGGACCCGACCCCCACCCCGGACAGACAGTTCTCAGGGGTTCCCCACTCGCTTGTCTAACTCGATGAGGGACAGCAAAGTAGTCCTGGCTTGGAGTGCCCTGAGTGCCCACACTCGGCACATCACAGCACTTGGCCATCAGCCCGGCTGAACTTGCTGCAGGCTGCCATCTGGGGGGGTGGGTTAATCGGGGGGCTGCAGGAGAGCTTCCACCCCGAGGAGCTCGCAGAGCCAACCCAGTCCTCCCCATCGGGGGCTCGTACCCCATTCCTCCCTCACCTCCTTCCACTTACTCCTCCCTAGCCCCCCTTCCTGATGTACAAAATAAAGGACATGTGTGTTCAAAAATAGAAACTCTCTTTATTGAACAAAACTCGGGGAGACTGGGAAAAGGAGGTGGGAGAGGGGAAGAGAGAGGGTTGGAGAGCGGGGGAGTAAACCTGGGAGGAGGGAGCTGGAAGGGGGAAGCCAGGGGAAGAAGGAGGAAGGGACCTTAGCAAGTTAGAGATGACCTTAGCAAGTTAGAGAAATGGTCAGAGGTAAACAGAATGAAGTTTAATAAAGAGAAATGCAAAGTGCTCCACTTAGGAAGGAACAATCAGTTCCATACATACAAGATGGGAAGCGACTGTCTAGGAAGGAGCATGGTAGAAAGGGATCTAGGGGTCATAGTGGGCCACAAGTTGAATATGAGTCAACAGTGTGATGCTGTTGCAAAAAAAGCAAATATGATTCTAGGTTGTATCAACAGGTGTGTTGTAAGCAAAACTCGTGAAGTCATTCTGCCGCTCTACTCTGCACTAGTTAGGCCTCAGCTGGAGTACTGTGTCCAGTTCTGGGCACCACATTTCAAGAAAGATGTGGAGAAATTGGAAAGGGTACAGAGAAGAGCTACAAGAATGATTAAAGGTCTAGAGAACATGACCTATGAAGCCAGGCTTCATGAACTGGGCTTGTTTAGTTTGGAAAAAAGAAGATTAAGGGGGGACATGATAGCAGTTTTCAAATATCTTAAAGGATGTCACAAGGAGGAAGGAGAAAATTTGTTCCTCTTGGTTTCTGAGGACAGGACAAGGAGTAATGGGCTTAAAGTGCAGCAAGGGAGGTTTAGATGGGACATTAGGAAAAAATTCCTAACTGTTAGGGTGGTGAAATATTGGAATAAATTGCCAAGGGAGGTGGTGGAATCTCCCTCTCTGGAAATATTTAAGAACAGGTTAGATAGACATCTGTCAGGGATGGTGTAGACGGAGCTTGGTCCTGCCTTGAGGGCGGTGGGCTGGACTCGATGACCTCTCGAGGTCCCTTCCAGTCCTATGATTCTATGATTCTATAAGTATCAAATTATGGTATGCCATATCTTCAGTACTGTGTACAGATGTGATCTCCTCACCCCAGAAAAGATATTTTGGCCTTGGAAAAGGTTCAGAAAAGGGCAACAAAAATGATCAGGGGTTTGGAACAGGTCCCATATGAAGAGAGGCTTAAGAGACTGGGACTTTTCAGCTTAGAAAAGAGGAGACTGAGGGGGATATGATAGAGGTCTATAAAAGCAGGAGTGGTGTGGAGAGGGTGCATAAAGAAACGTTCTTCATTAGTTCCCATAATAGAAGCACTAGAGGACACCAAAGGAAATGAATGGGTAGCAGGCTTCAAACTAATAACAGAAAGTTCTTCTTCACAAAGCAAATGGTCAACCTGTGGAACTCCTTACTGCAGGAGGCTGTGAAGGCTAGAACTATAACAGAGTTTAAAGAGAAGTTAGATAAATTCATGGAGGTTGGGTCCATGGAGTGCTATTAGCCAGGGGGTAGGAATGGTGTCCCTGGCCTCTGTTTGTGGAAGGCTGGAGATGGATGGCACGAGACAAATGGCTTGGTCATTGCCTTCAGCCCATCCCCTCCAGGGTACCTAGTGTTGGCCTCTGTCGGCAGACAGGCTACTGGGCTAGATGGACCTTTGGTCTGACCCAGTACGGCCATTTTTATGTTCTTATGTTCTAAGCTCATGGTCGGGGGTCTCACTGGACCACCCTGATTTTCATGCAAACCTGCTCCTGGGTGGCCAGGCTGGCAGCTATCCTGCCCTAGACGGCCACTTTCCTGTGCCTAGTGCGGACATCGTGGATGAGGTCCACGATCTCCGCACTAGACCAGGTGGGCGCCTGACTCTTGTGGCCCCGGGCAGGCTCCTGGGAGCCGCCAGCCTGGTCCCAGGAAGAGGCGGAGGGCTGGGTGGCAGCGGGTGGCTGGCTAATGCCGTGCCAGGTGCAGGGTCTGCTGGCTGGGTGCTGGCAGGCTTGCACCTGGCATGGGCACCGTAGCCAAACCGTGCCCTTTTAAGGGCTCCGGGGCCGGGAGGGGGGCAGAAGAGTTTCCCTGGTGGTGCCCAAAGTGGCCACCAGGGAAAGCTGGGGAGGGCTAGCCTCCCACTAGTTCAAATTAAGTGGCCACACAGCCCTTAATTCGAACTACTTAATTCGAACTAGGTGTTAGTCCTCGTAGAGTGAAGTTTACCTAGTTCGAATTAAGCGCTCTGCTAGTTCGAATTAAGTTCGAACTAGCGGTTTGTATGTGTTGCGCCTATTAAAGTTAATTCGAACTAACGTCTGTTAGTTTGAATTAACTTTGTAGTGTAGACATACCCTCAGAGACTAACAAAAACTGCATATAGTATCATGAGTTTTTGTGGGCAGAACCCACTGAGCTGATTTTGAAATAGTTATTTTGAAATAGCGTTAGTGTAGATGCTCCGGTGCTGCTAATTCGAAATAATTAGCCTCTGGAGGCCTCTTGCAGCTGCAGCTCTGACCGTTCCTGGCCACATCTGGCATCTCCACTGCTCTCCTTCTCCTGTGGAGATTAAAACTCCGGGCAGCAGAAGGGCTTCTTGCACATGGCTAGCTTTGCAAGCCCCATGCAAGACAGAAACCAGTGAGGGAGCCATGAGTCTTCCATGGCTGCCAGCACTACTGCAGCTACCTCGGCTGCCACTGCCCAGGGACACACGAGAGCTCCAGCCTGGATTGATGCTGAGATCCTGGACCTCACTGATGTCCGGGGGAGGAGACCAACCTTCAGGATCTCTGCACCAGAAAGAGGAATGAAGAGGTCTACAGCCGGATCATAGTCAGCCTGGCCAACAAAGATCACACTTGGATACTTGACCAGGTCCAGATGAATATTAAAGAGTTCTGACAGGCCTACCACAAGGCCACGGAGCAGAGCAGCTGCTCTGGGGCAGCTCCACACAGCTGCCGCTAATTCAACTAGCTGGATGCCATCCAGTCACCTCTCACACTTCATTGTGGAGTCCATCCAGGACATGCCCAACATCAGCCTGGAGAAGGAGGAGGAGGCAGCCAGCCAGGTGACCATGCTGGCCAGGATATGATCCTCACCCTGGAACCAGTCTCTCCACCTTCCCAGGATGTCTCCTAGGCTTTAGACGAACCCGGGGAAGGCACTTCAGGGGAGTTCTATAACTTTCTCTATCTAAACTTGGGAGCAGTCTGTGAAGGACTGCAAGGTCCTCCCTTGGCCTACAGGTTGCACAACAGCCTGTGCATATCGAGTTCCAGTCCAGAGCACTCAGTTCCATGATGCTTTCACACAGGAACCCCTTGATCCTTCTCACAGGACTCCTGGAGAGGCCTGCCTTGTTCCAGTCTCCATGGTGAGACACCTACCCATGACAAGCCACCACTAAGGAGTCTGGGGTTGTGGAACCACATAGCAGTGCCACACATGGCACAGAGTCATGCCCTCCCTCAGGCAGCATCCGCTCCTGACCAAGCATGGTGATTTGGAGGAAATGGATCCCATGCATGGGAACCTGCCAGCGAGAGGAAGAAGAGGGGAACCCAGTAACAATTTGTTCAGCAAGCAGTGTGTGCCATTCACACACACCTTTTCCCAATCCTTCCCCCTCCAGCGGGCATGGATATTTATTTATTTATTTATTTATTTATTTATTTAAATATTTTTACCCCGCCTTTCTATTTAAAATATTCAAGGCGGCTTACAACAAAAAATACAAATATATATAAACATTTAAAATATGAGACCCCAGAGGGACATAACCAGCTAAAAACAAATAGAGAGGAGGAACACACACAGACAGATTCAAACATTAATAAAAACACAAATAAAAAGGGTGGCTTTAGCCTGACGCCGAAACAACGCTAGTGTGGTGCCATGTGAATATCCTGAAGAAGAGAATTCCACAGCCTGGGAGCAAAAGCTGAGAATGCCCTGTTCCGCGTAGATGTTAATCTTATCTCCACAAGTGGGGGAACACGAAGCAAAGCCTACCCAGCTGATCTCAATCTCCGGGCAGGTTCATATAGGAGAAGACGGTCCTTCAGATACCCCAGACCCAACTCATTTAAGGCTTTATAGGTCATAACTAAAACCTTAAATTGTTCCTGGAAACATACCGGAAGCCAGTGCAGCTGCCGAAGCACTGGCATAATGTGCTCAGTATAACTAGTGTTAGTTAAAACTCGAGCAGGCGCATTCTAAACCAGTTGAAGTTTCCGAAGGCTCTTTAGAGGCAGCCCCACATAAAGTGCATTACAGTAATCCAATCGGGATGTAACAAGAGCATGGATCACTGTGGCCAAGCCATGCTTGTTCAGTAAGGGTCGCAGCTGGCAGATCAAACGAAGTTGCCCAAAGGCACTCCTGGCTACCGAAGAAATCTGATTTTCAAATGTTAAAAAAGGGTCCAGGAAGACTCCCAAGCTGAATACTTGTTCTTTCAGGGGGACAGTAAGCCCATCTAGAAAAGGTGACATGCCACATTCACGAACACATGGCTTCCTGATCCTCAATCTTATCTGGGTTCAACTTCAGCTTATTTGACTTCATTCAAGTTCTCTCTCTCTTCAGGACACTACCAATGTGTGAGACACTCCAGCTGATCCCTGGCTCCGCATTTCAAAGGGGCAGTGCAGCATTAACGCCTGTGATTAATGCGTTAATCCTGTTCTGCGTTAATCGCAGGCATTAACGCAGATAAATTGACAGCCCTCATTAATATTAACATATATTTTTCTTTCTTATATACATGTAGGCTTGGGAGAATTATATTTTTTAAATAATTTTGATGCATAGTATTAATTGTTTTAAGCATTTTTCCCAAGTTAAATTTTCACAGCTGCAGAAAAATATGGGATCAGACAATTAATTATTCAATGACAGTATAAATTGAGTTAAAAAACTAAAAGCTTTATAACTTTAGTAGTAAATATGTCAAAATATACAAAATAAATATTGGTATATCAAATTCATGTTCTAAGCAGCATTTTTCTTACTTTCCCTAAGAAAGTATCTATAAACTTCAATTATAATTGATGGAAAATTTTTGCGTATGTCTGATGAAATCAATGTTTACTAATACTAACCAATAAAAATCTAATCCAGCCTACATATGAGCATCTTAGAAGTATGAAAACAGAATGTGAAAATATATAAAAAGCAACAGAGATTGTTTTAATTTTTATTTTGATATTAAGAAATACCGGGGAAAAGTTTGATTTTAACTGCAGTATTTTCCCTGTGAATAATTTTGTATTAAGGAAAATCAAGTATTCAATCCCCATCATGTATATTCTGGGACTGAGATTTTCATTAACAGTACTCAGATTCTAAATACTTTACTGTCTGGTCTGGAACTGAAAGAATTGTGTCTTCCCAACCACTATCTTGTTTTTGTTCTACTGATTTTTAGTAATAGGATGGCAACAAATACCAACGTGAGATTTTTAAAAGCACCTATGTGAAGTAGGTGGACAGCTCTCATTGGGTGCATCTACACTGCACCCTTAGCTTGAAATAAGCTATGCAATTTGAGCTACGCAAATTGCATAGCTTATTTTGAATCAATTTCTAAATAGCTTATTTCATAATTTTGAAATAAACCACTATTCCAAAACATCCTTAATCCTCGTGGAATGAGGTTTACAGGAACATCAGAATAGTGAGCCTGTTATATTTTGAAATAATGGGCTTGTTTCAAACATATGGAATAGCTACTTCCGGATATCAGAAGTATCCCGAAATAGTGCTGCAGTGTAGACGTACCCACAGAGTGTTAATGGGAGTTAAATGCTTTTGAAAATTTTACCCCTAACCTAGATGTTTTCCGACATCTGACACAAACACATTATCTGACATTTCTGGATTGAGTAGAGATTTGAATTGCTTTGCTCAGACCCAGCAATTTATCTTCTACATCTCAGTTATCACTTCAGTATGCTTTCTATATTAACTTTGCTAATATCCTTTGTGGAATATATTTAATCATGACAGTGTGTAATGTATAAGTCTTGGAGGCAGTTAGTTAGTTAATGCCTATTACGCCTGCTGGCGTGTAAGGCAGCAATGAAGGTTCTCCATTTTTGTCTGTCTTTGGCTATTTTCTCCAGTGTATCTCAGTTGTAATTCATTATCTTCATGTCTGCCTCAACAGTATGCCACCATATTGTCTTGGGCCTCCCACGTTTCCGTCGTCCTTCAGGCATCTAGTGAAGTGCTATCTTTACAATGGCATCTGCCTCCCTTCTCATCACCTGCCCTATCCATCTCCAGCATCCTCTCATAATGATAGTGGTAATGTCCTCCTGGTGGTATTGCAGGAGCAGGTGGTGGTTGGAGATTGTTTTCAGCCAAAAGATGCAAAGTATCTTACAAAGGCTGGTGGTATGAATGGATGAGAGCTTGGCACGGTCGCACTCTCATCCGCCAGCTCTCTGAACAATATAGTAGTGTTGATATGACACAGCTCTAAGCTTGATGTGGACACTGTATTGTGTAGATCTCCATACATTGTTCATACACCTGAGGACATTTCTGGCCTTACTTAGTCTGCTCTGGATGTCGTTCTTGGTGCCTCCATCATGGCGAATGCTGCTTCCTAAGTACGTAAAGCTATCTATGCTGGGCAAGTCTGCATCATGTATCTTGATTGATGCTGGTGAATCTATATTGAGAGTCATAATCTCTGTTTTCTTCTGGCTAACTCTTAGTCCAACCTCGTGTCCAAAGGTGCATAGGCGTTATGTCTTTTCCTGCATGTGTTAATGGGTTTGGGAAAGCAACGCAAGGTCATCCGCAAAGACAAGGTCTTCCAATGTGATAAAAGGTTCCATCTGATACCCCTTGATATATCTGCTGTTGTTCTCTGTATCACCCAGTCGATCACCATGTTGAAGAGTAGTGCAGATATGATGCATCCCTGTCTAACCCCATTCTTGACTTTGAAATGGTCAAGAGTCACATGGAGGCAGTGCCCCACAATAATTTAAATCTCACTTCAAAAGCTGTTGCCCGTAGTTTTGGACTCTACTATTGAATTCCATGTGGTGTGCCCAGGGGTCATTCTGTGGCCCATGCTATTTGCTATCTACATATAACCATTTTCACAGTTATGTGAATTATTGATGCCTGAGGAGTCTGTTTGTTGTCCCTGTGGGATAAAACCTGCAGCAAATGGCTGTGAATTTCCAGAAGCGCAATATACTATCTAAGCTTTTAATAGTTTTAGCCATTTATGTTTACATTTAGCTTTGTAACTTAAGTATGAATTTCAGATGGAACCCTACTTAAGGCACCCTTAGGGAAAAGCCCTACAGAACAACATGAAATGAATACAGGTCTTACAGAAATGTTTCTAAAATCCTGTAAACCCTGTAAAATCTGGTAGAGAACGATATCTTCCATAAAGGCTTTTGGAATTTACATGTGGCACACAAAGTAACATCTATAGTTAAAGCTGACAATACTTTACATTTTAAGTCCAGAGAGGAAGCAGTGGGGCAGAAGTTGTGGAGTGAATAGGATAAAAGCTGCTGTGATGAAGCAGGCAGGGTGAGTAAAACATTGCTATAGGAGCACAAGTTGGGAACAGGACATGGGTAGAAAGAGGGAAAAGGATAGCAGCAGGGGACAAGTCAGGATCTAGGGATGGGTGGGATGAGAGCAAGACTCAGAAGCAGGCAGGGGTTGGGGTGGGGAAAAGAACATGGGCAAAAGATTGTATAACTACCTGTGCACACTCCTCTATAAAAACCTTTATTCTTGAGCTTCAACATTCTTTTGCTACCTTGTACATAGCTCTGATACCCACTGGCAAAGAAATATGTCTCCATTCCCCTCCAGTGGTAGGTCCACATGTAAAATTATGGATTGTACTTCTAATAGTTTCTCCATGAGCTGAAATAGTGGATGGTTATGCTATGATTCTAAAGAACCCAACTTTGCTAATGACCATGGTCACACTAGGGGTCCATATGAAGACATCTATTTACTTCAATTTTGAAAAAAAAGGAAATCACACTAAATAAACTACATAAAAGGACATAACGTTGCAAAGTCAAGCACTCAAAAGTTAGGAAAAGCCAGAATTAAGGTTCCTTTAGAACCTTTATTTGGCCATCTTGTGCATATGCATTACTATATAGTTTAAACATGCAATCAGAACTTTTTCAGCAAAATCAGGACAGGACTGTGCAGAGAATGAATCAGAGTTATGTAGTGAATGAGATTATTGTCTGTAGGACCCCAGCATCATTTCTTGCAAAAGTTGGAATATGTGTCATAAATGAGAAAGGGACCAAAAAGTCTTACCGTTAAGGTGTCTCTGAAGAATTAGATTCCATCCCCACTTTTGCCAGAACTCTTACGTCGCAAGAAGTAAAAATTTCCATGATGGTTACTGTATGTTCCTTATTTTTTAGGTGCCCAACTAGAGACACCTAGAGTCTCATTTGCAGAAATGTTGAGCACACATCACTGAGGTCCAATAGGAGCTCTGCCTTGAACATTAGAAGTACTGTAAATACACTAAGTACTGAGAAAAAAAATATTACACCCTAGACTTCTCAAATTGGGCAAAAATAGTTAATACTTTGGACAATTCTGATTTTAATCTTTGTGCCTCAGTTCCTTGTGTTTAATAGTAATTGCACCTCACAGGAGAGTTATGAAGAAAAAATAATTAATGTATATAAGGTACTAAGATACAATGATGAGATCATCATAATTAAGTCCACGAGGAAGTTAATAATTCTGTATTCAGGGAATGGTTTGGATAATGTGCTTTAAATAATACATAAAACCACAAACTGGTTAATGAGGATAAAAATACATATTGACTAGATAGATTATTATTCTGTTCATCCTGTGCACCAAATGAGGCAAGGCTCCACTGGAAAAAAATGTGTAATCACATATTTGATGGTATCAGAGTATACCTTCACAAAGAAACCAAACTGAGATTGCACAGGCAACCTTTATTCTGATGTTTCCTAACTTTTAACTATTCTTCTGAATGCATCCCTGTATAAAATTAGCCTTTCCTAAAACACACACTTCATCAAACAAACACAACTGGTAGTGCTGGTGGGTAAAAAATAATCTGGTAAACAAGGGTGTAAAGAAGAGCAAAAGGGTGCACTACAGTTGTGTTCATGGTAGTTCTAATGGTAAGGTATGAACCTGTACTTAGAAGAGTGGATTTTTATGTATGTTAGGTGCTCTAACTTCTCCATTCTTTGCTTTTGTGGTTTGTGCCAGGAATATTATGAATGTAGCAACCCTAACTTCTTCACAACAGTGTTTTATGTATTAATCTGTGAAGCAGATTCTTTTCATTTGTGATTTTCTATGTTGTGGTGTCTACCCTAAATAAGTATTTGATAAAGTGGACTCCTGAATTTATGCAAGGTGCCCTTCAAACTACTGGCTCAGATTGCCAGATCTTGAGTGAATAAGTGGTTCCATTCTTTGACTCGAGACAGTGTATGTGCTTGGAACCAACTGTAATTTCACTAATATAAGACAACTCTGAGAAATACACTGGCAGCTATATTTAATCTAATTGGGCAGCTATATTTTACTTTGATTAATAAGAGTTAAAGCTAATATAAGGGTTACTTCAGTGTCATTTGGAATAGAAAAACAATCTGGATATATTGCTATATTGCAGGATTGAATGAGAGTCAACAAAAATTTGAGGTTATTGACCTTAGAGGAAAATTAATAGGGAGGTCATCTGATTCTGTCATATCATAGCACACTCAATTTTATCTATTAGTCTTAACCTATAAAATATCCATGTCTCTGAATTTAATTCTTCAAAATTAAACTTGATTTCTATGCAAGTTCCACAGGCTCTCTAACACTCCTTTTAAGAAGCTGCATTCCCTAATTACCCCATCAAACTATACAACTTCTTAGAGAGACAGGATAGGTGAGATGATATTTGAATAGTAACATGACTAAAATAAAATGGTTATATTTAATATTTAGTCCAGTACAAGTTATTACCTACCCATCTTGTCTCGCTAATATCTTGGAATCAAAACAGCTACATACAATTTTTTTGCAATTTTTACAATTGTAAACACACCATTTTTTGACACTGACAAACAGTAGAGATGTTTAATCATCCTTTTTTAATTTCAGTCACGTGTAGATGTCCGAACAAGGTAGTATGGGAGAGATTCCAGAAGTCTGGAAAAGGGCAAATATAGTGCCCATCTATACAAAGAGAAATAAGAACAACCCAGGAAATTATAGACCAGTCAGTTTAACTTCTGTGCCAGGAAAGATAATAGAGCAAATACTTAAGGAATTGATCTGCAAACACTTGGAAGATAATAAGGTGATAGGTAACAACCAGCATGGATTTGTAAAGAACAAATCATGTCAAACCAATCTCATAGCTTTCTTTGATAGGATAACCAGTCTTATGGATAAGGGAGAAGTGGTGGACGTGGCATACCTAGACATTAGTAAAGCATTTGATACAGTCATGCATGGTCTTCTTATCAATAAACAAGACAAATACAACTTAGATGGGGCTACTATAAGGTGGGTGCACAACTGGCTGGATAACCATTCTCATTGAGTAGTTATTAACAGTTCACAATCCTGCTGGAAGGGCATAACAAGTGGGGTTCTGCAGGGATTTGTTTTGGGGCTGGTTCTATTCAATATCTTCATCAATGATTTAGATATTGTCATAGAGAGTACGCTTATAAGTTTGTAGATTATACCAAACTGGGAGGGGTTGCAGTTGCTTTGGAGGAGGGCCATAATTCAAAATGATCTGGACAAATTGGAGAAATGGTCTAAGGTAAATAGGATGAAGTTGAATAAGGACAAATGCAAAGTACTCCACTTAGGAAGGCACAATCCATTTCAAACATATAGAATGGGAAGTGACTGTCTAGGAAGGACTACAGCAGAAAGGGATTGAGGGGTTACAGTGGACCACAAGCCAAATATGAGCCAACAGTGTGATGCTGTTGCAAAAAAAGTAAACATGATTCTGGGAAGCATTAACAGGAGTGTTGTGAGCAAGATATGAGAAGTTATTCTACCTCTGTACTCTGCGTTGATTAGGCCACATTGGAGTATTGTGTCCAGTTCTGGGTACCATATTTCAAGAAAGATGTGGAGAAATTGGAGAAGGTCCAGAGAAGAGCAACAAGAATGATTAAAGGTCTAGAGAACATGACCTATGAAGGAAGACTGAAAGAATTGAGCATGTTTAGTTTGGAAAGGAGAAGACTGAGAGGGGACATGATAGCAGTCTTCAGGTATCTAAATGGGTGTCATAAGAAGGAGGGAGAAAAATTGTTCTCCTTGGCCTCGGAGTACAGGACAAGAAGCAATGGGCTTAAACTGCAGCCAGGTTTAGGTTGGACATTAGGAAAAACTTCCTAACTGTAAGGGTGGTTAAACACTGGAATAAATTGCCTAGGGAAGCTATGGAATTTCCATCACTGGAGATATTTAAGAGCAGGTTAGATAGACATCTACCAGGGAAGCTCTGGACCAGGAGCAGGTAAAAGGGCCTCTGTGGGCTGCATCCAGCCCAACATGTGGGTGGATTTGGCCCGCGGAGGCCCTGCTGCTCCCCTGCCACCAGGCCAATTAGGGTCTGGCGGCGGGGGAGCGCCTGAAGCCTTCTCTGCTCTACCCCCACCCTGCGAGCAGCATGCGGCTCTTCAAAACTAATCAGGGCCTGCGGGCGGGAGAGCGTGTGAAGCCTCCTCTCACCCTGCCAGGAGCAGGTGGTGCTTTGAAGCACCGTGCACTGCTCACAGGGTGCAGGGAGAGTGCAGAGGAGGCTTCGTGCACTTCTGCATGAAGCTTCCTTCGCCCTGCCCCAGCCCTGTGAGGAGCCCGTGGCATTTCAAAGTGCCACGGGCTCCTCGCAGGGTGGGAGGAGGGTTCCCACGGTCTCCCGTCCCCAGGCCCTGATTGGCCTGGGGGTGGGGGAGCATGCCAAGTCTCTCCCAGGGCACAGGTACCTAGTGGGAAGGGGAGGCAAAGGGGCTCCCCCACACCAAGACCAATCATGGTCTGGGGATAGGGTGGCTTCACCCCTTCCTGCTTAGGCCCCGTACCTTCTGGGGCTACTTCAAACATTTTTAAGTGGACCCTGGGGAAAAATTATTGCCCACCCCTGGTCTAGACAGTACTGGGTCCTGCTGTGAGTGCAGGGGATTGGACTCGATGACCTCTTGAGGTCCCTTCCAGATCTAGTGTTCTATGATTCTAACATGCCATGAAAATTCAGGTCAACTCACAATAATGTAAAGATACTGCAAAAATGAATTGTATTTTCCCGATTAACTTGAACATTTTAATTTTAGTATAGTTCAGTTCTGCAAATTCCAAGAAGGAACTTTACTAATGGAATCAATGTTCATAAATCAACTCAGAGAGATACAAGGAAGGTTATTCACATGCATAAGTGTTTCCAGGATTAGATTTGTCAAAGTTGAACACACACACACAAAAGAAAAAAAAAAGAGGAAAAACACAATCTATCTATGGTAGAGACAAAGACAGGATCCAATTCACCAGAGTAACATTGAATTTCTGAACCATGGGACTACTCCTATTTTTTTCGTGCAATCCCCTGCCTCCTACACAACACACCATCCAATTCTGCAACAAGTGAGGCAGAGTCCTGCAGACCATTCACTGTAAGACATTTGATTGATTTTTAAAACTCCAGCCATCCTGTGCACTGGATGAGGCAGGGATCATGTGGTAAAACAGTTTGTGATCATGTACTTAAAGTCTTTATCTGATATGATGCACATGCACAATACTTAATACTGGTATCGTCTCACTTTTAATTGAATGGTCACCTATCGTTTAACGTAATAAATTACATTAAAATAAAATTTCTATTTTCTGATTAGCTTTTATTTTATCTGCAGCATTAAGGAATGCACTTTTACATACACCACACAGATCTCTTCCATTTGAAGTAGTAGTTCAATCCTTTTTGCAGACTATCCACTAGAGGTAGATGAGATACACACTTTGCCTCTGGGTTTCACAGCTATATGCAAACAGCAAAGTAATGTAAATACTCAGCACTTTTAGATTCAATTCCACAGTCTCAAAGAAAGTGTACTCTATTGGTTTTTAGACCCCTTTGCCCAGGCTGTCTTTCCTCCTCTGCTCCTTTTCACTCCCATCTTCTTTCCAACCATCCTATAACTCCAGTTCTGCGCCCTTTCCCTTTTATTGTCCCTTATGCTTTTGTTTTCTGCTCCTGTTCTCTCTGTTCCTTCATCTCCTGCGTTTCTCACTCCTCTGCAGTCCAGTCAGACTGTTTCCTCCTCCTTTCCACACTGCCTGGATTGGAGTTGAAGGTGGTTTCCTCCTATAACTCTTCTTCTTTCTCCTAGACTGATCCTGCTGACAGTGTGTTAAAAGGTTCTGAAGCTTGTGATCAGTCTGCTGAGAAAAAAAAATACCACTGGTCCCTCAAAAGGGTAATCTGTTGGACCTCCTGAGGAAGCCTTGATGACTGGAACCACAAACAATTATGCATTGTAATACCTGATGTAGTGACTCTGGCAGCAAAATTTGCAACATTCAATGAAGCCTGAAGCAAGGTCATGGCTACCATCTTTGCCTCATTCACTACACTGTAGGGGTATGTCTACACTAGCCACCCTAGTTCAAACTAAGGTGGCTAATGTAGTCATTTGAACTTGCAAATGAAGCCTGGGATTAAAATATCCCCGGACTCCCTGCCCGCGGCTACACACGGCATGGGCTAGGTAGTTCGAACTAAAGCTCCTAATTCGGACTCATTGCAGGAAAAGTAATGGTAGTCCGAATTAGGGGCTTTAGTTCGAACTACCTAGCCCGTGCCGCGCGTAGCCGCAGGCAGGGAGTCCGAACTACCGGGCATTTAAAAATGGCGGCGCCCGGGAACATGCAAATGAAGCCCAGGATATTTTAATCCTGGGCTTCATTTGCAAGTTCGAAAGTCTACATTAGCCACCCTACTTCGAACTAGGGTAGCTACTGTAGACATACCCTAAGATACTCTTATTTGGCTTCCTCTGGCAACTCATCTGTAAGTTTAAAAATATTATTCTAGGCAATGCTTATGGATTAGAAATGCATAATGGAAATTAAACTGTAGAATAAAATTTTCTCCCAAAAGGATCACAATTGTTTGCATCTTGTGCACCCTGGTGCTCTCTTTAGTTAAAAGTTGAAACCACCAAGGACCCCAGGGTAAATATAAATATATTCAAACACTTGGGAGGGGACCTAATACTTCCTTTTCATTCATTTTGACTATGGGAGGTAGGAAAGATGGCATTTGTCACAATATTTTTGTGAATTCCAGAAAAATTTCATTTATGGGGAGCACCATTCAAGAGGGTCCCACAGATCCCAATACATCAGCACTTTCTGTCGGCATTTCTGAACGGGTACGTCTACACTAGCCCCCTAGATCGATCTAGGGAGGCTAATGAGAGCGACCGAAATTGCAAATCAAGCCCGGGATTTAAATATCCCATGCTTGATTTGCATGTTCCCCGCTGGTCGCCATTTTATAAATTGACTAGCCCAAAGTAACTGCCCGCGTCTACACGCAGCAGTGAAACGGGATTCCGATTTAAAGCCCTAACTCAAATTAGCTGGTATTCCTACTGCAATGAGGCAAATTTTTTCCAAATAACCACAGCTGTGCCATCTACACACATCCTGTTTCGAAATAAGTATTTCAAAATAGGCATTATTCCTTGTGAAATGAGGATTTATTATTCTGGAATAAGAAGCCAGTTATTTTGAAATTATTTCAAATTAATGGGATTGCTGGGTAGATGCTTAGTTAGTGTAGATGTGCCCTCACAGACTGGTCTCAATAGCACTACTTGGGCTGTTATATGCACTACAGAATGCCTGCTTCCTAATTTATTTATTGGACTTTGGTGCCAGAAACCTCAATCTTCTTGATGACAGTTCTTTTGATGAAGTATACTGTTTTTTTCTTGGTACTGAAGAAGGAGATTGGTGCCGAGACTCTGCCACGTCAGGAAGAGTGCTCCTAACCAAAACAGAAGTGTTCAGTGCTCTCCCCAAGAAATGAAGGTTCTGGGAGTGGGCGCAGGACTGCCTACATAAAAAGGAGTTTTATAGTTTGGCCTCTCCATCTTTTTAGTTCTGAACTTACTGTCCCTAAAGTTTAGTACCTGTGCCTGATCTCAGCTTCTCCAAAACACTTCAGGTACCTAGAGTGCAGATCACTGATCTGTATCAGCATCTTGCATCCATCACAAGGTTTGAAAAAACACTTGCAGGAACAGAAGAGCATACTGAATCCTCTAGTAAAAACGGAAGCCTACTAGGTAAAATTTTCCAGTAAGACAACTAACAAGTACCAACTATATTCAACAGAAAGGATTAGGAAAAACAGAAACTCTTGCAGTAGCAAAGTAGTACACTTCCACAACTGTCATAGAAAGTAAGAAGGAACTGGAAGGGGTCAGGGAGGATCTGTTGTTTATAGAATCATGCAGCAATACAAAGCAGAAGATAGGACCACTGAGGGGAAAATCTGAAACTAGCATACTGGGCACACACACACACCTTAAGTTGAATGAACATGTGCAGTCATTGGAAATAGAATAAGACTGATGGGATGATAACTGCCTATTTGACTTTGGATTTTTAGAAAGACACTTTATAGACATTATTTTGTGAATATCTTCAAAGAATCCTACCGGCAAGCTACTAAGATGTTGTTTTTCAAGGAGTCGCTGCATTTCCTCCAGATTTTGCTGGAAAAGTTGTTGGTCACTATCCAAGTTTCTTTCACTGTTTTCTTGGATCATTTTATCACAGCCAACATTTGTGGAGATCTGCTTCTGATCCAAGAAGCCATTTTTGAATGCTGATGAATCAGAGGGAGAATCTGTAGTTCTTGGTGTGAAAAAATAAAAATTAAGCCAAAAGAAGCTATGTATTTTTTGATCTAACACACACATTTCAATAAAAAATATGCTGAAGTACATGGCAAGAATATAATATCTCCCAAAGAAAGGCAACATAATATAAATTACAGTTGGGGCTGATGGCACTTGTGATTAAGGTTGACTGGATGCTTTTAGCTTTGCCAATCTTTACCATTTGCCATTTGGGCTGAATTTTTTCACGCTTAACAACTGCCTCAGGCTAAACTGAGGATGTTAAATATCGTGTAGTTGACTAATCGAGTAGTCAATCGACATTTCAAAGGGACAGTGCTGCACAACTGATCCCAGACTCTGCGCTGTGCTGCCTCTTTGAAACGCTGCTGCAGCGTTTCAAAAGGGCAGTGCAGCACAGGGCCCGGGTTCCCCCCCCTTGCTGCCTCCATCTGTGAGAGGCAGCAAAGCGGGGGAGCGACTAGTCAACTATCCTGTCGTCTAGACCTTAACATCCCTAAGCTGAATTCTTCTGGAAAGATTCTGCAAAAATGGTTAAGATATTTCCAAGACTGATTCTACAGCAGGGTTTCCCAAAGTGTGATCTATGGAGCCCTAGAGCTCCACGCAATGGGTCCAAGGATGCCACAAGAAAATATTTGAGTTGTATGACCCTGTTATTTTGTTACTAAGGGTAAGTCTAGACTGTGTTGGTCTTTCAGGATACCAGAAGTATCCTGAAATAGCAACGACGTGTCTTTAAAAGCGCCCACTGTTTCCTGAAATAGAGGGTGCACTATTCTGATGTCCCTGGAACCCTTGTTCCATGAGGGTTAAGGGATGTGTCAGAATAGTGCCTTATTTTGAAATCTGGCGCCGAATTTCAAAATATGCCCTTTTGATTTAGACTCTGAATAAGCTACGCAATTTGTGTAGTGCAAATTGCATAGCTTATTCTGACAGAAGGATACTGTCCAGATGTACCCTAATTTTCTGATACTTTTCTTGAAGAAAAAAAGAATTTATAAGAAATATGCAAGAACTAAAAATAGAATTCCAAATCTTTGTGTATTTATTTAGGTACCTATTGAATTAAAAAACATGATATTTTTACAGCCCTGCCAAATTTTCAAGATCCCATAGGGACTCTGCGGCCAAAACAATTTGGGAAACCCTGATCTAGAGGGTTTTTTGCCCACATTAAAAATACTGATGACATTTTCTTTGAGAAACTCCAGTGTTCAGGGATGTGGTTTTTGCCATCCCATGAAAATTCACCCAAATTTGGCCTGGAATTCACAAATGCTCACTAGACACTTGCTAGAGATTTGCAACTAAACTCCCCAAAGATACTGTGTACACTTTGCATGCTTCACAGAAAGGATGATAATCTTCTATCAGCTAGCCACTTAATTCAAGTGAGAAAAGTCTATGCAGTGGATATAAAGATTTCAAACTTGTTGACCCATGTAGGTGTCAATATGGCATCTACTACAGAGTTTCTATTTTTTAGGGTTTTTTTTCACACGCAAAAACTATATTTAAAGAGATTGAGGAAGACATATATCCCATAGCCTAGCAACTAGGACACTCTCTTGTATATCGGAAATCAAAGTTCAAATTCTTTCTTCACATCAGGCAGGCAAAAAGCAGGAGAATTAAACCTGAGTCTCCCACAGCATAATGAGTTTCTGAACCATTAAACTAATGCTCAAAAGGAAGGTGCCATCTCATTTTCCTCATTCCTGTGGTTGATGAAAATTATTCCTCCTTTGCTTTTGTTAAAATGCCCAAAATTGAAACAAAAAAGAATCAAGTTTCAATGTTTTAATTCAACCCCAAATAAAACGTTGTATTTTTTTCAGAACTGTCCAAGAGCAAAGAAAATATATTATTCTTCCTGTTCTACTCCTGGGGTGGTAGGATGGCATATTTCAGCCATTGCAGCAATCTAGAACAGTCTTGGTGCAGTCTAGAACAGTCCTGAGGCTGCTCTAACTGAGAGATTGAACTAACTCTCAGGATTAGGAAAGTGCAAAAGTTTGCCTCTTTTCCTCCACTTTTGTGCATGTAGACATCAAACAATTTAAAGATATGGCACAAAATTTTCTCTTTAAAAGTTTTCATAGCAGCATTTTTTCTATTTAACAGTCTGCCAAAATTTTCAGAAGAGTGGAGTCAATTATCTTCTGCATATTGCAAGGCATTAACTAAATTTAGTTTTTAAAAACAATAGAATAAATCGAATGCTTACCGGCAGCTACTTTTGTACCTATTAGATGATGATAAATATAACCGTGATGTTAAAACTGATCCTTGAATATTTTCAAGAGCCTCTTCTAATTGAGGAGCTGGTTTTCTCTCAACTATATGGATTAAAGGGAAAGACATATAATCAGGAAACATTCTATAAAGCTTTACCAAAAGATGTTTTGGCCAAAATTTTCAAACTTGGATACCTTAAGTCAGACTAACAATAAACAAAAATGGTTTGATCATACCTTTGATCAAATGGGGTTGCTCAGTACCTCTGAAGAAAAAACCCACAAGAGAGTTCTATTTAAATGCCAAAATGTGGATTATTCAGGAGTTTGATCTGAATGTAATAATTTTTGCATCTGTCTGTAGTTTACATTGCTCAACTTTGTCCAGGATGGTACTTCGTCCTGCTATGAGGGCAGGGGAAGGAATTACTTGTTTTTGTGACAAGTAGCAGGCAACGTATAACATGCCTCCCACTGCTCCCATTTGCCAGCAGGAAGCCTCTGGGAAGGCTGGCAGGGGAGGCCTGAAGGAAGTGTGTTCTGAGGGAACAAATTAGCAGTACACAAGGAGTCATCTTTGCTTCTTGGTTTCTCCCACAGGGGCGGGAGGGGTTGGAGGGGGGGGAGGAAAACACATTTGCGCCAAGCCATGTATAGTCTGTTTATTCTCTGCATGCAGAATCTTGCGCAGAGCCTCTCAGCCTTCTTCCTCCTCCCTTCCCTGCAGGAAGCTGCACTGACGCTCCAGTCTTGGGGAGTGGTGGAAAGGCTACAGCACCAGTATGGGCTCCTTGCTGCAGGGGGAGAGCCATAGATTGCCAACCCCTGCTTTAGAGGATAGTTTACTTAGTTATTTCTGTGCATATCCAGTGGTTAAGGGTTGGACACTGCAGTGGAACACTTCAAGGGTCTTAGGGATTGGGTTGCACCTAGGCTATGTCTACACTTCAAGGTTTTTGCACAAAAATGGCCATTTTTGTGCAAAAAACGGCAGAGCGTCCACACCTCAAGCATGTTTTTGCACAAAAAAAAATACAGTAAATCAACAGGACAGAGGGCTTTTGTTGGTAGAGTTATTCCTCTCCCCACGAGGAATAACTCATTTTTGTGCTATAGCTCTTGTGCAAAAATCCATGTGTGGACGTTCTGCAGGGGTTTCTTGTGCAAAAAGAGCCTATCAGAAAAAGCACAGGTGCTCTGATGGCCGTTCTGTTAATGGTAATCAGAGCTTTCTTGTGCAAGAGTGTCCATGCAGTATGGATGCTCTCTTGCACAAAAGCGCAAGAAGGGCTTTTGCACAAGAAGTTTGTGCAGAAGATCTCTTCCACAAAAAGCTTCTTGCACAAAACCCCTGCAGTGTAGCCAAAGCCCTATTGCTAAGGTACATTGCAAACTGAGGGCTGCCCTGAGGAGATTGTTTGCATAGCTGAACAGAGTGGTGGTGTGAGACAGCTGACCCTACATACAAGCAAATCTTCCTATCAGTGGAGGCAGAAGGACAATACATTGTCTCTCAGCCCTGGGCAATCTGAGGAAATGATAATACATACATACAGGCTGTGTCTACACTGGCCGCCTATTACGGAATAGGCATGCAAATGTAGCACTTTGGAAGAGGCAAATCCGCGGGGGATTTGCAAGTAGGAATAAGAGATCCTCCGGAATAGGGCTTTATTCCGGAGGATCGCGCCAGTCTGGATGCTTTTCTCTGGCTTATCTCCAAGCCGGAAAAAAGCGGCGGCCATGAAAATGCAAATGCCGCGGGGGATATTTAAATCCCTCGCGGATTTGCCTCTTCCAAAGTGCTACATTTGCATGCCTATTCCGTAATAGGCGGCCAGTGTAGACACAGCCTGTATGTATGTATTATCAATTCCTCAGATTGCCCAGGGCTGAGAGACAATGTATTGTCCTTCTGCCTCCACTGATAGGAAGATTTGCTTGTATGTAGGGTCAGCTGTCTCACACCACCACTCTTGCAAGTAGGAATAAGAGATCCTCCGGAATAGGGCTTTATTCCGGAGGATCGCGCCAGTCTGGACGCTTTTCTCCGGCTTATCTCCAAGCCGGAAAAAAGCGGCGGCCATGAAAATGCAAATGCCACGGGGGATATTTAAATCCCCCGCGGATTTGCCTCTTCCAAAGTGCTACATTTGCATGCCTATTCCGTAATAGGGGCCAATGTAGACGTAGCCACAATGTAAAGATTTCCTATAGTGTGATGAATTTCCAAACCTATTCTCTTGCGCTGGGAAAAAGGGAGATGAGCACGCTGGAACTTTTCAGTTGCTTCTTGAAGTTTCAGTTTCCTTTGTTTCAGGATCTGTTCTCTAAATCTTAGTTCTTTTTCTTCTTCTGCCTTCCATTTTTCTTCAAGAGCTCTATTTAAAAAGTAAAAACAACAGGATAGTTTGTTTTTTTGATTAACATAACTCAGGATTTATAATTGCAATCTGATAAATTCCTTCATAAAACTATATGCTTAATATCATATCCTTTTTAGTTTAAAAGCTTACTTCTTGACAGATTACGGTGCTACACAAATTGCAGAGTAAATGGAACATGAGGGTTCAATTGAGAACATTTTTTAAATTGGACAATGTCCTACAAGTGTCAAAAAAACAATATTTTTATTTGTTACATTTACTCAAATGATCTGATGCTCCCTTATGAGAGTGTAGGAACTGCCAAGCAAGTCAAATCAGTATTTGGTCTCCAACATTGGCCAGTAGCAGATGCTTCAGAAGGAAAAATAATGTCACAGAACATATCCTCCCTGTAATATCTCTGCTGTCCAAGTGAGTCACTGCAAGTGCTCTATGCCTCAGTTTCTCATGTCATCAATAAGTTTAATTAGCTTTACATAGGGAAAGAATACATTAAAAATTCATTAAACAAATCAGATGTTTTCAAATCACAAGGTCCTCAGGAAACACATCCTAGCTGTTGGAGAAAATACCTGAGCAATTAGCAATTATCTCTGAAAAATCACACAAAACAGGAGAGTTTACAGAGGACTATAAAAGGGAAACTATAGTGCTAATCTATAAAGAGGGAAATAAGGATAATTCTGGAAATTACAGACTAGTCAATTTATCTTCAGTACTTAGAAAGATAATGGAACAAACAATTAAGCAATCAATTTGCAAACATTTAGATGATAATAAGACGATAAGCAAAAGTCAGCATCAATGTTCCCTCTAATCTTTTCCCTTCATGTGCAAAAAAATTTTTTATGTGCACATGTGTACAACCAATAAAACAAAAAAAAACTAGCTGTGGGCACTCTGCTAATCTGTTGGGCTAATCTCTCCTGAACAATTGCACAAGTGTGCACTTACAGAAAATGCTGGTAAGTATGGATTTGAGAAGAACAAATCCTGTCAAACCAATCTTCTTGGACTAGGTAAAAAGCATTGTAGATGGGGAAAGCAGTGGGTGTGATATATCTTGACTTTAGTAAGGTTTTTGACATTGTCTCACATTATCTTCTCATAAACAAACTAGGAAAATATAGCCAAAAGGATCATCAGTTGGCATGAGCATCTGGAACCAATGTTCACTTTAGCTAAAAAAAATAAGGATGACCAGGACAGAGCTTAAAAAGTTATTGTCCTTGCCAAAACAGTACATATTATCACCCTACTTATGAGGGAAGATGAAAATAACTGGATTTGTTTAGTCTGGACATGACGGGGCGCCGTCGCCCCGCTCCCTCTGTGAACAAGCCGCAGCGCTGGGTGGCAGACAGCGTGGCATGCCGAGGAGCTCCGGCGCATGTGCAAGTGGACTGGGGGGCTGTTCAAAAGGAACTCTGGCATGCCCGAACAGGGCGAGTGAGCTGGGTGAAGCGGGGGACGCCAGCCAGGTGTCCGGAGCAGAGGCAGGAGTGGATGTGGCAGCTGCTTCCGGAGGAGTGGGGAGAGAGAAACTGAGGAGGAACAGCAGTGAGCAGTGGAAAGAGCCCAGGAAGTGGGGGGAACACCGGCTGCCAAGGAGTCCAGCAGGAGCGCAGCAGCTACAGGGGCCGCTGGGGTGGGAAGCAAGGGAGACCGGCCCCAGGGGCCCAAGACCAAGGTCGGCAGACTAGCAGGCAGACCACCAGCAGCCGTTACCATACCAGGGAGCCCTCCAGGAGGGGACAGCAGAGAGACATGTGATGGTTTGACGACCAGGACACTGGCTGCTGAACCCCTGTTAGGAAGCACCCCAACGGGGTACGGCAGGGGAGTGAGCACCACAGTTACCGAGACCTTACAGCGACCGGAGAATCATGAAGACAGAGCGGCGGTAAGGCGCAGGAACATCGGTCAGGGTTGTATGCAGAGACGCAGTGTGTGACGGGGTAGGAAGAGGCCCAGGGGAAAGAGCGACTAAGCAGAGTCCAGGAGTCAGTTGGCATCGGCTCCTGAAAGGGACCCCCTGAAGACAACTTGCCATTCCTAGGGCCCCGGGCCAGGGCCTGGAGGAGAGGGTGGGCCCGGGCCCCTCTACCCAACCAACCCCTCTTCATACAGCAAGGGACCCACGACCAGGCCGAGCCGACCTGGTCGGACTCCGGATCAGGAACTGAAAGACTGTTCACTGGACACACAGCCAGGAAGGGGACACACAGCCAGGGAGAGCAGGATCTCCCCAGCGACCTAATAGGCCCTGTAGGTTGGGACCTCCTCTGGGCCATGGCACTAAGCCTCATTCCCAGGATGCGGGCAGCCCGTCACTTGAAGACAGGGCTAAACTAAGCCAGGGTGGGTTGCCATCGTCTTACGCTGGGGGAGCCCCCACCTCACACAGGTTTAGTGGCCACTAGGGAAAACTTCCTGTCAGGGTAGTTAAGCCGGGGAATAAATTGCCTAGAGAATAATGTTCCCTTTAATTTTTTCATCTATATGAGGAATACATGTTGTTATGTGCTCTGAGGCATGTGGGGATGTGCACTATCAATAGAAATATGTGCTGCTGGCTGTGGGCTCTCTGCTAGTCAGCTGGGCGTAGGGTGGCTGATGGTTTCAACAAAAATACCGGAGACACTTGACATTACATCACAATCTACATTACATCTTATTTAGAAAATACCGGACATTTATATTTTCTCAATTTGTTTCCCAAACAGAAAGCTCAAATACTGGACTGTCCGGTTCAAAACTGGACACCTGGCAACCCTAGCTGGGTGGCATTTGAATCATTCCTGGGCAGCGGCCCAAGAGCTCAGCTTACAGGGAACACTGCTAAGGCGAATCCCTAACATTTAAAAATTTTGAAGAACGGGTTACAAACACCTATCACTGATGATCTAAATAATACTTAGTCATGCCATAAATGCAGGGCTTGGACTAAATGACCTCTGAAGATCCGTTCCAGTCCTACAATTCTATGCAAGAGAGTTAGCAGAATAATTTCCTCACTTTTATTGTTTTAACCTAGTTTCTCTGTCTTCTATAAACAGTCCAGTGAAGCAATAATTCAGGGTTACTTAACTTTGGAAGTCCTGGGGCCACAATGATACATACAGCACATGCTGAGGGCCACAACTTAAGTGTGGTTACATATACAGTACATGCAAATATATATGCAAATATATGCAAATAGCTTCTTTCACACTGTCAGGCATGAATACAAAGATCAAGGCAAGACGACACAACACACAGGCCTCATTTAAGTATGTTCTGGTGATATTAACAAAATGCAAGATTTACCTGATTTCCACCCATATGACAGCACTGTTAATGAACAATGACAGTCCAAGAATTCTAAAACACGTATCAACAGAAGACCATTATATTGACTACTACTTTGTTTTGGTTCCCACTCGCGGGCTACATATTGAGCCCCATGTAAATCCAAACTGCACCGCAGGCTGCAAACATACAGGCCACGTGTTGAGTAGCCCTACAGTAATTTCTGCAATAGCTGCTAAAGTGTTTATAAGCAAATCTGAAATCTAATGCTTTAAGAGGTTTAACAGTTTCACCAACAATTCACTGCTCAGACATTACAAAGCATGTATCAATGATACTAAAAAACAGCAGACTATGCAGATGGTGGAAATATTTCCTGATTAGTTTTATGAAATTATACAAGCAAATGTAGACTAAACACAAAGAATGAAGAAGTGTAAAAAAGACACCAATTAACTTCTGCCTAAGCAACGTGCATGAAAACAGTCTGTTTAAGGGAGTGATATTTGAAAACTATCTTAGGGACAGTCTACACTACAAAGCTAGGTTCAGGGTTATGAAAAATGTCATGCCCTGTGCAACTGAAGCCTAAGTACACCCTGGTATAGCCTCCTCTAAGTCAATGGAAATAATCTACCTTCCATCTCTCAGAGAAGGGGGTTTACTATTGCAATGGAAGAACCTTTTCATCACTGCATCAAGTGTCTACACAACAGCACTACAGTGGCATAGTGAGAGCAGTGCTGCTGTAGTATTTTTAGTGTAGACATATCCTTAGACATCTGGAGCCCAATTTTCCAGCACCCTGCATTTTGTGTGGTTATTTAAACTAATGCAAAGTTATCACAAAGTTAAGGTAAACCACTGACAGATGAGAAATTTACTATTTTAAACTCATTTTGCATCACTGAACATGACTGCTATAAGGTGCAAAGCAAAGAAAAAATCACCCCCAAATTTTTTGTAGTTTACAAAATATCTAAGACATGTGAGAGCATTATATACTATCTGCCCTACATCTCTGGAAGTGAAGTACCTTTCATGTATTAGGCTGTGTCTAGACTACATCCCTTTTTTTGAAAAAGGGATGTAAATTAGACACTTCGATATTGCAAATGAAGCAGGGATTTAAATTTCCCGTGCTTCATTTGAATAATGGCAGCCTTGGTTTTTTTCAAAATGGGGCTTTTCGATAGAAAAACGGCAGTTTAGATGGGGATCTTTCAAAAATAAAACCCTTTTTCGAAAGATTCTATACTCCTCAAAAAATGAGGTTTACAGAATCTTTAGAAAAAGAGTTTTATATTCAAAAGATCCCCGTCTAAACTGCTGTTTTTCTACCGAAAAGCCCCGTTTTGAAAAAAAACCTATGGCCGCAATTATGCAAAAGAAGTGCGGGAAATTTAAATCCCAGCTTCATTTGCAATATCGAAGTATCTAATTTACATCCCTTTTTCGAGAAAAGGGATATAGTCTAGACACAGCCTTAGTGCTACTAAGCCAGCAAAGGGGGCACAGACCTTGCTTGTATTCTGCAATACAATGATTCCTAACCTTTTTTATACTGTAGACCAGCAAACAGATTCACAAACTTTTGGCAGACTAGTAACATTTATTTGCATATTTGCATATTCACTATGCAAATAATGAATATATAAATAAAATGTTGCCTCTCTGCCTAGCCCCAACCCAGACCCTTGCTCCCCAGTGCCTAGCAGCTTTGACCTCCACTCATATGCCCTGTGCCCCTTTCACCTTTGAGCCCTGCAGCCCATGTCAATACCCTCTTGCCCTGTGACCCCACCATGCCCTCACCCCAAACTCCTTTGCTCTTTGACCCCACCCTATCCTGTACTCTCCAGAACAAGGCTGCCCCCTCCAGGGAGTGTTCAAACCTCTAATTTGAACATGTATATCAGGCATATGTTTCAATATTTTTGTATTTCATCATTTGACAGAACACATATGGTTCCATTTTTAATAGCACTATATTACAGCACACAATAGAATTTCTTTTTAAAATCATAAATATAAAAATAAGCTAACTCGTGAAATTTCAGAAGTTAAGAAATACTATGCAAAATCAATAAATATGGAAAAGTTTGAAAATCAAAGGCTCAAACCTGCATGCCCTATATATATAAGGAATTCTCATGGACTTAGCTTACAGTGCAGGGAACTATGTTATTTCAGATTTGGGCTCAAAGTTTGTCATAAAATTTGTCTTTCAAACACATTCTGGTAATAATTACTATGTTGCTGAAAAGTGGTAACAAAAATGTTAGGCCACCTGCTTCCCTCTGCTTTGTGATGCAAAAGGTAACATAACACAAGGCAGAGAAAGTAGAACAGCAGCTCTGCTACATTCTGTAGACTCCAACAGCGTAGTGATCTTACTGCTATTAGGAACAGGAAGAGAGTACAGTGGGCAGTATGGATCTATATTTAAAATCAGAAATAAATTTGAAGTCACAGCTAGTGGTACCAGCAGTAAGTTCTGCTACAAGCATGCAACCTCCAGCTCCCCCCCCCCCCCCAAAGCATGGGCAGTAGGTGAACTTAGGGCGAGGGGGTGGAGGAAGGCATGGGTCATGGCAAGGGTTTTCAGTGTTGTAGGATTAGAAAATTGGCAATCCTAGTTGTTACATCAAAATAATAACATTTCAAGATTAATAAAATAACTAACAGTGTACATATCAACTGCATAGCAATAACAGCAGTTATATAACAAAACAAAACGCCTTATCTTGATACCTCGATTTAGTTTATTATTCTTTTCAAAGGTTACCAGTCAAAATATTGTACTAGATCCTTTTTTTTTTTAGCCAATTGTCATGTTTTTGCATGACATTAGGAAAATTAGAAAGTTCAGAGTTGCCATTTAAAATACCCACAAAATAACCCCCTCCCCCCCGCATCCCCCTTTGGTTCTGAAATTTTATTTGTCCTTTTCATATGTATTCATTTTTTTAAAATTGTATCCTTTGGTATATATGGTTGTGACTATTTTCTTCCACTATTTGATCTGAGGAAGTGGGTCTGGCCCACGAAAGCTCATCATCTAATAAACCATCTTGTTAGTCTTTAAAGTGCTACATAGTCCTGTATTTTGCTTCAGCCACAAAATAACTGTTACAAATAAAATAAAAAGGGTCCAACCCTATATTTTTGTTGCAAATTGAAAGCTTCCACTAAAGCCAATGAGAATTTTGAGAACACAAGGAATACATGAGGCATAGAAGATGAAGAAATATTGTTAAAGGAAGGTAATCCTGATCAACAAAGCTAATAAAAGAAAAACTTTTCCATAAAAATGAGAAACTCTGAAAAAGATTTACACTATTCTTTTCATATTTGGAGTGTTTTATAACAACTAATCTTTGATTCCTTTGGAATGGAGCTGGGCTAATATTTAGATCCATTTTTTTAAAAAGTGAGATTATCAGTATCTATATTGCAAATACCCAATAACTTGACTAAGTTCTTACAAAATGCAAACGTAATGCCCCCCCAACCAAATCCCATAATTACTTACTTTCTTCTTTTGTTTGTCTCTATACAATGTTTTCGTGTCCGACTTCGACATATTTTTTGATCCTCTAGTAATGCTTCACGCTCTTCTTCTAAATCTCTCTCAAGAAGAAATTTCAAAGTTCTGACCATGACTTTATGTTAAGGACAAATATATATATACATATAAAATCCTTGAAATTTCTATTTAGTATTCTTATTAAGTTTTAGACTGATTGCAAATGAATTTGCAGTCTTAGCCACAGATATAAAATTATACTCGTCATGGACATAATAACCTATTTGCATGGATTCTTTTACATGACTTGAGCGTTATGGACTTTTTTGAGAATATGTAATCGTTATCCATAACTAAACTAAAAATGATAATTCTTCAAATTAGGCAATGGCTTATCATAAAGATATAATTTTAAATAAGGTACTGTCTTAATATACATACATTAAGAATGCAATTCCATCTCTCAATTTCTATCACTCAGGCTTTGCACTCTTGGTTTATGATGGTACCACACAGAATTATAGTTTTTCTATTTAGAGCTGAGGATACATCATTCTTTATGATCTGATCTACCAAATAGCAAGGTTATCAAATGGAAAATATTTCTTAAAATAAAATTTAAAACCTCCAAAATGATAATTGTTTAATCTGTAATGTAATGAGTAATTACAATTCAAAATTCTTCAATATCTTGCTTAAAATACATACATATACAGTTACTGTCAAGCAGGATCCAATATTTGCCTTGTCTTAACACAGCGTCTGTTAGTTTCTTTTGGTTTAGAGACTGGGTGTTTCTCTTTGTCTTTTTAAAACCAAACATGCCACCACTTAACAAAAATAAATAATAATCAGGGCTCACCAAGTGGTGGCGAGCCCTGCTCGCCAGCCGTGCGGTTCTGCGAGCTGCGCATGCACAGATTGCGCTGCACATGGGCAGATCGAGTGGTGCTGGCTGTGCCAGCTTGTAATCTACTCGCCATAGGCAAGTAGATTACACAATTTGTCGAGCCCTGATAATAATAATAAATCATAATAATATTTAATCAGATATTTCCCTTATGCTTAGCTATTATAGCAATAGGTGCAGCAGAAATACAATTACTAGGCACATAGGTAATACAGAGTCTTAGAGGGGTAGTTGTGTTAGTCTGTAACTAATAACAGTTAAAAAAACAACACTGGTCCTGAAGCAAGTAAGGGTATGTCTACACTACCCCGCTATTTTGAACTAGCAGGGTAATGTAGGCATACCGCAATTGCAAATGAAGCCCGGGATTTGAATTTCCCGGGCTTCATTTGCATAAGCCGGGCGCCGCCATTTTTAAATCCCGGCTGGTTCGAACCCCGTGCCGCGCGGCTACACGCGGCACGAACTAGGTTGTTCGAACTAGGCTTCCTAGTTCGAACTACCGTTACTCCTCGTGGAATGAGCAGTCAATGGAATTTCCATCAACTACATGATTAGTCAATAAGGGGTAGATGTGGCGCTCGCTATCCCAGCTGCACCGCTGCATTTTAAATGTAATGAGAGATGCCTGTGGCTCTTACTACATTTAAAAGGCAGAGGCGGAGCACGGAACTGTGGCCCTTTTGCCTTTGAAATGTAACAAAAGTCCCGGCGGGCTTTTCCTGCTACATTTCAAAGGCAGAGGCATATCAGTTGGGACCTGGTGCGAGCGGGGACTGCTTGGCTATGTCTGTATTGGAAGATTCTTGCACAAGAACTGCCATTCTTGTGCAAGAACCCGCAGAGCATCCACACTGCTCGCCCGCTCTTGCACAAGAAGATTTACAGTACAGCATTGGAAGACAGGGCTTCTTGCACAAGAGCTACACTCACTCTTTTCTAACAAGTGTAAGCCCTCTTGCACAAGAGCTGGTACAGAGGCAGCAGGGGGAGGGAGGGGAGGAGTGAGGAAGCGAGTACTCAAGTAGTGACTCGACTACCAGATAAGTATCCCTAGGGTACAACCCACTTCTTATATGCCATCTGAAGAAGTGAGTTGTGCCCACGAAAACTCATATACTATTTATATATTTTTGTTATTCTCTAAGGTGCTACAGGACCAATGTTGTTTTTTTACAGAGAACAGGGAAACAAATTTTTCAGCCTGGTCTACCCTGGGGGCAATGTCAAAATAAGGAATGCAACTCCAGCAACGTGACTAGCATAATTGGAGTCAACATACATTAGTTCAAGTTTCTAAGGCATCGCCACTACTGGGGGTCGATGGGAGAAACTCCTCCTTTAGCTTCCTTTACTCTTTTCACTCCAGTGGAGTACCCAAGTCAACAGGACTGCAATCAGTGGTCGATTTAGCTGGCCTTTAGAATTTTGGTCTGACCCAGCATGGCTGTTCTTATTAAAGGAGTTCCAAAAACAGAAAAAAAGTTCAGTCCCCACACGGTTTTAGATACTTTTATTCTCTTTGATGTTAAAAGGCTAAATCTAAAAAAAGGATATTTTATGCCAATGTATCTTCTGTAATATTACAATATATTGATGCAAGATGGTCAAAATTATCTCTTCTAGCTTCCAAATCCAATAATAACCCTATGTTGCCACCATACTGGAGGCCCTCACAGGGACTGGGTATGTGGGGTACCCTAACAATGCCTCTTCCTATAAAACCACTCAGGAAGATAAGCTCATCCATTGGGCCAACCCCATCCACATCAAAATATGAGGGCAACTGAATGATCCATGCAGGGGTGGCACTCCCACCTATTCCTGAGGCAGCCACCTTGTGGGACAGCTAATTGCACATCCCCAGTGAGCTGCCCCACGGGGCCTGCCCTCCTATCCCAGCCTCCCTCCTCCCAGGGCCCATTCCGCGCACCTCCTCTCCTTCTTTCCCAGACATCCTGTCACTGGGGCTTGTCTCCCCCTTTTCCAACACTCCCGGGGGTGCCGCCTGCCCTGCCCCCGCAGAGCCCCGCTGCCTTGCACCCGCGAAGGATACGCGCACGCGCTGCCCGCGAAGGTGCCGCCGTGGCACTGAGGCGCGCAGTCCGGAGCCGGGCGAAAGAGGCTCCTCCAGCCGGACCCGCCCGGCGCAGCAGAGCCCGGCTCCCACTGTGCGGGGCTGACGCCCCCCGCGCCCCTCACGCCGGGCTCCATTCAGCCCCGCCGGACCGCCCCCATGCCGGTCCCTGCCTGCCTGCTGGGTCAGGGCTGGGCGGGGGCGCCCATCGCTCTGCGGCTCGGCCGCCCTGCCGCCATCTTGGCAACCACGGACGCCGCTTCCTTCGCAACGGAAACCAGGGGCAACGCGAGGGGAGAGAGAGGAACTGGGGCACCGTCGGCAAGGGAGACGGGGGCGGGGCCTACGTGGGGGAGGAGCCTGGGGCCGGGACGGGAGAAGCGCCTGGGAGACAGGGATGAGCCAGGGAAGGGGGCGGGGCTGGGAGTTGCGGAGAGAAGTATGTGAGGAGCAGGTTGCTCCTCCCACCGGCTCAAAAGCCTTGAGCTCACCATCCAAAAACAAACAGGTTTTTAAAAAAATACTCACCCGGGGATCTTTTTATTTAGAAAAAAAGAAAAGAAAACAAACCGGAAAGCTGAATATCATATGAAGTCACATGACTCTTGGGATTGGAGCTTTACAAAAAACACCAAACACAGGAGGACACATTCATAGATAAAGGTTCACCGTTTTGCCAACTCACAATTGTATTACAAATCTTGTGATGTTTGTTGGTCTTCTTAAAGCTCCACCTCAAAGACTAGCTAGTGTGGCCAACTTTCTAATGATTCTAAACCAAACATCCTTGGCCTGCCCCCTGTCTTGCCCATTCCTCAAGGACCCAACCCTGCCCTACTCCTCCAAGGCCCCCCCACTCCTCTCAGGGAGATATAGGGTGGGCACTAACAGTTGTGTGCCCCCTGAATGCCACTGGGGGTAGAGCCAAGGGGCCAGCAGCCAGAGACATCCTGTCCTAAAGACAGTTCATCTAACTTTGAGGGGCTCCACACTGTGCATGGGACTAGCAGGTGGTGGGAAGCAGATCTCCACCTCCCTCTGCTTCCCACAGCTGGTGAGTGCAGAGGGCAGTTCCTCCACTTTCCTTAAGCCCTGTTCCCCAGGGATGAAGATTAGCAGGGGGCCTGACACTGGAAGCAGCGATTGGGTCCCCCAATACTTAATGGCAGTGGCGGGAAGCAGAATGACCCAGCCCTAGCCTGCTCTGCTCCCCTGACCCCTAGCTGTGTCGCTGGGAAAGGAACTTGGTTGAACTGATGGCACCTCCCTTTGCACTCACCAGTGGCAGAGAAGTGGAGCAATGTGACTTAGAGCCAAAGGAACAGAGTGGGCTTGTGTCGGATTGCTTCTCCACTGTGGAGTACAGGGCAAAAGCTGACTGCTGCTGTTGGTGCCAAATCCCCCATTTTGCCCCCTGGGCCATGTTGTTCAGCGGGGGGGGGGGAGAGAAAAGGGTGAGCTTGAGGAAAGAGTGGATTAGAGGAAGAGAGAGGGTGGAGCAGGGATGGGGAGGGGTGGAGCACAAGGTTGGGGAAAGGATGGAGTGGATGTGGGATGGGGATGGGAAGAAGTTGGGCCCTCCCCAGTAGGGATGTAAGTGAGTAGTCAACTATTCGACTACTCGCTTCCCTCCCTGCTGCTGCTTTTGTATCAGAGGCAGCAAGGGGAGAGGGGAATGGACCCAGTGCTGGGGGGATCCAGCTTAAAAGTTGGTTCCCCCAGCACCGTCTCTGTGGTGCCACTTGCCCCATGCCACTGTCTCTATCAGGCATGAGCTGGGACAGAGCCAGGACCATTGTGTCTCTACATTTTAAATGTAGTAAGAGCCACAGCGGTCCCAGACTGACCCCAGCCACAACTGAGCTAGACTTGTTTGGTTTTGGCTTGCACCAGCTCCAGCAGAAGCCCCTGTTCATGGCGGTCCAGGTTGGCCTCAGGCAGAGACTGCTCCAGCAGCAGTCCCTGTCCACACCCTGCTTGGACCCCCTGCAGATAGGGGCTGCTGCACCTGGTGAGAGCCAGGACCAAGCAAATCTGGCTCAGTCCTGGCTCTCAATGGTCTGGGACCTACCTCCCCTGCGGCTCTGCAGTTTAAATGTAGTAGGAGACAGGCTGCCTGCACGCCCAGTTTCTACTACATTTAAACTGCAGAGCTACAGCAGGGGTAGCTCCTGGACCAGTGCAAGCCAGCACAGAGCCCTTCTCTTATAGACATATTGTGTGGTGGATACAAATTGTATCGACTGCACAATTAGTCAATAACTCATCTCTTAGCATACCTACCCATTCTAATAGTGGCATGGGGGAGCAGTCATATGGGGGCAGTCACATGGCCAGCGGTCTTGAGTCCCTCCTTAGCAGTCACCAGTAGGTGCAGGGAGTGTTTCGAGCTAGGGTAGGGATTTGGACTCCGAGAGGGAGTTTGGGTGTGGAAGGGAGCTCAGAGCTGGTGTAACCCACATACCTAGTTTGGGTCTCTGTCCCATGAAGTGGCACCTAGACCACAGCAACAAATAAAAACAAGAGACCTCTACAGTATAGCTGAAAGGGTAGAGGCTCCTATACTAAGCTTCCCAGGTTCAAATCTATCTGGTGACAGTTACACTGGGACAAGAGAGTTGGGGTGCACAAGAGCATAAAATGGCCATACTGGGTCAGACCAAAGATCCATCTAGCCTAGTATCCTGTCTTTCCACAGACAACCAAGGAAAGGTGCTGTAGAGAGAATGAAAAGAACAGATATTCACTGAGTTGCTTGTTCCCAGCACCTGGGAAACAGAGGCAAGGGTCACCATCCCTATCCATCCTCACTTACAGCCATTGATGGACCTATCCTTCACGAATTTATTTAGTTCTTTTTTGAACCCTATCATAGTCTTGGCCTTCACAACATCCTCTGGCCAAAATTCCGTACGTTGACTGCACATTGTGTGATAATATATTTCCTTTTGTTTGTTTTAAACTTGCTGTTTATTCATTTTATTTGGTGACCCCTAGCTTTTGTGTTATGAGGAGGAGTAAATAGCTCTTCCCTGTTTACTTTCTCTACACTGGTCATGATTTTATAGATCTTTAGTGATATCCCCGCTTAATTGTCTCTTTTCCTAGCTGAAAAGTGCCAGTTTTATTAATCTCTCCTCATAATATAGAAGCCATTCCATATCTCGAATCATTTTTGTTGTCCTTTTCTGAACCTTTTCCAATTCCACTATATACTTTTTGAGATAGGGCAATCACATATGCACAAGCTGTGGATGTACCATGGATTTATATAGAGCAAATATGATATTTTCTGTTTTATTATCTATCTCTTTGTTAATGATTCCCAACATTCTGTTCACTCTTTTGACTATCACTGCACATCAAGTAGATGTTTTCAGAGATCTATCCGCAACGACTCCAAGATGTCTTTCTTGAGTAATAACAGCTAATTTAGACACCATCATTTTATTTGTATAGTTAGGATTATGTTTTCCCATGTGGACTATTTTGCATTTATAAACATTACATTTCATCTACCATTTGGTTGCCTAGTCACCCAGTTTTGAGAGATTCTTTTGCCAACCAGCTCTTAATACATTTAAAAAGCAGAGTCGCAGCATCTGGGACTGGGCACGAGCCGGGAATCAGTAGAGATGTTTTACGTAGAGAAAGCTCATAGAGTTCACTCTCTTTATCAGTGAAAGAGAAATATGCACAGCTGTTCTCCACAAGTAACAATTATTTATACTGGGCTTGACAATAAATGTATTTTATTAAGTATAAAAAATAGGATTTAAGTGGTTGCAAGTGATGACAGACAGATCAAAGTGAGATACTAAGTCAAAATATACAAAACATGCCAGCTAAGACTAATACACGAAGAGATATTGTAACATATCATATTTTCTCACACTAGTCCTTATTTCAGGTAAAGTCCTTCAGGACAGAGCAGATCTTTTCTCTGACTTGGACCCAGCTGCTTCTCTCCCTTTGTTTCCAGGTCTCTTCATATGTCCTTTTGTGATGGGGATCATTCTGTGAAGCCAGCTGAAGACCATCATTGTTTGCTTCCCATTCCTTAAATAGAATTTCCACAGGATGGGGAAATCTTTGTTCCATTCATCCACCCCAGTGGAAAAATATCAAATTCAGGATGGATTCCAAAACCAAGTGGCATAGTCACACGACTTTATAGGATCAACCATAGTTTAGGCTTACGGGAACAACAAGACTATTCACAGATCATTGCTGTGAGCTCTGGGCCAAGTTCCTTAAGTACCATTAATGGCTCTCACTAGCAGATCTAGATTAATAAACAGCTTTACACTTCATATTTCTAACTTCACATACAAGTGTCTGCTGTTGCCTGTGCCAGAAGAACACGAAAGATAAACGCATACAAATAGAGTATATACATTCAGGCTATGTCTACACTCGGAGCTTCTTGCACGAGTAATATGCAAATGAGTATAAGCGTGGAATATCGCCGAGCCTCATTTGCATACCTAACGAGCAACCATTTTTTTCAGAAGAGGCTCTTGCACAAGAAAGAGCGTCTACACTGCCCCTTTTTGTGCAAGAAAAACCCTCTTGCGCAATGCCGTTACACCTATTACTTTTCAGGAAGAACGGCATTGCGCAAGAGGGTTTTTCTTATGCAAGAATGGGCCGTGTAGATGCTCCTTCTTGTGCAAGAGCCTCTTCTGAAAAAAATGGTGGCTCATTAGGTATGCAAATGAGGCTTGGCGATATTCCACACTTAGCCTCATTTGCATATTACTCGCACAAGAAGCTGCGAGTGTAGACATAGCCTCAGAGTATTACAAGCTCTTGAATGATAGGTTACTTGACCTGTTTTGCATAAAGCATATTTGAGGTGTGCATATCAATATTTAGAAACGTATTTCTATACAAATTATGGTGGCATAGTGTCACACACTTAAATCTGGGAGTGGCCCCTGCAGCTGCCATTGGGCATGATTTCTGGCCAACGGGAAATGCCAAGCTGGTGCTTTGAGTGATGTGGGGGCAGTGCACAGAGCCTCTGTGGCTGTTTCTCTACCTAGGAGTCAAGAGTCATGTCGCTGCTTCTGGGGAGCCACATGGAGCAGGGTAGGGTAGAGAGTCTGCCAGCTCTGTGCTAACTGGTCTTCCAATGACCCAGTCTCGTGTGCTGACTGGATGTTCTAGTAAAAAAATGGACACCTGACAAGGCAATCCTACTTGTATCAGGTAAGCCTGTCTGCTTGTTTGCTTTCTGCAAGTTTCTAGCCTTCATGTTTGCTTAGAAAAGCTGGAAAACCTAAACACACCTTAAAAAGTATCCTAAAAATACTCTATCCTAAAGATTAGAAATAATTTCAGGATTTTAATCCAAACTCACTGTTTAATGTATGGAGTTGGAAGTACTAATGATATAGAGAACAAAAGTAATTGCTGCACTTTGTACCCTTTTGGAGGCATTTGAGAGGATTTTGTATTCCTTTCATTCTCTCCACACAGTACAGAACTTGGCATGTAGATACTACCCATCAGCAGGCAGGACAGCCAAGCTAGTGATGTGGCAGCACAGGGTGTCTACATGCTTAACTGAGAATGTTTTTAGAATAATCTTAAAAATAGTGTTGTGTGGAGTTCTATGTTTGTTGTCTCAACTATATCCATATTGTTCTTGATTTATGGTAAAAGGATGTCTTTTTCTACCTGCTTCTCTCCCTCCTCCTCCCAGCCCTACGAACTGAAACTGAATTCTTTGCTGGACTCAGTACCAAAAAAAAAGTTCTTGCAGGTCAAAACAAGCTTCAACGAGCCTATTGCCTTCAGTGGATTCGCATACATGTAACTGATAGGACCTTTTTAAATAATTTTGTTGGTTAATTATGCAGAAATAAAAATAGAATTAAGCACACTTCCTGCTAGCTGTGCTGACTTCACAATGCTAAAATGAATAGACAGCAATGAATTATATTTATAAGTACAATATGCAGTTATAACACAATACAAAAACAGATCAGCTGTGTGGAATACAAATGTACTGTTCTGTTTTATTCAGAGAAGAACTGCACTTTAAGCAATTAAACAGGACAGGGTGTATAAAACTGGGATATTGCCACACCTTCGAGGCTATGTCAGTACAAGGCCAAATGCCTCAGTGATTTCGTGGCAAAGCACTTCTTGGCAGCTATGCTTGTTTTTAAACCACTTCTCTTTCATAATGCACAGCTGCTCTGTGTCTGTGCTGATGAAAATAAAAATACTTTGCATCTGAGTGTTTTTTTTCAACAGGGCAGTACAGGGCTCACCATACCCTCTCAGGCAGGTATTATTATATAATCACCATTTTACAAGAGTGAAAACTGAAGCTCAAAAGGGTAAAAGACTTGCTTTAAAGGTCCAAGCATCTATATGTCATAGCTTGGTGAGACTTCAAAAATCCTGGTTCTCCATCCCCATTGCCAAACACCAGGGCAAAATTCTCCTTGTGTGCTTTATATCAGTACAAAATCAGAATATTAATGTTTTACACCTACTTTTAACTCACTTTTCAGTTATGCATATTGTCACAATTCTGGGCAATTATATCTATTCCCCCTCAATGTTCCAGCAAGAGTATCTACTCTCCTGCTTTCAGCTTCCCAGCCATTGCTTTTCTGAGTGGAGTCCTCTGTCTCTTCCTTCTGAATGGAGTATTTCCAAGCTGTCGAACAGCCAACACAGGCTGGCTCAGTAATGGAGCTGGCTCCCACATAGGGAAGGCAGGATATAGTGGTTTAGGGGATTGGGCAGCCTCATAGGGTGGTGGGCTTTCCTTGATCATTTCCAACACAGATGGGTTTACTAAGGACATCTGCTTGCTTTCTTGTCAGAGACAGTTAACAGGTGTAATTGCTACAGTTATAAGGCACTGTACAGTTCTTTCTATGAAAGCCCATTTTATTCTTCAGGTAAAAACACTACAGAGGAATCACATTCAAACCAATTAAAGATCCTACACACATGCTAAAAAGCTCACCAGAGTTCAATTTAGGATGCTGGTAGGTACAGTCCTTCAACCCTCCACCACCACCACTCAGGTGGATTCTTTGCAGTTACCAGTTCATCAGAGTTTCAGCTCAGAACAAGCACACAGTCTTATGAAAACTCAGTGGCTATGTCTACATTGGCATGATCTTGCGCAAATACTCTTTAACGCAAGAGTTCTTGCGTTAAAGTATTTGCGCAAGAGAGTGTCTACACTGGCAGGTGCCTTTGCGCAAGAGATGTGCTTTTGTGCAAGAGCATCTGTGCCAGTGTAGATGCTCTCTTGCGCAAGAAAGCTCTGATGGCCATTTTAATCATAGGGCTTTCTTGCGCAAGAAATTCATGTTGCCTGTCTACACTGGCCTCTTGCTCAAGAACAGTTGCGCAAGAGGGCTTATTCCTGAGCGGGAGCATCATAGACTATTTATTTCTTTGCTTGTTAGTTCCTGGAGAATCCCCCACTTGGAACTAGTATATGTGTATTTTTCCAGGGACTTTGCTTGAAATGGCTGACAACAGTACCTCCTTCCCTACTAGAGAAGGTACATAAAATGCCATAACAGCACATATACAAGTGAATTTTTAATATTATGTGCCTCAAATGTATCCATCCTAATTTAATAACATTTAATCCAGTAAAATGTATCAAGATTCCTTAAGGTTATTACAGGATACTGTCAAACTGTCACATATTTTGTGAAGTCTTGTCCCTTTAAATGTTTGAGCACTGCCCCCCTACTCAGTACAAAGTCTCATTTTTGTGATAAGATTTGACTTTTAATGGAAACTTTTCAGCCAGAACAATAAAGAAAGCATGGCAGGCAGCTGGATTTCTTTCAGCTCCCCCTATGTCTGTGTCTATCTCTTTCTTTGATGGGTCTAAATGTAACATCTAAATGTAACATTAGATCAATCTAATGTTTAACCAGTTAACCAACTAAGTGGAATCCCAGCCTGTGGGGCTCCTGCTCCCAAACCTATGTGGAACTGGCTACTGGCTCCCAGGGCTGAGACTGGCTGCAAGCTCTAGCCCAACACTAGGGCTGGGGCTGCCTGCTGGCTCCCAACCTCCATGCTAGGGTTGGGTTGCCACTGGCTCCCAGCCCCCGTGTTGAAGCTGGCTGCCAGCTTCCATCCCCAGCCACCAATTGTGTGGGGCTGGCTGCTAGGATAGGTGCAGCATTCTGCCCATGGTAGGCCACATCTGGGGTATGTTCCCAGGGAACCGGTTAACTGTTACACAGTAAGAATCACCTGATAAGTCAATAGCTAACAGAGGGAGCACACATACAGGCCAAGGAAGAATTCCCAAATCTGCAATGTTGGCACACAGCCAGAAGAATCAGAATGAATACGGATGTTGTTGTTACAGCACTAACAACAACATTCAGGAGGAGTGAAGTCCAACAGGAAATCAAAGAAAATGACAACTTTTATGGGCAATGTTGGTGATTCAACCACAGCCACAAATTATGGGTGATGTACCTTGATTATTTTGAGTAATGTGCAACCTTCAACAACCATTCCAGATGGAAAAAGAGTTTCAACTTTGCTGATGATGTAATTGAAGGCATGTTTACTGTTTTGTGACCTATTGTGTATTGTGCTTGGAACTCTCATGTATGCTGAAGCTACTTCAGGAACGTTTTTCTCCTACTCCTCCAGTGATAGTGGAACAATAATTTAATTACCACCATCAGGGAAGTGGAGAGTTGATAGCATAGTTTGTTGCTGCTCTGAGGAAGTTGTCAGAGCATTGTATGTCTGGAGAAATATTAAGTGACGTGACTAATTAGTCTTTGGATTACACAATGACCAGCTCTGGGAAAAGTTACTGACTGTATCAGTGTTTATATTCAAGAAGGCCGTTGAAGTAGCAGTTGCAATGGATACTACAGAGAAGGGTGCTATGGAAATTAGTGTGTACTGTACTAAGATGCATTGGTGTGACAGAAGTCCACAAGAATGTAAAGAATTTCCATGTGGCTGTTGTGCACAACTTACATACACCGAGAAGGATTACTAGGCATGCCAAGTTATTTGCATGAAGTATAGATGAAAGGACAAATTGCCATGACCTGTCGTAGTCAGAAGTTGGAGTCAGAAATAGCATTTGGGTCACAGCTTTGTTCAAAGAATCTCCTACAAGACTAGAGCTTGTTATTGGAGCTGCTGTTTCACTGATTTTTACATTAACCTATCATCATTCTTTGTCACAATCTTTGGAAAGAATCTCCATATTTTTGAAAATTTATTCCAGAGAAAAATTAGGTTACCTCAAAAGAGATACTCCAGATAGAATTCAGCTAGATGGAAAATCAGATGTGTTACCCTTATATGTGACTGAAGAAAAATATCCACCATTATTTGGCAGCTCTTGACTTGACAAGCACCACGTGAAATGGACTGAGATGAAGATAATCACAAGAGTATCTCAAAATCTTTGAGAAATACTGGACATGAAGTTTTTGGAAAGAGCTTGGAGAAACAAGCAATGTGTCAGTGAAACTCAATTTGGCAGCCACTTAAAATATTGCAAGTCCATAAAAATGCCCTATTCTATGAGGCCTCTGATAGAAGCTGATTTGGACCATTTAGTGAACATTGGCATCCTTTCATTGGTGTCCCACAGTGAGTGGGCTATGCCCATTTTACCAGTGATCAAGCATGATGGCTCCATTCACATTTGTGAAGATTTTAAAATGACACTGAATCCAGTTTTATCTGCAGTCTCATTTCTTCTACCTTGTGTGGAAGGTTTGTTTGCTACTCTGAGTAAAGGACAGTGCTCAATGCATATTGAAAATGGAGATTGATTTGGTGTCTCTCAAATGAATACTGGAGGAGGCTATTTTTGTTGCAACAGGTTGCCTTTGGTATCATGTTGGTACTTGCATGTGTTTCAGAAAGCCATAGATGAAATCCTGAAGGGACTAACTGGAGCTCAGTGCTATGTGAATGGTATCTTTGCTACAGGAAAGAATCAGGGGGATCGTGTTTGAAATTTGGATGGTGTTTTGCAACATTTGGAGTACCATGAACTAAAAGCATGTCAAAACAATGTATTATATTTATTTATTCATGAGTTTTTCAAAAAATCAGTTGAATACTTTGGATGTATCAAAGATGCCATGGACTTCAGGAAATAACCAGAGAAAGAGAAGGCTGTTTTTGAAGTGCCATCTCCAGAAAAAAGTGTCACAATTATGTTCATTCATGGGACAGCTTCATTACTACAGGAAATTTCTGCCTAATCTGGTGACAATACTGGATCATTACATAAATTCTTACAAAGAAAAAATAGAGATAGACTAAAGAATGTGACTGTGCATTTAAAGAAGCAAAGAAACTGCTGACATGAGCCAAGGGTTTTATGCACTTTGATGCTTCACTAAAATTACAATTGTTTTATGATGCTTCCTCACACAGAGTCAGTTCAGTTCTTTCCCATATTTTTCCTAATGGCATGGAGAAACCAATGGAAGAAACTTTAGTACAGATTGAATCTTTGTGGTCCAGGACTCTCTGATTCAGCAACATCTGTTGTCCAACAGAACCACAGGTGTTGCTGGACTAGAGAATCCCTGCACAGAGGTTGCTGGCAGCTGGGAGCGGAGCCGGCTGGCAGGCTAGCAGGATAGGGGAACCCACGGGGCACCAGTGACCGCAGCAAGCTGAGGTGGGAAGCCAGAAGAGGTGCCAGACCCCTCAGTGAAGCAGAGCTCACAGCCAGCGGGGTAGGGGCCACAGAAGTCTATGGGGCAGACGGAGGCTGCCGAGCCCAGCCGGTGAGCCCAGGGAGGAGGGAAGGGAGATGCAGAGCTCACCATCCAATTGATTCCATATTACTAACTGTTCCTGTTATTCAGGACACTTTAGTACTAAGGTCATCATGTTATCCCAAGAGAGTGCAAAAAACAAGTTGTCCACCTGAATTTATAAATTGTTTAGTCAGTAGATGTTTCAGGTAGAATAGTCCCTTGCAGTTTAAGAATCTGTGATAGTCCACCCACATCTTTTAATTATGCAGTGTTTCACATTAGACATGTAAACAATAATGTATATGTTGTTTAGAAAGCTTTTAAAAGTAGGATGAACAAATGTGATGTCCTGTCCTTTTAAATCTTTGAGCACTCCTCCTCCCTCCCCCATCACAAAGATTTTGTTTTCCTGTTTTTTCAGATTTTTAGGCATATCCACTGTGGTACAATTTTTTAGGAGTAAAAATTGTTTCCCTTGAACTATTTTAAAACTGGTCCAAAGTATTTTTAGTCCTAGAGATGTGCATTCAATGAGTTTGAGGGATCTGTAAAAAGGGACCAGTCCTCTCTACAAACAATTTTAAACGTAGCACAAATAGTAAGTTTTTATAAAAACCCAATCTCAGATTTTTTGTTGCAGTACATTTTTATCGGTTTTAATTTAAAACCAGAATACCTATATACTGTAGTCTGAAGCTGCTTCCTTAACTGCTAATGCAAAAATATGTACAGTGTTTTTCTAGGTAAAAGTGTTTATAAAAGGATTGAAAAACAAATTAATCATTTTTCAACTTGTCCAGCCCACTAAATATAAATAAGCATGTTCTAAGGACAACATATCCTAAAACCTGTCACTATCCTATTACAGTGTAAATATTAATACATTAGTTGTGTCATAGGAAGGCACTAAGAGGTAATTGCTTTCAGAATCAAAACATTGTATTAAGTGCACTTATATAAATCTTTTATTCTATGAATAAAATGTGATTTATTAAATCTAAGCAGAAAAGGGCTAATGTGCTGGCTGCTGTTTGTGCAGGACACATTCCCAAATACTTAACTCAGGATTTCATAGTGAATAATCCTTTCCACAGAAATTTGAAACCTTTTGAAGCGTTTGCATTTCTTCAAGTAAAAGATGATTCAGTTTAGTGCAACTTCATTAATCTGTTTAAATATAATTTTTTTCAGTGGAGGAAAAACTGTGCTAGGTAACGTCAGACACTGTTCTACTAAGGTAAGGTTTTCAATTATGTTGATTTGATAAGATAATTAATGCAAATGAATAGAAGCTCTGAAGAGTGAGTGGTGCTTTTAAAATGTAGATTGTTTTACCCTAGAATGACTATGATCTCTAGATAAGTTAAGTGTCTTCAGAGAAATAAAAAAAAGTATTAAAATCACAGCAACAACATTAGTTCATTAATAGTGGTGGAACTCATTCCTTTTAATGAGTGTTATTTCAGTTTTGAATCTTTGGTCATTTTCTAATTTCATTTGCACAAGTGTAATTCCAGAGTAACTCCATGTGGTTCGGTAGAATAATACAGATTTAATCTATATACTTGGGATCAGAATCTGATCCTTTTAAAAATAATTTGGCTGCATGTTTGCTTTTGTTTTTATATAAATGCTGGTTAAAATAATAGACTGACCCCGTTTATTTGAACATGAATGCTGGTTAATACCAAAAGCCTGATTGGTAGCCAGGATAAAATCCTGGACCAAAACTCTATTTCAAGTGATCTGATTACATAACATTTCTTGCTTCACTTTGTGATTATTTTCAACTAAAAGAGTGAAATCTGCACCAAGAAAGATACAATCTTCTCAGGAGACACAAGATACCACTACTAATTCTAGAGATTTTCTAAGATCTGTGCGTTCACAGTCTCTTGTAATTTTTGCTTTCACTTAAAAAAATGAAAAAACAGGTGCCAATGAAAAACATATTCAGTATTATGCCACTGCTGTGCTAGTGTCAGAGGGAGGAATCTGAAGCAGTACCAGAGGAGCAAAAATGCTGCAGAAATATTCAAGAATAAATTAGTTTTTCTTTTAAAATCCTAATACTTTTAAGAGTTGTGTTTTACAACACAATCACAATACAGTGTCTTAACAAAACAATGACATTTTAAAACATCACTCTTTAGAGGGCAAAAAAAAGGAAACGTGGAGAAAACATATGAAAAGTCAATTACATTTTTTTCCTTTTCTGCAAGCCAGCATACCATGCAACATACTTTTGAGTATTTAACCTATATTGTTACACCTATGGTTATCAGATAGCACAAAGGGACAGCAAAAACATCTTTTCAAATTGTTTACTTTGACAGAACTGTGAATAATCAGTTTTCCTTGTTGACAGTGTGGATTTCACAGTGCAAAAGGGGAGTGAAAAACATTTTAAAATTGTGAAAATGTTAATGTACAACCACAATACCCTAGGAGGAGACTGCCTTAAAACTGTTTTTGACCCCCTTCTTTGTTTAGAATTGACTAGATTTCAAGTTGCTAGAGTCCATTTAAACTTTCTGCTTCAGGGGAATTACAGATATTTTGCTGATGTGGTATTTGATTGTAAATATGAACTGACTAAATAGGTGGGTAGAGTTGATTAACTTAGTAGCCTTTTAAGATTGTTTTAAAAAGTCTAACTTCTAGCTCAATCATCCGAGGGGCTGCTAAACAGGAATATTCCATAGTACCTTGCAGGACTGGGCTCAAATCTCTATGGTATTTGCTTTGAATTACTTGCTGGCAAATTATTGTCTTTCATTTTTAAGAAGAGGATATAAAGTCAAATTCAAAATTTAATAGGTCTTTCATTATTTGATATAACAGGGTACATCCAATGGCAGGGTTGTGGAAACAACGCCTAAGACCACAGAGGAAAATACACCAACAGATATTTCAAAACAAAAGGAACAATGTCTTGTACCATGTGATGTTCAAGCTAAAATGTTAAGAGGAGAAAAACATTACATGTGCAGTATGTATTCTTGACCTCTCGAGGTCCCTTCCAGTCCTAGTATTCTATGATTCTAAGAAAATCCACAAACTCACATATGATCTATGTACCTATAGTAAACTGTATGTACTTTAATTTTTCCCAAGCACATGGGCCAGCACCATGCCTTGCTACTCTGTTTAGGCACTTGGCTGAGGATTTACTGATGGTCATAAAAGGGCTGAGACAGTGGTTATCCTTTCTGCATATACCCAGTTGGAAGAGGACTTCTTGTGCTCTCTCCCCTTCCTTGTCAACTCTGCAAAGCCTGCAGCAATATGCCACACAATATTCTAACAGGTCTCTGTCTTTTCTGGACCATATTAACATACCTTATTTGTTTTCTCTCTGTGGGTATGTCTACACTACAGTGTTATTTTGAAATATCTTATTTCAAAATAGTTAATTCGAAATAGCTTATTTTCAAATAACACATCTACATACAAAATGCATTTCGAAATAGCATTTTGTTATTTAGAAACAGCTTGTCCACACTAAGTGGACACTGAATTGCATTGAAGGCCAGCTGGAACCTGGTCCAGCAGGGCATCAGGTCAGGAGTTTATTTGTGTGGCTGCTACCTGAGGCTATCTGAGACTTGTGCTTAAAGGGACCTCCACCCTGGGCAGCTGGTTCTCAGCTTTCCCTGCTTGCTTGTCTACCTCGATGAGGGACAGCAAAGCATTTGTGTCTCTGCGTGTTCTGATTGCCCTCACTCAGGACACCACAGCACTCTGCAGCATGGAGCCGGAGCTGCCCCTGGGCACTCTGGTGCTTCTTGTGAATGTGTTGCTGCGAGCCTGGCTGCACTTTCTGCAGGCTTCCATCCAGGAGGTCCATCGGGGGGCTGTCAGTATCCAGGAGGCCCTGCAGGAGAGCTTCTACCCTGAGGAGCACAAAGAGCCTCCCTGGTCTGCCCCACTGGGGGCATGTGCTTCATTCCTCACCCACATCGTTCCACTTACCCTCCCAGCCCCCCTTCCCAATGTCAAATAAAATAAAATACACGCACTTTCATCAACACAAACAAAACTGAGGGGGGGGGTGATGAAACTGTTGAGACTGGAGAAAGGAGGTGGGAGAGGGGAGGAAAGAGGGTGGGAGAGGGGAGGGAGAAACCTGGGAGGAGGGAGCTGGAAGGGTGAAAGCAAAGGGAAGAAGGGAGAAGGGAAGCTCAGGGCTCAGGGTTGGGGGTCTTGCCTGACCAACTTGATTTTCATGCGAACCTGCTCCTGGGTTCACATGTGGCCTTTGGTGGCCAGGCTGGGAGCTATCCTGCCATAGATGGCCACATTCCTCCATCTAGTGCGGAGATCATGGATGTTGGGGGCATCCCCCACAAACCTAAGAAAGGTCCACCCTGATCTCCACCCTGGACCAGGAATGTGCCCGCCTTCTCCATTCCCTGGCAGGCTCCTGGGAGCTGTCAGACTGCTCCTGGGTAGTGGCAGAGGGCTGGCTGCTAGTGGCTTGCTGGCTCATGTTTTGGCGCCACTGAGTCAGGGGCAGTGACTGCTGGCTCTGGGCCGGCAGGCTTGGAGCTGGCACAGGCACTGTGTCCAGAGTCAACCCCTTTAAGGGCTCTGGGGAGGGAGGAGAGGGAGAGGAGTGTTTTCGTTTGAGGCTAGAGTGGCCACCAGGGCACCATGGGAAGGCTGGAGGCCCCCTATTTTGAAATAAGTGTCTACACAGCACTTATTTTGAATTAGCTATTTTGAATTTGGCATTATTCCTCATAGAATGAGGTTTACCAAATTTGAAATAAGTGCTCCACTATTTTGAATTTATTTCAAAATAGCGGTTTGGCTGTGCAGATGCTAGTAAAGTTAATTTGAAATAACGGCTGTTATTTTGAATTAACTTTGATGTGTAGACGTACCCTGTCTTACATTGAGATCTATTGACATGTGAACAAAGCCCAGAATCACGAGTGCTATGGGGAGTGCCTATCAACATGACTGCTATGGGGATGAAGAAATTTAGATATATATCTGTCTTTTCTCATTTGCATTTTTATTTCTAAGGAATCATTTATGTTGGTATCTAATAATGCTATAAAAGGGTGAGATTCATCCTTGGGCAGAAAGCCTTGCAGACAGATCTTCTGCTGAATGGGCACAGCTCCACTGGTCAATGGGGCTATACCAATTCATGTCAGCAGAAGGCCTAGTCCAGAGCTTATGTACCATTTAGGTCTCATTTAAGCACTCTAAAATGAGACCTCTGCAGTGTTCACTTAAATTTTACAAAATAAGTATGACATTTAGACAGTTTATAATGGTTCTTCAGTTTTAATATTATAGTGAATAGCAATAACTTTTTTTTCTAGGAAATTTGCAGAACTCTCTTGTTGAATATGCAAGAAGTACAAAAAAACTGGTAAGAAATATGATGGATGATCAGCAATCTTCTTTGGATTATCTTTCTAATCAGGTACTAATTTTTATTTATAATATTAACTTCTCCTTTCATTTAGGATGCACATTAATAGTTATTATGTCACTGAGGTAAATCCAAATATTTATGGCATGTAAAACACTACTATTCTGCTTTGATAGTGTCTTACAACCACTGTACACTCACTTTGCATAGATATAAGGTCCCAGACCAAGTCCCACTGGAGTCCACTGAAAAATTTCTCATGACTTAAATGTCAGCTGTATCAAGTCCTAAATAGTTACCCAAATGTAATGCACTGGAAAATCAGATAGTCAGCATGGCCTATGGATATGCAAAGTGTGCATCACCATGCATCACAGAAATGAACTACAGAATATCAGTATGAGGGAAGGAGCAAGTCCTTATTCAAATCTTAGTGCTCCTGTCTGAGTGTATTTAAACTCTTGTTTACTTCTAAATGTATAGGTGAATGAACTTATGAACAGGGTCCTTCTTTTGAATGCAGAAGTTTTGAGAAAACATTTGGATCCACTTCCTTACAGAGCAGTTCAGTCTCATGGTAAGGGATTTTTTTGTTTAATCTTTACATTGTTTCCTTTTATCTTTATAAGTGTCCTGATAAGGAAATGAGAAAAGCCAAGTCAAGAAGGTATGGGATTTATAATAACTACTCAGAAATTATTTGTATTGCATAAGCTTTGGAAAACTTGTGAATTATTTTAACATCTTAATTTTGCAAAAGTACTTTGGAATCTTTTTATGAAAACTTATGCCAGATAGATAATATTTGTGGAAAATATCAGGTTTGCTGTTACAGAGGGCTTGATCCTGTGAGGTGCTGAGTTTCTTCAGATTGGGAGTGCAGGGTGGTTCAGCCTCTTGCAAACTCCTGCTTACTTATTCACACTGGGTGAAATTCATGCCTGTGCATCTGGTCAAATATAAGACTTGAATTGTGCTTAAGACCTCCTCGTGCTGATGCTTCCAGGGAGAGGAATTTCATTTCTAAGCAGTTCCATTGGCTTCAATGAGGCTGCTTGCTTGAGTAAGTCAATCTGGATTTGTCCCAATACTTGTAAGCAAAATATTTTTGACATATGATAATTTAAAAATCCTTTCAATCCTATAAATCTAAATTTTTGCAAGTGGGGTTCAGTAGTTGCTTTGCATAAAGGGATTTATCTTGCAGTCATTACTCAGGCAAAGCTTCCATTAAGTCACCTTTGCCTGAGTAAGATCTGCAGGATCATACCCATGGTGTGTAGTCTTTTATACAGTGATAGTTACAGTTAGAAAGATCTACTGTACCTAATATTTCGTGTGTGGAAAGTTCGTTTTTCTCCATTCTTTCCCTATTTCTGACTTTACTATATTCCAGGGAATTCTAATTATTATTTTCTAAATAAATCTCTGATAAAAGATACATTATGTTTTACTCAACAATGAAATTTAATTTGAGATCATTCATACATTTACAGCTAAGTGCTTTCCTTTTGTAGAATGTGTATTTATTATTACAATGCTTATCCTAAATTACATTGAATAATTTATTCTCTAGGACTGGATTGCACTGATATTAAAGATACCATAGGTTCTGTTTCAAAAACTCCGAGCGGTCTGTACATAATCCATCCAGAAGGATCAAATTACGCTTATGAGGTAATAAAATTATCTCAGATATTGGGCTTCACTTGAGAATACATATATGTTTAATAACTTAGAAGTATTTTCCTTGGCTATTTCTCATTGTGAATAAGAATTATATTAAGAGCCATCTAAATGGCTCTGCCATAATTACAATTTTCAAATCTTTCTCAATTCCAACAAAGAAAATAATTTCAGTTATAGGGCCATATTCTCTCCTTTCATGTACAGCGAAAACCTCCTGTAAGAAAACTTACTTTCTTAGGTCGGGGTGGGCAAAAAAGGCTTCTGGGGATCGGGTCCGGACCACCAAGCAGGTTGATCTAGCCCGCAGTGGCCCTGACACTTCCCTGCCCGTAGGCCAATTAGAGCACAAAGTTTCCTCTGCCCTGCAATGAGCGTGCGGCGCTTAGAAATGGCATGCACTCCTGGCAGCGCAGAAGGAGACTTTGCATGCCCCCCCCACCCATAAGCCCTTATTGGCCTGAGGGTGGGGGAGCATGCAAAGTTTCCTCTGCCTTGTCCCCCCCCCCCATACAAGAAACGTACGGCGCTTCTATGCGCCATGTGTTCCTGGCAGGGTGGGAGGAAACTTTGCATGGTCCCCCACCCCCAAGCCCTTATTGGCTTGGGGGCAGAAGGAGAAGTGTGCAAAGTCTCCTCCCACCGCCAGGGGCATGGGCACCTAGGGCGAACCTTAGTGGGGGGGCAAAGACTTCATGCACTCCCCCAACCCCAGACCAATCAGAGTCTATGGGTGGGGAAGCAGGGAAATATCCTGTCCCTGTCCCTTCCACTTGAGGCCCTGCCCCTTCTGGTGCACCCCAGGGCTACTTCAACAATTTCTGAACTGGCCCCGGTAAAAAATTATTGCTCATCCCTGTCTTAGGTACTTTATATGGCTCCATCAGCATAGTAGCTGAGTTCTTTATAATACTGCTTATCATTTCAACGTTCACTTAAAACTATTTAAAAAAATTAAACAGAAGGCCAGAATTTCTATTATTATCAAACATTATTACAGTTAGCACAGAAAGGAATATATCTGTTAAGTGGTATTTGGTAACATTAGCAGTCCTGTGTTTGAAAATCAGGGCTTTACTATTACTTTCACAGTAATAGTCTAAAATAAATACAAACTTTTAATGTTACAAGTACTTGTGATTTTCCTTTTACAATTTTGTTAAAAACCTTTTACCAAATTTTTCAAGTCCAACACAATACAAATTCTTCACAGCAGGACTAAGTACCATCCCTGATAGATTTGCCCCAGATTCTTAAATGGCCCCCTTAAGGATCAAACTGACAATCATGGGAATACCAGGCTAATGTTCAAACCACTGAGCTATCCTTCCCATACACAGCTATGAAATAAATAATATAACTCAACTTCTAACATGGCAATGATGCACTGTTTTACAAGTACAATATTTGACATTTTCACTTAGAAGAGATAACATCTATTATATATTTTGAAGAGTTTGTTTGTGGATCTGTTTGTGCAAAATAAAGTCACACTTTATGATTACCTACAGATACCACATTTTGCATAAACAATCCTGCCACTTAAATTAGCTAAATGCACTACTTTTTACACCTGAATATGCTGGGTGAAAGATTTAAATAATTATTATTGTTTTTCATTGGAAAAAAGGCATGTCTGTTATTATTAGAGTTCATAACAAATATTTGCTAACAAAAATTAAAATCAAGTCACCTATTCAACTGTCATCATTTTAGTGCAAAGAAAATTTTTACTGTTATAAATCACAAAATAATTCAAATTAGTTATGAAAAGGGTAATGGAAACTTTACGAGTTTCTAATTCAAATTTACCATGTATTGTAATTATTCAATAAAATGAATAATGTTTGAAGTTGAAATCCTACAAATTTAAAACTGTACTTTTACTTCCTTTTTGCAAGCACATTAATAAAATAGTCTTTTACATATATTTAATTTATTGAACATTCCTATAAGTATAATCTACACAAAGTGACTTTGCCTGGTCAATGACAGGCTTCACTTGATAGAATTAATATATATTTTTAGAGAAAATTACTCACTTCTGTCTAATTTGGTGCCCCTTAAAGTTAGGCATCCTAAGTGACTGTCTAGTTCTCCTATATGGCTGGTCCAGGCTGGAGCCTTGTCACAGTTTTGGAGTGACTGTATTTTGTCTCCCTCCTGTGGTCTTCTCTAGGAAAGCCATTAAGCTCTCAGGCCATTGCCTCTTTATGTCCTCTCTTTTCAGATTGGGGCTTTTAAGTTGTCCCTGTAGTTCATTGTGGTTTTCCCAGAAACAGGTCTGACTTGGTCTAGCCTCTGCATTGTGCTTTCTCTCCATAGGTTATGGCCAGCTCAAAGTATCCAGGAAGTTGATTTACTCAGGTCCCCAAGGATTCAGGAATCTCCAAGTTTTGTAGAGTTAGCATGGTGAGCTCTATGCCCTCCTCCTCTTGGCTCCCACAGAAGGGACATTTTCAGAGGAAAGAGGTCCTGGCTAGAATGCTGCAGTGTTCCTGCAGACTCTGGTTGCAGGAGAAGTTACATGGGACCATCAGCAGCTGTGTGCATCACAGTGCAGTCCCGAGGCTGCTGTAGTTTGTGCTGAGATCGAAGCTGGCTCCCATCCAGACTTAGGCTCTGGAAGTGGCAAAGGGGGTCAACATTACAACTCTTTTCCTTTGCTGTGTTGGATGATGCTGTGGCACAGCTAAGGCTCATAAACTTTCCTCTGCTTTCACTCAGCAGAACATGGAGACAATTTACTAAACTCACTGTAGGACTCCTTCCTTTGCTTTTATTGTTATCAATTATTAAGCAACTACATTGTACTCAGTATTTACTCTTGTTGTCATGAGTACTTACACGGACTTACATCTCTAAGGAGTTCGGCTTCATTAGTGTTAGTAACCTTGGGAACACTGAGGTAAACAGGTCACTATCTGCAACCGTCCTGTAATAATCAGACTTTCTTTTAACAAGATTAGATGATGCAGTGCTTAAAATGGGGCACATTGTTCTTCTTTAGAGTTCCAAATGTTAATAAAACCTGGGCAGCTGAAATAGCATTAGATGTGGTAGGAAATATTTGAAAAATGTCTTTAGTTCACACAGGCCTTGACAATGGGTGAGTTTACCAATATTTGAGTCAGGGTTAGTTGGGGTTCAAAAGGTTTTGAATGCCAGGAGAAAATGTAGCATATGATGTGATATTCTCTACTGGGGAATATGATCTCATATGCATTTTGCTGATGTGTCTGAAAATAAACTCTTTACTTCCTATACCTGGTGAGTCCTTCAGATAGGAGTCTGTTTTTCGCATGCATCACAAACAATACTAGAAAAGACAAAAGAAATTTCAGATAAATTATTTGAAAAAGTAACTTAAGAGGGTCAGTAAGAAGCAAAGGAGGAAAAAGCACAAAATACTGCTGAAATATTTCAAGTTTCAGAGGGGTAACCATGTTAGTCTATAACTGAAAAAACGTAATAAACAAAAAATGGTCCTGTAGCTAGATAAGTAATAGTGTAGTTGATTAACCAATTAACTAATAAGCAAAAGCTTATAGATTAATGCTGTAGATGACATGCATTCCTCCAGTCCCCACCAGTAAATTTTTTAGCAAGCTGGCCAGCAGCCTGGCTCATTCTTGGCTTGCACCAAGTTGCACGAGGAGTAATCGTAGTTTGAATTAGAGATCCTAATTCGAACTACCTACTCCGTGCCGCGTGTAGCCGCGGGCACAGTGTTTGGACTAAGGGGGATTTAAAAATGGCCGCGCCCGGGAAGATGCAAATGAAGCCCAGGATATTTAAATCTCGGGCTTCATTTGCAACATCGAATGCCTACATTAGCCTCCCTAGTTCAAACTAGGGGGCTAGTGTAGACATACCCATAGGGACTAACAAAAAATGTAGATAATATCATGAGCTTTCATGGGCACATTTTAATACACACTCACGGCAAGATATTTTCAATTCAAACTGATATAAATACCCGCAAAGTAGAATGTTTACTAGTGTGTGGGTCTGTGTCTATACACATACTTCCCACAACATATTTGATAATATATTTATTCATGTATATGTAAGGTGCAACATTATTGGTTCCAGCCTTTTATCTCAAGAGTACTTTTGCTGATACATTTTAAGGGGATGCTATTTTAGAAAATTCTGAATGTCCTGGTTTTTAAAAGTAAGAGGTTCATTAGAGAATATTCTTTAGCCATTCACATTTCTGTTTTAGGTTCTATGTGATATGGATTTTAAAGGAGGTGGGTGGACTGTGATTCAGAAAAGAACTGATGGAATAATTGACTTCCAAAGAAATTGGTCAGAATACCTAGATGGATTTGGAGATCTTTCAGGTACTAATCTTCTTGCTATATATTTTAGAAATGTGTGTCTGTCTGTCTGTTAGTCTGTTTGTTCAAGAATTCCTCCTAAATGGTAAAGGGTAAGGGTACGTCTAGACTACAGGGTTTTGTCGACAGAAGTTTTGTCGACAGATATTGTCGACAAAGCTTCTGTCGACAAAGAGCGTCTAGACTACATTCAGTTCTGTCGACAAAGCAAGCTGCTTTGTCAACAAAACCCTGTAGTCTAAACACAACCCTACATGCAATGACACCTTCTGTCGACAGAACTCTGTCGACAGAAGGCGTTATGCCTCGTAAAATGAGGTTTACCAGCGTCGACAAAACTGCTGAGTCCTGTCGACGTTATGTCGACAGAACTCAGCGGTAGTGTAGACGCAGGTATAGTTTTGTCGACAAAAGTGGACTTTTGTCGACAAAACTCTGTAGTCTAGACACATCCTAAGACCACCAAATTTGGTATGCAGCTTCCTCTTACCATACCTTAAAGCAACGCAAGGGTTTGATTGTGCCAAGACAATGGGATGTGCCCAGAATTTGATTGTTTCTCATAAAATGGAAAGGAAGGGGTCTGGGAGGAGGGACAGTTATACTGAAGAATGACCACAGAGTGGCAGCAAGGGGACAGAGATGGGGACCAGGATAGCTATAACCCCAAGGGGCCAGCAGTGGGCAGAGGTGGAGAAAGGGACAGCTATTTTCTACTATATATTTCATATAGTTTATTGGTTTGTGTGTCTGTGTAAAATGTAAATGTAAAGAAGGGCTTTGGACCCAATCAGGCTGTCCTAATGCTGGTGTCACACCTATTATGGGCTACCCTGGAGTGCGACCTGGAACTGGGGTACCACTGAGCCCTCTGTCTCACCAGCCTGGGCTCCTCACACTGTGCTGCTGTGACAAGCTGCAGATCTCTCCCAGTCCTCCACTCACACAAACCTTTACACAGGTAGGGACCCATGCAGTTGTAGTTACATGAAGAAGTCTCCTCAGCTTCTCAGTCTAGGGGGACCCTAGATCCAGGGCTGGCCTTACCAGTGTCCGCCTCAGGTGCCAGGCTGTGGGGGGTACCACTAGGACCCAGAGTGTAGAAAATTGTGTTTGCTGCTGGCGCATATGTATTCTCTCTGCTATAGATGCACAGAGATGGTGGAGTGCTGTGCTGGAGGAAGGAGGGCATAAGAGACATAACAGGCAGGCAGGAGAAAAGGTGGCATGGGGTTTGAGCTCCCTGCTTCAGGTGCCAAAATGTTGTGGTCCAGCCCTGCCCAGAGTGGTACCATTTTGTCCTGGTCAGAAACCTGACTGATATTATCCAGTCTGCCACTCTCTCAGTGTAACATGGAATACATGCAAGCCATTGTTAACTGAGCTGATATTTTTCTCCAAGCAACTGACTCAAACCACACTTAAAATATAAAATAGATATATCAATTTCAGATAGATTTTAAGTGATAGAGGTACAGCTCAAAGAAGATTACCTAGGAAACAAACAAAAAACCATGTAAATTCTCTAAGTTTGATAGGATTTGCATCAAGCAGTGTCTCGTCCTACTAGATAATACAAACTACACACCAAGCTTCCATACATAAGCAGGCTTCCTTCTTTCCTACCTCTCTCACCCCGCCCACTTCAGTCTTTATTCCTTAGGTCTTTTCAGGTGCGGTTGTAACTTTTGGGTGGCGCTAGAGTTCACTTCATAGCCCTTCTCCAGTACCTAAAACAATAAAACCCCAACTCCCATAGTAAAGTAGCTGGAGACCCAGCATTCAATCTCTAAAGCTTTTCAGAAAGGATAGCACAGGGCCAAACTCCTGACATTCAAGTCTCAAATTGAGCTAAAGAAATGAATTTAATTAAACAACTTTATAAAATTCTATGATAAAGAAACAAATAATAATCTAATTTTTACAGTATAACATGGTTATTTCATAATCCACACACATTATCTTCATAGTTAAAGAAAACAAATTCAAATCTGAACAGTTCAGTCCCCATAGAAACACAATGAGAAGAAATTGAGAGTTCCACAAAGGTTAGGTTGAGTTCATCTAAGCCTCAGAGTTTTTGATCACCAAATCTATACAGTCTGCTGTGCCTAAAACATCTTCCTTTCACTTGCTTGCAGGATTTTTCAGTTGGAATCCAGGCAGATTCTTCCTCCGCTGAAATCACTGCTAGCTAGTCAGATTACCAACCACTCAGTTAAGTGTATAGGTAAAAACAAACAAACAAAAAATCTCTGAAAAATGCTCCAAAGTTAGGGACAACAGTCTAGTCTCTGCTCCTAAGCTCAGCTTTCCCCAACTCACCTGGGGCAGATGCCCCCCTGCAAAACAGCTGCCCTGACCACTTGCTCTTATGACATCTGACCCTAGCAACATGGAACCTATTTGGGCAAACCCATAATTACCACACCCAAATCCAGAAACTTCTGGGTGTGGAGTGCTAAATCTGCCAAGCAACAATGACCCAGACACAACTCACTCCTTCCTCCCCGCAATGGGTGAGTCACCATCCATCCCGTTTTTAATGGGACATGGTTGCAAGGCAGCTTGAGATTTGATGCACTCTAACATTTAGCAATGTTACTATTAAGCTTGACACTCAGTTATATGTGGGCATGTCCATAATCCACCCCATTTTTGGTACACCTGCCATGTATACTTGCATCTATATATTTATCACTTAGGCCATGTCTACGCTACTGGCTAAATTGGCACCATTTTAATCAATGCAGTGGTATTGATTTAGTGGGTCTGGTGAAGACAAGCTAAGTTGATAGGAGAGTGCTCCCCTGTCAATATCTGTATCCCACTCATAGGCAATAACTCCATGAGTACTCTGGGGCTGGAGCACTCACAGAGAAAACTTAGTGGGTACTAAGCATACACCAGCAGCCAGCTCCCTCTCTATCCCTTTCCCCAAGCACTTTTCACCCCCTGGTGGCCCCTACTGACCAGCTCTTCCAGTGCTTCTGGAGCGCTGCAAACAGCTGCTTTGCAGTATTCAGGAAACACCAGAAGGAAGGGAGAGGATGGAGAATGAGGTACATTGTGGGAATGAGGTGTGGAAGAGACAGGGCAGGGTTGGGAGAAAGGGTAGTGTGGGGGTGGGAACTTTGGGATAGGGGCAGAGGATGGGTCCGGCAGGGGAAGTCAGAATCTATAATTCCACCTACGTAAGAGAGGGGAAGCTATGTCAATGGGAAATCATTAGATATACTTACAGTGTTCATGTAGATCAGCCCTGAATAAGGAAATGTATACAGAAGAATAGAAATCATGGATTTCCATGATGAACTAGAGAACCTTCTCCTCCTTGCTAAACCTTTTAAATAAATATGTTCCTTTGAACCAGCACGATATTCATTACTTTTGGTCCAGGAAGGGAAATAGAGTGGAAAAAATGGAAGAGATAATTTTACTTTATAAATATCTAGTATATATTTGAGAGAGTGTGTTTGTCTGTTTTTCTGTTTATTTGTTTGTCTGTTTGTTCAGGAACTCCTTCTAAACATCAGATTTGGTATACTGCTTCCTCTTATCATAACTTAGAGCAATGCAAGGGTTTGATTGGGTCAGGAAAATGGGCTGTGCCTTTAATGGGATCGCTTCTCATAAATACGCAGAACACCAAGCAGGTGAAAGGGTCTGGATAGGGGTTTACCTCCCCCCCAATCCAGGACTGCCCCAGTCCCAAGACTCCCACCCCCAGCCACCCTTTAGAGAAGGTGGGGGGGATTGAAGCCCTCCCCGAGGGTACGTCTACACTACAAAGTTAATTCGAACTAACTTAGTTCGAATTAGTTAATTCGAACTAAGCTAATTCGAACTAACGGATCTAGACTAAAAAACTAGTTCGAATTAGCGTTTTGCTAATTCGAACTAGCATGTCCACATTAAGTGGACCCTGAACCAGGCTTAAGGATGGCCGGAAGCAGTGCCGGCAGGGCATCAGATGAGGACTTAGAGCGTGGAGATGCTGTCTCAGGCTAGCCGAGGGCTGTGCTTAAAGGGTCCCGACCCCCACCCCGGACAGACAGTTCTCAGGGGTGCCCTGCTTGCAAAGCAGTCCTGGCTTGAAGTGCCCGGAGTACCCACACTGGGCACATCACAGCACTCGGCCATCAGCCCGGCTGCACTTGCCGCAGGCTGCCATCTGGGGAGAGGGGGCAATCGGGGGGCTGCAGGAGAGGTTCCACCCCAAAAGCCCGCAGAGACAGCCCAGTCCTCCCCATCAGGGGCTCGTGCCCCATTCCTCCCTCACCTCCATCCACTTACCCTTCCGTAGCCCCCCTTCCTGATGTACAACATAAAGAAAACATGTGGTCAAAAATAGAATCTCTCTTTATTGAGCAAAACTCGGGGAGACTGGGAAAAGGAGGTGGGAGAGGGGAAGAGAGAGGCTGGGAGAGGGGAGGGCAACTAAAATGATCAGGGGTTGGGAACAGGTCCCATATGAAGAGAGGCTAAAGAGACTGGGACTTTTCAGCTTAGAAAAGAGGAGACGGAGGGGGGACAGGATAGAGGTCTCTAAAAGCAGGAGTTGGGTGGAGAGGGTGCATACAGAAAAGTTCTTCATTAGTTCCCATAAAGAAGGACTAGAGGACACCAAAGGAAAGGAATGGGTAGCAGGCTTCAAACTAGTAACAGAAAGTTGTTCTTCACAAAGCAAAGAGTCAACCTGTGGAACTCCTTGCTGCAGGAGGCTGTGAAGGATAGAACTAGAACAGAGTTTAAAGGGAAGTGAGATCAAGTCATGGAGGTTGGGTCCATGGGGTGGTATTAGCCAGGGGGTAGGAGTGGTGTCCCTGCCCAAGGTTTGTGGAAGGCTGGAGAGAGATGGCACGAGACAAATGGCTTGGTCACTGTCTTCGGTCCATCCCCTCCAGGGTCCCTAGGGTTGGCCGCTGTCGGCAGACAGGCTACTGGGCTAGATGGACCTTTGGTCTGACCCAGGATGGCCATTGTAAACTCAGGGCTCAGGGTCGGGGGTCTCACTGGACCCCCTTGATTTTCATGCACACTTGCTCCTGGGTGGCCAGGCTGGCAGCTCTCTTGCCCAAGCTGGCCACTTTCCTGTGCCTAGTGCGGAGATCGTGGACGAGGTCCACGATGTCCGCACTAGCCCAGGCGGGTGCCCGCCTCTTGCGGTCCTGGGCAAGCTCCCAGGAGCCGCCAGCCTGGTCCCGGGAAGAGGGGGAGGGCTGGGGGGCATCGGGTGGGTGGCTCGATCCGTGCCAGGTGCAGGGTCTGCTGGCTGGGTGCTGGCAGGCTTGCACCTGGCACGGGCACCGTAGCCAGCCCGTGCCCCTTTAAGGGGTCCGGGGCCAGGAGGGGGGCAGACGAGTTTCTCTGGTGTTGGCCAGAGTGGCCACCAGGGAAAGCTGGGGAGGGCTAGCCTCCCACTAGTTTGAATTAAGGGTCTACACAGCCCTTAATTCGAACTAGTAAATTCGAACTAGGCTTAATCCTCGTGGAATGAGGATTACCTAGTTTGAACTAAGCGCTCCGTTAGTTCGAATTAAATTCGAGCTAACGGAGCGCTAGTGTAGTGCCTATGAAAGTTAGTTCGAACTAACGTCCGTTCCTTGTAGTGTAGACATACCCCCAGATTCATACAGGGATATTGCTGCTTGTTTCCCTTTGTCAGGGAACAAGGGGAAAGTGCACAGTTTGCTGCATTTCTCACTTTGGTTGGAGGAAGAGAGCAAACAAGCTGTGCACTTTTTGCTCTTGCTCCCTGACAGGGACAGGAAGGGGAATAGCAAGTAGCATTGGTATGACTCTCAGATGGGGCTTTGGCTCCCCTGCCCAACTTCTTATACACACACACACACACACACACACACACACACACACACACACACACACACACACACACACACAATCTCCTGCCCAGAGTCTCTCCTCACCCCCTCATACTCCCAGCCCCTTGCTATGAGCCCCCCTCTGGACCTGAATAATTCAGGGTAAATGCGCTAGTATTTATATAATTAAAAGTTTATAGTATTTTTCTTTTTCAGGAGACTTTTGGCTTGGACTGAGGAAAGTTTTTCATATAGTAAATCAGAAAACAACAAGTTTTATGCTTTATGTGGGTCTGGAATCTGAAGATGACACATATGCCTATGCATCTTATGACAGCTTTTGGCTAGAGGATGAAGCATGTTCTTTTAAAATCCATTTTGGGCGTTATTCAGGAAATGCTGGTAAGGCTCTGCTCTTAAGTATTACAAGACATTTGTCTAAAGCAATGGAGATGATGAAATATTTAGTCAGGATAATGTGAAAAATGTCCATTTCTAATTTATGTTTTTCTATAATATATTTTATTTCTGTGCAAGATGAATTTTAAAGCTTTCAAAGTGAGTGACTGTTAATGCTATGGCGATTGGTTCAACCAAGGTTTATTTTTTAGGCATAATCCACCCTTCCCACACCAAAAAGGAACCTGAGCAAATTCAGGTCAAGAGTGAGATGTGTAATATAGTAAAGGGTCTGATTCTTTAGCTGTTCTGGGCCAGATCTAAAACCTATTGAAGTCAATGAGAGTCTTTCAGATGTTAGTCACCTTGCTTAATGGACAATTGAAGGAGGGGAGATGCCATGCTGCTGAGGGTGAAAAAACTGAATAAAGCAGATCAGGCCCAGAGTGTGTAGAACTTCCATTGATGTCAAAAGTAGTGAATGAAATCACAGCTTAAGTACTTGTATCTAAGAGCACATTTATGCTTGCAGGAAGATTGGGGCTGTAGCAGTCGATCTTCTGGTATTCAATTTAGCGGGTTTAGTACGGACTCCCTAAATTGAACACTGAGGGCACCCCCTCTCATGAGGAGTAAGGGAAGTTGACAGGAGCATTTCCCCCATTGATCTCCCACTCTGAGGATGGTGCCAAAGCTCAACTGTTGCTGGAATTGTGTACCTTAAGCTTTCCTTTGGCTGTAATGTAGACCTTCCCTAAGAGGCATTAAGGCCATTCCAAAAAGGTAAAGGGATATTTCAATTTTCTATTAACAATCCTACAGCACACTTCATCTTATTTCAGTCCCTTTGTTTTCCCCTCACATTTATTAAAATGTATGAGTATTCCTTCAAAACTGTACTGACGGTTGGTCACTTCTCTTCACACTCTAGGTAGCCAGTGGTAGATTGTCCTTTGTTTTATTTAACCTGATGTTAAAGTACAGGACTGGTAGTCAAGAACTCCTGTGTTATACCATAGTTTACATCCCAACTCTCTTAGGGGCCCAGAGCCATTCACAAAGGACCACATTTTGAAAGTGACCTCATATTTTAGTTTTCAAAAGGAAACAGCTGTCACTTGGAGCTGTGGTTGCTCAGCACCTCTGAAGAATCATGCTGAAGATGTGTGGGCACTCAGAATTAGAGGCCACCACTGAAAATCTGAATCTCCTCTTTTCTCTGTTTGCCCATCACTTGTTTCTGTCTTTGAGGACAGAAAGCTCTATATTATATGCATGCTATGTGTTTATTGTTAAAAAGCTACTCTGAAGCCTTGATCTGTTCTGACTTTTTCCACATTCTCCAGCATTTGTCAGTATTCCCTTGGTTTCAGTAATAACTATTCCTTACATAGCTGAATTCCAAGTACCTTAGCTCAACTTTTGGGGCTATTCACACTGCAGGAAGTTGAAGGGGACTCTCTCTTAGACTTCCCTTACTCCTTGTGGAAGTAGGACTACCAGCATCGGCCGGAGTACTCCTCTTATTTCAAATTAGTGTGTCTTCACTAGACGCACTAATTCGAACCCTGGAAGATTGACAGCGGCAGCTTCAATCTCTGTAGTGGAGACATGCCCTTACCTGTTACTATTGTTGTGTAATGTCATAGCACATCATCCTGGATGTTTGAAGAAATGCAGCTTTCTAAAATCCAAGAATAGAAAAATGCAAATTGTACATTAAGCAGAGGGCTTTGTTTAGGTACAAAAATCACTGTCTTAACGTTTATGACAGGTTCTTCTTCTGTTTCACTCAGGGGATGCATTTCGGGGTTACAGCAAGGAAGATAACCAGTATGCAATGCCCTTCAGCACATTTGATGTTGATAATGATGGATGTAACCCAGTATGCTCTATCCAAGAGCAGCCTGTGAAGAGTTGCAGTAATTTCAGTGATAACACTGGCTGGTGGTTCAATCAGTGTGGCCTTGCAAATCTTAATGGTGTTCATCGGTTCACAGGGAAGTTTCTTGCTACAGGGATTCATTGGGATACTTGGACAGAGAATAATAAACCAGTCAGAATTAAATCAGTTTCAATGAAAATTAGAAGAACCTATAATACCTATTTCAAATAGCAGCCTATAGAATTATAGTACTTCTAGCAAGTATGCTGTTGATATATCAGCATGATCTGAAAGCTTCTCATAGTTAAATAATCCAGTGTTATGAATTATGCCATTTACATACAGTACTACTTTATTAATTGCACTTTTCAGCATTACTTAATCAATTTTATTTCCATTATGAAATTATGTCTGATGATATTATTATACTACTGCATGTCAATATAGCTCAGTTGTTTAGCACCCTCACCTTTGCATGAGAAGGTCCTAGGTGTAGTATTCATCATATGAGCACAAGGCTTTTCCTATTCATTAATCTCTCTTCAACTGCCTCTTATGAAATTCTCAGAACTGGTGGCAGCATTTTAACACACACATCTTTGCATTTCATAATCTAAAAAAATATTGAAGTGACAGTAATGCTGACTTTTGAAATTAGTTTCTCTGCATATCTAAATTGCCAAGAAACAATCAGGAAAAAAATCTATCATCAGTAAAATGTGGCAAAACACATATATGTCATTAAGATAATTTTAGAAAAACACATGATTTCCTTTATCTGGCATAAATTTTCAGAAGCCTGCAATCCTTACATAAGCAAGACTTCCACTAACTTTAATAAGAGCCCCATTATAGCAGGCTCAACATGGCGAAGAATATTTTCAGGTGTGATTTGTACTTCCATGCTCAAATTATGGCTCTGTTTTGCATTCACAGATGCATGTTTGATTTCTGTAATAATTGAGCCCTTAATATGTAAAATGGATTGAGGTTTTTTTAATGGCCTAAAATTGTGAATTCAGTAAAAAATGCATGCATGCATGATCATCAACAGAAGTTGTAGGAATTTCAAAATGTCTTTGAAACTGTAATTTTTGGAAATATGGACCTGATCTTGCATCTTTCACTCTGTATGAGTGCCTATTAAATAGTCTGGATTGTTTGTATTTTTTTCTGTCAGTAAAAATGTAGGACTATCAATAAAACATTAACGTTGTAAGTGCATTTGTTGTTTCAGAGTGTGGCATCATCATTGCACAAAGTATATGTCCCTGTTTAGCCCATTTTGCTTCAGTTTTAGTCAAGAATATAGATTGTAAGCAATGCGGTAAACCTAAGAAATTGGTGTCTATGGACCACGCTCTTCATTACTTTGCACCTTAGGTTATCATTTACATCTGTAAAAAGTGAGAGTAAAATGTGGTCGTTTCAGAATGCTCATGTTTTTCATCAGTTGAAAATATTTTGCAGGGGGAAAATCAGGCTCTGTAGGTATTATTAGCCTGTGTGCTTTCCAAAGGGGCCACAGAAGTTGCCTGGGAAGCAAGAATGATCTAAGTGTTGCATTTTTGGTATGCTAAAAAGTATCAAAATTATAGTCAACTGCAGCAAAGTTATAAGAACATAACAATGAACATAATGTATCAGAATGTCCATCTAGTCCACTATCCTGTCCTGTGGCTAAAGCCAACTGCTTCAGAAGAAACTAACAGAACAGGCAATCATCATGTGATCCAGTCCCAGTCTGCGACAAACAGGCCAGTGATGCTCGGGGTGCCGTGGCTTCCCTGACTACTTTGGCTAATAGTCACTGATGGACTTATATAGTTCTGTGTGAACCCAGTTATAGTTTTGGCTTTCAAAGTATCCCCAGGCCATGAGTTCCACAGACAGAGACAGTGCATTGTGTGAAGAAATACTTCCTTTTTTTGGTTTTAAATCTGTTATCTAGTCATTTAATTGGGTGACCCTTGTTTGTTTTGTTTGAATGTGAAGGAGTGAATAACACATCGTTACTCACTTTCTCCACAGTCAAGGATTTTATACATCTCTCTATCTTACCCTGTCTTAGTTGTCTTTTTTTCTAAGTTGACAATTCCCAGTCTTTTTAGTATCTCTTCATATAAAGACTGGTACATACACCTAATCATTTTGTTGCCCTTCTCTGTACCTTTTCTAAACGAATATATCTTTTTTCAGATGGGGTGACCAGAACTGCACTTTTACTCACACAATTGCTGCCTTAACTTTGCCCATATACCAAGATGGGCTTTTTGCCAAAGTTATCTTCATTCTTGATTGTGATCCAATAGAATGTTCTTAAGGAATTGACAATTTTCATTCAAATTTTTCTGTCTAAATATAACCTCTCGGTGAGTTTGCTCTTAGTCTTCCTCACTTTTGGGATATTAGTCATTTCAAACAACAAGGGCATAGATTATTACATGGGACATCTTGATAGCATAAGAGAAATGAGAGATTCTAAATTAGAGTTCTTCTAAATAGCCTGGGCCTGTTTTTCTTGCACTTAATTAAAATGGAGAATTACAGGGTATAGGGAATAATTTCCAGAAACACTGGGTGCAGGTGAAAACAAGCAGAGGATTTTTTTGGTTCACACAGCTGGTGGAGTACCCATCAGGCATTAACCTAGTGAGCATTGACTTAACCAAAACATACATGTCATGATATAGGTAGCAGATGGATGGAAGGGAAGTGATCTGATAGGTCTAGCAGCAGCAATGAGATATGCACATAAGTGCATGAACTACAAAAGTTACACAGTATCTCCGCCCATTGCCAATTAAACATGTTATCACTAATACAGGTAATTATTCCTAACAAGCTAAATAAGCCAGCATAAACAGGATGGATGTCCCCAAAATGGACATGTTGATGTTAATTTGTTTTGCTGAAATTGTGATGTCTAGTGTGAGATGACTCCTTCCTTGTGTTGGCACAGTCCTTGGGATCCAAGCTGATTAATCCAAGCTGAAATTACAGGAGACAGTGAGAAAACCGTGCAGCCTGGCTGGTACCAGCCAGGCCTTATCAGAGTGAGAGTGAGGCCGCGGCTCTTTTGGAATGTAGTTGCCAGGGGAACCAGTGTCACGCACAGCCTGTCTGTATGCTTGCTAGGCCTGGCCTAATGATTTCGGATGTGAGTACTCAGTTCTCAGCAAGATACCATGGACTGCCTCAGTTTACCCTACACAGGGACACTGAACCATATGCAAGTCTTTTGATAGCCAGATGTTTACAGCCAGTGACCAAATGTCCATCAGCCTACCTACTGATTTGTTTTGCCTCAACAGAAAAAATAATCTGGAGGCTATGACACATTCAGAGAAACCAACTTTAATGTACTAAGCCAAATGAAGTTTGGTAACGATATTTAATATCCATTCCAGGAATAACAATCCAGACTATAGATGTAATCTCTAAGGGTATGTCTACACTACCACCCTAGTTCGAACTAGGGTGGTAATGTAGGCATACCGCACTTGCAAATGAAGCCCGGGATTTGAATTTCCCGGGCTTTATTTGCATAAGCCGGCCGGCGCCATTTTTAAATGCCGGCTTGTTCGAACCCCGTGCCGCGCGGCTACACGTGGTACGGGCTAGATAGTTCGAACTAGCAAGCCATTCTGAACTATCTGTACGCCTCGTGGAATGAGGTGTACAGATAGTTCGGAATGGCTTGCTAGTTCGAACTATCTAGCCCGTGCCGCGTGTAGCCGCGCGGCACGGGGTTCGAACAAGCTGGCATTTAAAAATGGCGCCGGCCGGCTTATGCAAATGAAGCCCGGGAAATTCAAATCCCGGGCTTCATTTGCAAGTGCGGTATGCCTACATTACCCCGCTAGTTCGAACTAGCGGGGTAGTGTAGACATACCCTAAAGGACATGTAGTTTGTGCTACAATGAACAATTGGATGTAAGCTGGTAAATCTCATTTTGGTCAATGCAAATAATTTTGACCCAATTTATGTATGCTTCAGAGGTAATTCGGCTTAATTGAGTGTCATTGTTCTGCGATTACCAGAGTTGAATGGATGATAAGAAAGTCTAGGGACTCTACCTAAGACCTGCTATTGGGACAGAGGTAGAAAAAAATACAGTGCAGATGCTGTATTGGCAGTGAGGTACCTTGCTTCCCAGTGAACCCACTAAAGATCTGGGTTAAGGGGTGGAATGGGGCACATAGCATTATAGAAGTGGCAGTGAGTGCCTGTGAACACCTGACTAACTCTGAGGTTTCATTCAGGAGGGCTAACAGAGTGGGGTACAGGGGAGGGAGAGGGTTATGATATGCTTAAGAGACATTTGTGTATCAGACTTTCCCACTGGTGGGCAACTGAGACAAATGTCATGGCTTAGCTCACCCCAGGGTTGAGTTTTTCCTCATGGTTGCATGCTTTTGAAGGTGGTTGTAGTATTTTCTCATATTGATGCTTGGCTTCCTTTCCCTTTTTATTAAAAGTTTTTAGAAAACATGAACATGGAGCTCAGTACTGACATGTCATATTATCTAAGGTCACTGTAAAAAATAAATCTCATTATACTTTACAAACTGCAGGAAGAGTTACAAACTAGAAAAGGAAACCAGCTTTTGAAATACGGTCAATGAATTATAATTAGGTTTAGCCACAAAGATCTATTATTATCCATCATGAGATGTTCTTATTATAGGGAACACAGTCATAAAACCTTATATCACAAGAAAGCAATATTCGTGGCTGTATTTCATGCATCAGGCTTGTCATAAAAATATAATGTCTGCTCCTTTGATGAAGAGAGTATATTACATGAATTTAAACTTTGGCAAAGAAGCTTCTTTGAAATGTTTGAAAACTGTTGTTCTTCAAAACTGAGCAAGCTAAATATTTATATTTGATTAAGATCTAGTTATTTCTTTCAAATGTGAGACACATGAAGCAAGAAAGAGAGAGAGAGGGAGAAACTTTTCAAGACCACAATTAAAATTGACTTGTGAGCTTGTTTCCCATGTTTTCTCCATTGCCTAAGACTTTCCTTTGGTTCACAATGTTTGTACATGTTGGATTTTATTTTTATAAAAGGCTATGCTCAGCAGGTAGCTTGCCTCACAATAACAGGAGAGCTCAGAACCAGTTACCAGGCTCAGCTTTCTGGCCAATCTGATTTTGCCATAAAGACCATGCAAAACTCAGTAATATCAGTTTGCAGAGGAGAAGAGTGAGGGGGAATTTGATAGCAGCCTTCAACTTCCTGAAGGAAGGTTCCAAAGAGGCTGGAGAAAGGCTGTTCTCAGTAGTGACAGATGGCAGTACAAGGAACAATGGTCTCAAGTTGTGGTGGGAGAGGTCCAGGTTGGATATTAGGAAACACTATTTCACTAGGAGGGTGGTGAAGCACTGGAATGGGTTACCTAGGGAAGTAGTGGAGTCTCCATCCCTAGAGGTGTTTAAGTCTCAGCTTGACAAAGCCCTGGCTGAGTTGATTTAATTGGGATTGGTCCTGCCTTGGGCAGGGGCCCGGACTTGATGGCTTTATAAGGTCTCTTCCAGCTCTATGGTTCTATGATTCTGTGATTCTAAGGCAGAAAGATTTGAATGTACTTGAAAAATCCAAAGAGAAACAGCCCAAATGACTGAATTTCACCTGGTTTGAGGCTGAAATAATGTGATGCTGAGGAGCTCTGCATGGCTTCTATTTAAATCTATAAGCCAGGATTTTAGTATGAGGAATGGAGCTGGAAGAAGGAGTTCTAGTTTAAAGATAGACCTAGTGTGGTGTGGTACCGGGCCCTCAGGAATGCAAAAAGGGATTAAGCTGATCTGTCTCAAATCATAGGACCCCAATATGTAGCACTGGTCCTTGAACATACTCCTATATCTCTGCCTGCTGGTCAACTCATTTCTTCATAAGGCCTTCATATCTACTGACTTGGTCCACTACTACCTCTTGATGACTTTGTTGTGGAGTTGAACGCATCATCCATTCCTTCTATAATTAGTCATAGGACCTATTGATAATACATACATTCTGAAGCCCCAGAAAGATGGCGTAGCAACAGAATCATGAAAACCTTTTAGGTCTTGCTACTGCTCTGTACTTGAAGTGAGAAAACAGCTTGTTACCCTGAAGACTCTACACTGTTGCTAGCTACCCATTGCTCCATCCATCTGAAGAAGTGGGTTGTGCCCATGAAAGCTCATGATACTATCTATATTTTTTTGGTTAGTCTCTAAGGTACATGGCCTTTCATTGTTTATTTTTTTTAATCTCTTATCTCTAGTGAGGTTGGTGATGGTGAAGAGGTTGGGAGTGAGTTAGCTAATTGTCTCTTAAGATAGCAGAGAAAAAGAGCAGTAGGATAACAGACATCCAAGAAGGCAACAGAAGGTAAAGGAAGTGAGAAGAATTACTTGGGGAAGGAGCGAGTAGACCAAAATTGGAATGTATGTATGTCCTAACCCTAACCCTAACCCTAACCCTAACCCTTGACAGCCCTTAGAGAATCTGAATTCAATTTTGACTGGTAACATGTTTCCTTTTTTTAATGTCTTATAATACAAATAGCTTGCCCAGATCCAGTTACCATGTAGAGTCCCAATGCTATCATAAATAAACCAGAGGGTGGCAGCACAACCATACAAATTAATATTTAGAGATTCAGAGGGGTAGCCGTGTTAGTCTGTAACTAGAAAAACTTAAAGCAACAATGAATGATCCCACAGCACCTTAGAGACTAACAAAAAATGTAGATGGTTTCATGAGCTTTCGTGGGCATAATCCACTCCTTCAGATGAATGGAGTTTTTAATAATTAGAGAGTAAGCTATGACCCAACAACTAAGTTATGAGAGATTGGATGAACACAGAGACAGAATGCTCAGCAGAATGCTGATCAACAGTAATAACTGGGGGAAGGGGAGAGGGGGTGGATAGGGGAAAGAGAGAAAAGGCTACATTAAAATTAATACATTACCTTTCTAACATTTACAAGTAGTGATGATGGACACATTTTTTTAGGCATGGGATTTGGCATGTAGAGACATAGAATCTGTCAGAGACACGTGTGATCTTGGACTTAAAGAAGGGACAACTCTAAGTGGGATTTGTGGGAGTTATATCCAACCCATCATTTTCCTTAGCCCCCCCTCCCCCAATAGCCACTCTCCCAGCTCAAAGGTCAAATGCTAGGAAGAAGGAAGAGTGGTAAGGTATGGCATTGCTGCCCTTACTTCTCTACTTCTGCTGGTGGCAGTGCCACCTTCAAACCAGGCAGCCAGAGAGTGATGGCTGCTGGCCAGGCACTGAGATTTGAAGGCGGGTACCATTGTCACAGAAGGAAAGATGGCATGGCATTGCATTTCTGCACTGCTGTTTGTGGCAGTGCTGCCCTCAGAGCTATGCAGCTGGCTAGTACCCATCACTGTCCAGCTGCCCAGCTCTGAAGGCAGCAACACCACCACCAGCAGCAGCAGGGAAGAGAGAGAGAGGAAGCAAATCAGGGCTTGTTCTTCTGAGAAGGCACCAGGGGAGCTTTGGGAACAGCTGTACTCTGGGCCCCATGTACTGAGCAGAATGAAGAATCGCACTGATGGGACTACAAAATATTCTGGTGCCTGGAGATTGGGTGGTATCTTGCCTCCGCCATTCACAGCATCAGTGCCCAACTTGGGATTCCTGGCTGCAGTCTTCTGGCTGGCTCACATAGCGGCACTTAGCTCAGGGATTCACCAGGCACCCTGGGGTGGAGACATTGATATGGGAGCTATTGGGATCCTCATGGTAAAACACAGTTGTATTTCTCCCCTACTCTGTGTCACCAAGGGGCAGAGTCAGAAAGCATTGATTGGTTAAAGTTTGATGAGCTGAGCTCTCCCTGAGACTGTAGCCACCTTCCTCCGCAGCTCTCCTAGCCACCTCTCCAAACTCTTTCCTCTTGCTCCTCCAGAGCCCAGCAGCCTGTCGCCCACACTGTCTCTTTAACAGGAACATGCAGCCACGCTGGGTGTTGCTGTAACCAGCCCTAATCTATCAACAGCAGCCTAGTTAATTGCATCACTATAGCGCAGCCCCCCAATTTTCTCTCCAGCCCACTTCAGCCCCACCCCCCACCAGAAGAGGCTGTTGCTGCCTTGACTTAAATCAAAATGTTCAAAAGTGATTATTAATATAGTGTGCTTAGATGTCTAAAAGTCCAACTTGAGATACCTTACATCTGAGTTTTAGTAGCCATAGAATCAAAAACACTATGCTATTTGCATCCCTTAGTCATAACTATTTGATATAATTGCAACCACATGGTTAATTTGATTTAATCTCAAAAATTTTTATTGATGCACAAGGCTTCTTTACACAGCTACTTTTCTTTCCAGGATATGAGGAGTTCTTCTAAGGTCATAATATAGCATTTTGTTTTGCAATATCCAAGCTTCAGTGCAAATGTTTCTTTTAAATAATAAATGCTGTCATGTAAGTCTGAATGGAGATCCATCTAGAAATTTTAATGTAAGGTAAGTTGGCAGTACTAAACCTGATTGAAAACTGCAATGATGCAAATAAATATTCTGCATCTGTAGCTTTCGGGCCACGTCAGTTTTTTTGGATATGCATCTATATTGCAACTCAATATAAACCAAATCTGACTGTGACTTTAGTTTTGCAAAACCTTTTCATTTGTTTATTACCTGTGCACAGCCAACACCAATGGGGGTTTGGACCTGGGTCCAAATTTATCCCAAACTGAAGCTTAATGCATTAAGTATTTCAGAATTCATTTCTTGTTTTGGTTCAGCTCTAATTAGTACAGAATGTGGAGGACAACATTCTGATTAATGTATTGCTTGAACACAAACGTAAAAAATATTCGTTTTTGGTTCTTCCAGTTTTCAGAAAATTATATTTTCCAGGAAATGTTTTTTAATTCTGTTTAAACATCAGATATAGTTTGGCACAAATTATCCTTCTGGAGGCCTTGACATAGATTGTGCTTATATACCACATGTTGCATTGGCCTAACACACCTGGCAGTTAGTGTTTCCATAGAAACTAATGGCAACAAAAAGGGACAACCTGTTCCAGTCAACACAGTATTGTGTTCCTGTTATCACTGAACACATCTGTACTTGTGTTTCATCAGCAGGATGCATACATAGCAGAGTTACCACTAATAGTTAATTAATCAAAAGCTTCAATAGATTGTAGTTTGTATGTGTTTTACAATTTTTATGGTCTGTATGATATATTTTTATTTTTATTCCATACAGTGCACTGGAAGCTCACACAAAGTGTGCTTTGGAAAGACAGGTTTCACTGTATATGCTGCTTAAGGAATAGGGGCCCATTCTGTAATCATTACACAAATAATCTAATTGAATTCTGAGTGAATTTAATATAAAGCTGTGACTGGGGTCCCAGGGAAGCCAACTGAGGTTACTCAGTTAGGGCCAAACTGCAAAGAATGGTGTAGCAACTCCCCAAACTGCTGCTTATTTCAACACTTAGATTTACCAGGCCAGCACTAAACAGCTTCTATAATATCTTACTTATAACCCAGAAACCAACAACTTAGTTCTCTTAAAGCAATCCAGACACACAAGCAAAATATGATGAGTATCACTGAAGATCTTATTCATTATATAAGAAAATGTTACCAATCCCAAAGGATCAGATACATTACTTCACTCCCAGGTTAATGAATATTTCAGATCTTACCCCCAAATACATGTTTTTAACCAGTTTAACTCAACTAAAATTTATTTAAAAAAATGAGAGAGCGAGAGAGAGAGAGAGATAGTTGAAAACCAATATATGTGTAAACACACAAAACCACAAGCACGATCTATCAATATGTCCTGAAAGATTGAATTTGGGTCATTTATCCTGTAGGATGCTTAACCCTTTCTGGCCATGTATCACAAAACACATAAGGTTAATGAACGGAACAGAGAAGATGTAAAAATGCATGCTGATAAAACATTTCTACCATAAGTAAAGATGCTTAAGTACTACGGTGATGAAGGCCAAATAAGCACCTGTAAGCCATGTCTACATTAGGAGATTAGTCTGAATTTTAGTACGTTCTACTTCTGGACACCTGTTTTTTATAAATTTGAAGTTCTGTGTCCTCACTACAGGGAAGAATCGAATGTAGTCCGAGGCAGGCTTTGTTAATGTGGATGCGCTACCTTGGACTCAGAGCCCCAGGAAGTACTCTGGGGAGTTGTGGTAAGCCTCCCGAAGGCCAATAAGTTTGAAATAGTGGCACCAGAGTTCTACAGAGGAATACAGAGTTCGAATTCCATGGCCCCTTATTTTGGAATAACGGGCTTGGTAGTGTGGACACATAATTACAAATTCTTACATACTGGGTGGGCACTTTAGAAAATCCTGAAATAGACATTTCCCAGTGAGTTATACAGAAAACAAAATTATACAAGAAAGAATCAGAGCAGCTACATTTTTCTTAACCGCAGAATCTTTGCTTAAGGCTTAGGCTAAGAATGACTAGACTGTATTGAACTATGAACAGATTAGCTCTAGCATCCCAATGAATCTGAAATGTACCTTTGTTCCTGATTTAATTAACCACATAATTTCTCATAAGCTAACACACAGACACAGTATTCTGAGGAAAGAGAGCCAAATCTGCATTAATATTAAGTTACAATTTAGGTAGATGGTATAAAGCTCATTGAAATTCCTTACATTTTCAGTGGAAATTAATTTTCCTTTGAGGAGGCTAAAATATTATCACCGTCTTTGCAACTACAGGCCAGCTAATGATGAAATTATTAGTGCCTGCACATCCCTTGTAAGGAAGGTTTTTTCTGATTGCTCTGACCTGTCCATAAACAAGAAGTCTTTTTATAAATATAAAAATTTCTTTCTTCACAAAGAAACCTCCCCAGTCCTCCACTCTCTTTATTTTCCCCGCTCCTCTTCCCTTTTTCCTTTCACTTCCCGAGGAAGGGTTAAGGAGCTTGAGGTAACTCCACAGGAAGAAATTCCAAATGCTTTTTCCTAGGTTCAAAAAAGGGTGGGGGTTTTTTGCATGTGGGTGATGGCAGCATACCACCCACAGTCAGGGAGTCTGTGATGGCAGCATACCACCCACAGTCAGGAAGTTTTTAAGCAGATGCCTTTAATTTCAGGGTATTTTAAGGTCTCTTGCAGGTCCCCACCTTCTGCACCTGAAATGCCAGAGAGGGGAAAAGCCTTGAAAATATCAACCTACAGGCAGTCCCCGGGTTATGCGGATCCGACTTATGTCGGATCCGTACTTACGAACGGGGCTTTTCTTGCCCCGGACGCGGGTGGCGGGACTGCCCAGACGCGCCGCGGTCCTGCCGCCCGTGTCCTCCGGGGCGAGAAAAGCTGCTCCGCGTCTCCCTGGTCTGCTGGGGGCCCCCCCTCAGTAGACCAGGGAGACACGGAGCAAAGCCATGGAGGACCCAAGCGGCGGGACTGCGGCATGTCTGGGCGGTCCCCTGCCAGGGTCCTCCGCGGCTTGCTCCGCGTCTCCCTGGTCTGCTGGGGGAGGGGCCCAGCAGACCAGGGAGACGCGGAGGACCCGGGTGGCGGGACAGGGGCGCGTCTCGGTCCCGCCGCCCGCGTCTCCCTGGTCTGCTGGGGGGGCGCAGCTAGTGCGCCCCCCACCCCCAGCAGACCAGGCTTTTCTCAGGACGCCTGTGGTAGAGTAGCTGGGGCACTGCCGGTTGGTCCTGCAGCGCCACTCTCGGTGCTACTGGACCAACCCGGCAGCACCCTAGCTGCTCTGCCCCAGGCATCCTGATTCAGCAGCTGCTGGTCAGTTTCAGCAGTGGCTGAATCAGGACGCCTGGGGCAGAGCAGCTTGGGTGCTGCTCGGTTGGTCCAGTAGCGCCGAGGAGCGGAGCTACTAGAGCAACCCAGCAGCACCCCAGCTGCTCTGCCCCAGGCGTCCCCAAGTCAGCTGCTGCTGAAACTGACCAGCGGCTGACTACAGGAAGCCTGAGGCAGAGTTGCTCTGCCCCGGGCTTCCTGGAATCAGCTGCTGATCAGTTTCAGCAGCAGCTGACTTGGGGACACCTGGGGTAGAGCAGTTGGGGTGCTGCTGGGTTGGTCCCCGCACCGCGTGGTGCGGCGCTGCGGGGACCTACCCGGCAGCGCCCCGGCTGCTCTGTCCCAGGTGTCCAGATTCAGCTGCTGTTGAAACTGATCAGCGGCTGATTCCAGGAAGCCTGGGGCAGAGCAACTCTGCCTCGGGCTTCCTGTAGTCAGCCGCTGGTCAGTTTCAGCAGCGGCTGAATCTGGACGCCAGTTCCGACTTACATACAGATTCAACTTAAGAACAAACCTACAGTCCCTATCTTGTACGTAACCCGGGGACTGCCTGTAATTTTGTAATGTAAACTTGCCTTAAGGCAGGAGTTAGCAATCTTTTCAAACCAAAGAGCCAAACTACATCAAAATTCTGAGCAAGTGGTCAACAAATAGCTGTATAAGAATGCCCATTTACATGACTGAAAATATACAACTTAATATTATTGATAATTAACATGATGATTAATAGTAGCATAAATGAAACGTATTCAGACTTTATTTGATGGGACTTCTGCTACTGTATCTTTTTGCATGTTCCTTTGAAGTTTACATTATAGCTGGTCAAATTCAGGTTCATGCATGCATTCAAGCTACATGAATAATGACACATTTTTAAAATTCTGAAATCATTTTTCATTTTAATTTAAAAAGTTGCATGCAAGAGCCACATTTGGTTCTATACTGAGCCATATTTGGCTTGAGAGCCATAGGTTGCAGACCCCAGCCTTAAAGTGACTAAATCTGGGGATTAGGGACCTAGGTCTCTTTATAAATCCAGGCCTTTTTACGAGTTGCTTATGTTCTGTAATTTGAAGGATGTATATAGATGTTAATTACATTGATTGATGCTTTGTACAGAACACTTGACAGGCATTTTAATTGCAAGTTATAAAAAAACCTGTAGTTAATGAACACCCCTTTGATTAAAAAAAACAAACCAAAACCCACAACAAACTTCCTCTTGTATAAGATAACCTATCTTAAGGAAACAAAAGCTGCAATAAATCTAACTATCCAAAAGAATAAAAGACCATTTCAAAGATAATCAGCACTCATCTAAGTTATAAATTGGGCACTTTATCCTCCTCTTTTGTATAGGAAAGTCTCGGCTTAAAAATGTGCAGTTGGGAATGTTTGTGGACCATCTTTTCTTTCCTTCTTAATTGTTGAAACATACATTAGAAAGGCAAGTATTTTAATTAAGTGTAAAGTGTCTAGTGTAATTTCCTAATATTGTTGCTCTGTAAAATGCGTTGTGGACCAACCAAAAATGTAATGACCTTGCTAGGCTGATTACTAATATAAGAAGCCTTTTAAGTGTAGAATATTTTTGTTAATCGAGAATTGTATTAGGCAGACTAAATATGCAGGAACTGAAGGCATTACCAAAACCAACCAATGAAAGACTGAGCCAATGCAAATAGAGCAACAGAAAATATTTAAATAGAACCCCATTCTAAAATGGTGTGTCCTGTGCCTTCATTGTTATTATGAAAGGAAAAAGATATAACAACACCTCTCTGCTTTCACATTATGAAGACAGGAGAGATTCCAGAGGACTGGAAAAGGGCAAATATAGCGCTGATCTATAAAAAGGGAAATAAGAAAGAAAGCTGTGGAGAAATTGGAGAGGGTCCAGAGAAGAGCAACGAGAATGATTAAAGGTCTAGAAAACATGACCTATGAGGGAAGACTGAAGGAATTGGGTTTGTTTAGTTTAGAAAAGAGAAGACTGGGGGGGGGGGGGGGGGGCATGATAGCAGTTTTCAGGTATCTAAAAGGGTGTCATAAGGAGGAGGGAGAAAACTTGTTCATCTTGTCTTCTGGGGACAGAACAAGAAGCAATGGGCTTAAACTGCAGCAAGGGAGGTTTAGGTTGGACATTAGGAAAAAGTTCCTAACTGTCAGGGTAGTCAAACACTGGAATAAATTGCCCAGGGAGGTTGTGGAATCTCCATCTGTGGAGATATTTAAGAGTAGGTTAGATAAATGTCAGGGATGGTCTAGACAGTATTTGGTCCTGCCATGAGGGCAGGGGTCTGGACTCGATGACCTCTTGAGGTCCCTGCCAGTCCTAGTATTCTATGATTCTATGATTAAACACACACTCAAAACAACTCATCTCTGCAAGCAAAGTGGAAGCAGAATGTGTAAGCTAAGAAAAGGGATGCCTCAAGAAGAAGCCTGATGACAAACAAGACTACCACATGGTGAAATGGAAGTAGCCAAAGGCACTGCTAATGGGTTAGATGCAAAAATTGGACAGTGAATTTATTTGGATATGGAAATGCAGTTATAATGTAAGCTGTTAACAGTTTCTCATGTTAATCATCAAATGGTAAGACTGGGATGGCCTAACTTGCTGACCCTCTGAGCTGCATATGACAATCTTCAGAAGTTTGAGAGCTGGGCACTCTTGCCAAGGTTCAGAGCTTCTTCTTTATGGCAGCCTGGCAGGGCTAGAGACTTCAGCCCTGTGGGAGATGCCTGATTGGGCTTGGGGCTTCTCGAAGCCTGGGTATGTGCCTTCCACAGGACTGAAGCCTTAAGATCCTCCTCTCCACTAGGCAGAACCCCATATCCAGTGGTCACCAGCCAGTAGATCCTGATCTACTGGTAGATCTTGGAGCCTCTGCCAAGTGATCCTGACTGATTTGGCCAAGAGACTATCAAGTGCTAGCACTTCAGCTGCCTCTCCCCACACTGCTGCATAGCTCCTGCCCTCTGCCTTGGAGCTGTCCCCTCAGAAGCCTCCTGCTTGCTGGGCAGGGGAGGAAAAGGAAGGTGCCAATCTCAGGGTACCCCCACACACTCTGTATTCCATCTCCATAGAGCAGAGAGGGGACACAACATGACTTAGGATGGAGTTTGCTGGCTGCTTTTGGGAGTGGTGCAGGGCCAGGGCGAGCCTGCCTTCGCCCCACTGCACCACCACCCAGGAGCCACCTGAGGTCAGCAGGGCCCAATTGGAGCCCACATCCTGAAACCTTACCCCAGTCATGAAACCCCTCCTGTACCCTAAGTGCATCCCTGTATCCAAACAGTCTCCCCAGAGCCTGCTCCTAGAACCCCCTCCAGAACCTCATCTGCCTGTCCCAAGCTCAGCTCAGAGCCTCTCTCATACTCCAGATCTCTTAATTCAAGACCAGAGTCTGCACCCCAACCCTCTGCCCCAGCCTGGTGAAAGTGAGGGTATGTCTACACTACAAAGTTAATTCAAACTAACGGACGTTAGTTCGAATTAACTTTGATAGGTGCTACACTAGTGCTCCGCTAGTTCGAACTAGCGGAGCGCTTAGTTCGAACTAGGTAAACCTCATTCTACGAGGACTAAGCCTAGTTCGAACTTACTAGTTCGAATTAAGGGGTGTGTAGCTCCTTAATTCGAACTAGTGGGAGGCTAGCCCTCCCCAGCTTTCCCTGGTGGCCACTCTGGCCAACACCAGGGAAACTCTATTGCCCCCTTCCCGGCCCCGGACCCCTTAAAGGGGCACGGGCTGGCTACAGTGCCCGTGCCAGGTGCAAGCCTGCCAGCACCCAGCCAGCAGACCCTGCACCTGGCACGGCTCGAGCCAGCCACCCGATGCCCCCCAGCCCTCCCCCTCTTCCCGAGACCAGGCTGGCGGCTCCCGGGAGCTTGCCCGGGACCGCAAGTGGCGGGCACCCACCTGGTCTAGTGCGGACATCGTGGACCTCGTCCACGAACTCCGCACTAGGCACAGGAAAGTAGCCGTCTAGGGCAGGAGAGCTGCCAGCCTGGCCACCCAGGAGCAGGTGTGCATGAAAATCAAGGTGGTCCACTGAGACCCCCAACCCTGAGCTCTGAGCTTACGATGGCCGTACTGGGTCAGACCAAAGGTCCATCTAGCCCAGTAGCCTGTCTGCCGACAGTGGCCAACCCTAGGAACCCTGGAGGAGATGGACCGAAGACAGGGACCAAGCCATTTGTCTCGTGCCATCCCTCTCCAGCCTGCCACAAACTTTGGGCAGGGACACCACTCCTACCCCCTGGCTAATAGCACTCCATGGACCCAACCTCCATGACTTGATCTCACTTCTCTTTAAACTCTGTTCTAGTTCTATCCTTCACAGCCTCCTGCAGCAAGGAGTTCCACAGGTTGACTCTTTGCTTTGTGAAGAACAACTTTCTGTTACTAGTTTGAAGCCTGCTACCCATTCCTTTCCTCTAGTCCTTCTATTATGGGAACTAATGAAGAACTTTTCTTTATGCACCCTCTCCACCCCACTCATGCTTTTATAGACCTCTATCCTATACCCCTAAGTCTCCTCTTTTCTAAACTGAAAAGTCCCAATCTCTTTAGCCTCTCTTCATATGGGACCTGTTCCAAACCTCTGATCATTTTAGTTGCCCTCCCCTCTCCCAGCCTCTCTCTTCCCCTCTCCCACCTCCTTTTCCCAGTCTCCCCGAGTTTTGTTCAATAAAGAGAGATTCTATTTTTGACCACACGTTTTCTTTATTTTGTACATCAGGAAGGGGGGCTAGGGAAGGGTAAGTGGAAGGAGGTGAGGGAGGAATGGGGTACGAGCCCCCGATGGGGAGGACTGGGCTGGCTCTGCGGGCTTCTGGGGGTGGAAGCTCTCCTGCAGCCCCCCAATTGCCCCCTCTCCCCAGATGGCAGCCTGCGGCAAGTGCAGCCGGTCTGATGGCCTAGTGCTGTGATGTGCCCAGTGTGGACACTCAGGGCACTCCAAGCCAGGACTGCTTTGCAAGCGGGGCACCCCTGAGAACTGTCTGTCCGGGGTAGGGGTCGGGTCCCTTTAAGCACAGCCCTCGGCTAGCCTGAGACAGCAGCTCCACGCTCTAAGTCCTCATCTGATGCCCTGTCGGCACTGCTTCCGGCCATCCTTAACCCCGGTTCAGGGTTCACTTAATGTGGACATGCTAGTTCGAATTAGCAAAACGCTAATTCGAACTAGTTTTTTAGTCTGGATGCGTTAGTTCGAATTAGCTTAGTTCAAATTAACTAAGTTAGTTTGAATTAGCGCTGTAGTGTAGACATACCCTGAGGGAGGATGGGGGAGAAAGAATGGAGTGCACAGGTACAGGAGACCTCACCGAAAGGGCACAAAGAAGGCAAGGCAAGGACAGTTGGGTGTGAGGTAGATCTTCGATTGCACTTAAATTAAAAAAGTGATCTTTTGCTTTAAAAGGTTGGAGACCACGGACCTAGCCCCACCACCCTGCTGCAGGGCAGAAGCCCGGAGTTCCCCCTCCAGTCTGGCAGGAGGAGAATGGGGGTGAGGGTGGGGGCTCTGCAAGCTGCACTCTAACTATTAAAGAGTTGCATGGGGTTCATGAGTCATGGTTTTGCCACCTCTGGGCATACCATGTATCTCTGGAGAGGAGCTAGGGTCTAAACACTGATAAACAGAGAAATAGTAGGATTTAGTTTAAGATGCTTAGTATTCATTAATTGGCCTGTCCTCAGATAGCTCCTTAAATGACTTCTTCTAAGTAACTAGTTTAAATATTTTCTTCATCATCTCAATTTACCCAAAGCATCCCCCCCAAAGGTGGGCCTGCTCTCTGTGGACTGGCTAGAGCTCCTCAAGATGACAATTGCAGGTACACATAGAGGGGAAAGTGGGAAGCAGCCCAGGGAAACCAGGCAATAGTCTAATGGGGAGCTGGCCTGGCACAAGGTCAGAACATTGCAGGCAGTTCCCTGCTGACTCAGTGGCAGACCACTCCACCACTGGTAGGGCCCTGGGCTGGGGTATGGTGGAGTTGGGTGGGTCTGTGTCTCCCCATCATGCTCACTTCTTAGGCCAGAAGGCTTGTGCTTCTCCGGATGACTAGGTAGCTCTCACTTTCCCTTTTCTTACCAAACATTGGTAACTTTGATTCACCAGGTCTCCCTTTCTGCCCTGAGTCACTCTCTATTTTATATGGCCAGAGTCCTAAGATTATTGTGTCAAATTACCCTTGGTGAAACACCATTGCCTTCCACCAAAGAATGAATTTGGCCTAATGAGTTTGAGGAGAATAAAAATGTTTTTAACTGTTAGAAATAGGCATATGTTTTCAGATTGCTCTTTAGATTAAGTTGAGAAGCTTCATAGAGAGAAATATTCAGGTCTTAACCTCTGTTAAGATCTTTTCTGCAGAGACAAAGGACCAAGAAAAGCATTAATTCCATTTAGATTAACTCCATTCTGATAATCACTAGCAAATTCAGCCTTTTACAGGGATGTCCTGCCAATATTTTAACAAAAGGCTCCCACGGAAGTGTAACCAATTAGCTTGCAATAAACACTGTGTTAATTTCTTCCTCATTAGTCTGTGATAAAGCTCACAGTGCAGGTCATTTGTGTTCAGGCAGAGGATTCATTAATTTGCTTTGGCACTTAAATAATAACTCTGATAATTGTGATCAAAGGAGGAGGCAGCAAAAGTAGGCAAATAAGCTTATATAAAGATGAACTGTGCTAGAAAAGCTTTTTGCAGAGGATACAAGCACAATGTTTAACTTTTGTAATTGAAAACGAGGGTGGAAGCTTTGTAGGGAACTATGGGATATCTGCCTATCAAACTATTAAAAAGAAATATTGCTTGGTACAATGTGCTCATCAGCAATTTTGCATGAGTCCTGGGAATAAATAATCTTTGCAGGGTAAATTTTAATTGTATGCAGATGAAGTGAGAAGTAGCTGAAACAGAGAAATCAACCATCCTCCCTTCAATATGGTGGTAGAACTTTAATGAGGGATTTACAAAAGTTCTACCACTTCATATCATTGTATGTGTAAGCTAGGGGTCTGAAGGGCTGCTTGAAATGCAGCTAGCTGAAGCTGTTTAGCCTTTCAAGATAAGTAATTGTTGATATATAAACACAGAACATGCTGAGATGGGGAAAGAATCTGGGGTGTGGTTATGTAAATCCAATTCAGCCAGGGCTGATGGAAGATCGGTTATTAGAATGGAATGTGATGTGTTGTAAATAATTTGGGCTGTTGTGGGGTCACAAATCATGCTACCTCTAAATGTGGGAACTGTAAAATATGACACCAGTGCTTGCAGAAAAGACACCATCATTGTAAGGGGTCTCAGATAAACAGACCCCTTCCAGAGTTCATAGAATCATAGAATAATAGGACTGGAAGGGACCTCAAGAGGTCATCGAGTCCAGCCCCCCGCCCTCAAGGCAGGACCAAGCTCCGTCTACACCATCCCTGACAGATGTCTAACTAACCTGTTCTTAAATATCTCCAAAGAGGGAGATTCCACCACCTCCCTTGGCAATTTATTCCAATATTTGACCACCCTGACAGTTAGGAATTTTTTCCTAATGTCCAATCTAAACCTCCCCTGCTGCACTTTAAGCCCATTACTCCTTGTCCTGTCCTCAGAAACCAAGAGGAACAAATTTTCTCCTTCCTCCTTGTGACACCCTTTTAGATATTTGAAAACCGCTATCATGTCCCCCCTTAATCTTCTTTTTTCCAAACTAAACAAGCCCAGTTCATGAAGCCTGGCTTCATAGGTCATGTTCTCTAAACCTTTAATCATTCTTGTTGCTCTTCTCTGTACCCTTTCCAATTTCTCCACATCTTTCTTGAAATGTGGCACCCAGAACTGGACACAGTACTCCAGCTGAGGCCTAACTAGTGCAGAGCAGAGCGGCAGAATGACTTCACGAGTTAGCTTACAACACACCTGTTGATACAACCTAGAATCATATTTGCTTTTTTTGCAACAGCATCACACTGTTGACTCATATTCAACTTGTGGTCCACTATGACCCCTAGATCCCTTTCTGCCATGCTCCTTCCTAGACAGTCGCTTCCCATCTTGTATGTATGGAACTGATTGTTCCTTCTTAAGTGGAGCACTTTGCATTTCTCTTTATTAAACCTCATCCTGAGTTGAGTGAACTGAGTAGGGGGGAAAGGATTTGAGCCAGCCTGTTTCATGCCTGCCAAGTGTGAGCTGTAAGACTGGTTCAACCTTAACCTTAACCCCTTGTTTTAAGGTTAGACCTAAAGCAGACTCCATCAGGAGTCTTTTAGCTAGTCCAGTGGAAGCTGGAATCTTTTCCCAGCCTAGGTAGTAGCTAAAGAATTGAAATCACTAAGCGCTAAAGTCACTGGTTTGGCCTGGAGCCAGACCCACTGTAGCCAGCAAGATTGCTGGCAGGAGCAACTGGCAGGTGGCCGGTAGGCAGGGAAGTAGGCAGTTGGAAGGAGCAACTAGCGGGCTGCTGGTAGCAGCGGCGGCAGGAGGCCAGTGGAACGGCTGACGGGAACAACTAGTGGGCTGCCGGTAGAAGTGGCAGCAGGTGGCCAGCTGAGCGGCTGGCGGGAACGACCTGCGAGTGGCCGGTAGGAGCTGCAGCAGGCAGCGCCAGCAGACCACAGGAGCAGCACAAAGGTGGCATGGCCTCAGGTTCAGTGAGCGGAGTCATCAGGGTCAGGGTCAGTGTCAGGGTCCGCACTGACTAGATAGAGCTGTAAGTGGAACATTTGAAGTGGGGTACAGAGAAAGTTTGGGTAAATGAATGGAACCTTTACACTGTTGGACTAGTGAGACTGAGGGACAAAGGACACTGCTCGATCCATTTGTGCTGGGATGGTTACTCGTGGGGGGTTAGGAACTGTATTTGTGGTATTTTTCCAAGCGAATGCCATGTAACTTCTCTCCTGCTTTTATTAAAAATTTATTTTCTACACTTAGACTCTGTGCTTGCGAGTGGGGAAGCATTGCCTCTCAGAGGCACCCAGGGGTGTGTGAATTTCCCAGGCTACTGGGTGGGGATTCGAGCCAGTTCTGTGTGAGATGGATGAAAAGGAACACCTAGATATTGAACCCAGCCCTGGGTGCTGCTGGCACTACCTGGCAGAAGGGTTACATATGCATGCATTTAGAGGAGGAGAATTGTTCTTAACTGAACTTGCATTATTTTTTAAATGATTAAACAATAGAAGTGTGTGTCTCAGTACTTGAAACATATATTAATGGTGAAATTGGATGCACAAATACTAAATGTGCCATAGAGCACTAGTGACAGATAAACCATAACACTCCCCAAATTGTTGGTCTGAGACCTGTCTCCCTTTTTACTTTCTGCCTAATTGCTGGTGGAGCTGAAGTAATATTCCAGCAGTCTGATTTCCTATGAAAAATGTTTAAGCTATATAGACAGGTCAAAGCCAAGGGGTGATTTGTTGAGATTACATCTCCATAATATACCCAAAAGACTTTGTAGAGGTCTATAAATATTAACTCTACACGTGACAGTTGTCCTAAGGTACAATATGCTGTTTATACATGTTGAAAAGGGTAGTCCAGGACTATTAAGAGTTAGATGTTAGCTACTATTTTCTTTGAGTGAGGCTGTTTGTCTTTATGTCTGTCTTGTATAGCAACAGCAAGGAAATAAGATGTGAACTGATTATTTCTAAGAGTCTTTTTGCTTTATTATAGTTAAAGTTCCAATATATCTAAATCAATTAGAATTATGACTCAGGTAGACAGATTAAACAAAGGCCAGATTTGTAAAAGTATCTAGGTGCTTCAGGATACAGACAGGTACTAGTGGGATTTTCAGAAATGATGTAAGGGAGTTAAAAATCCCAACAAGTACCAGTTTACATCTGGTGGCATCTAACTACATTTACAAATCCAGCCCATAGTGATAATGACTACATCTTCAAACCAAGCAACCTAACATTAACACACAGAATCAACATTAGGCACACAAAATCTAGGGGCAAGATATTAAAAGACAGATACCCAAACTAGGATTATTTCCATGCTACCATGTTTATGGAACACAATATCGAATTGTTCTAAAAGGCAACTTTGCTATGCATTTCCTTAAATTACTTTGGAGCCCAACAACTTGATTGACCAACAGCATCTCTGAATGCTGTAACTGTGTTGGGACTGGGACTGCTGTCGGCTTCCGGCCCCTGTGCCTTTGGCTCCTGGCCCCAGTGCTGACCATGAGTGAGGGACTGCTTCCGGGCACCAGTTAACCATTACCCGGTAAGCATCACCCAGGCGATGCTTACTGGGAAACCAGTTACCTGCTCACATCCTTAACAGGAACAAGCAGCCCCAGAAGCCACTCCTGTGGGCACGGCAGGACTGCAGGGAACTCAGGGATCCTGGCAGTGAGTCAGCAAGTCAAGTTCAGACACTGTTCCCAAGAGTCTTGTTCTGATCCAGCTCCCAGGAGTGAGATGCCTTCTCTCTTTCCTGTATAATATTCTGCAGTGGTCCTTTCTGGTCCCACAAGCGGGCAAGTTCTGAGACGACATCTACTTGGGGAACAGGTCACAAACACATAATTAGTGAAAGTCCCTGCTCTGAGAAGCTGATGATCTCCTGAGGGCAGATATAATGTAAATTATTAAAAGGGACTAATTCTGAATATGGGAACTAACAGATATCAGCAAAGGGATATCAGTGAAGGAAGGCAAAGTAGTGGGTTTCTAAAAAGGGAGTTGAAGGAGGAGATGGAAATCAGTAAGAACTGACTCACAGGGAGTGAAAAAGGCACAAATAAATTTGCTGGAGAAGAAGCAAAAGGAACATCTAGGAAAGAAGATTGGGCAGAACTTAGGGCCTGAGCAGGATGTCATGAAGTCAGAGGGGAAGACATGGACAAAGCTGTATAGACTCTTGAAGGCAAGGGTAAGGAGCTTGAATCTAATATCGAAGGGTATGTCTAGACTACATGCCTTTGCCGACAGAGGCATGTAGATTAGACTCCCGACATAGTCAATGAAGTGGGGATTTAAATAATCCCCATTTCATTAAAATAAACATGGCTGCCGCGCTGTGTTGATGATCAGCTGATCTGGCACAGCATGGCAGTCTAGACGTGGATCTGTCGGCTGGGGAAGCCTTTGCCAACTGATCCCTTATGCCTCGTGAACTGAGGTTTACAGGATCAGTCGGCAAAGGCTTCTCCAGCTGACAGATCTGCATCTAGACTGCCATGCTGTGCTGGATCAGTTGATCGTTGGCAAAGCGTGGCGGCCATGTTTATTTTAATGAAGCAGGAATTATTTAAATCCCCGCTTCATTGACTATATCGGGTAGCCTAATCTACATGCCTCTGTTGGCAGAGGCATTTAGTCTGGACATACTCTAAATGAAGAAGAAGCCAAGGAAGGTATCAGAGGGCAGGAACTGTGATCAGGCTAGTAGAGGTGAGGTGAAAGCCAGGTTTCCTTTCCTTTCCTTTCCCATTCTGAAGCCTTGATAATGCCAGAAGGCAGGAATGACCTGTCTGAGAGTTTTGTCATATTTGTCATTTCCCTTAGCTAATAAGACTGTATTGTCATAAAAGGAACTAAATTGCACTGTCATATTTTAAAAAAACGGATAGTGTATATTTAAGGATACCAGTCCTATTTTATTTATTCTTTCAGGAAATAATAAGCAAGTTGCCATTTCTAAAATTATCCAGGCTGGGAAAATATTCCTCATGAGTTCTCATTTAACTTTGCCCTTATGAGAGGATGTTTCCTGTTACTGTCTTCTTTTTTTCCCAGGGGTTATTCTGGCATTGTATACCAGATTTCTGCCTGTTACAAATAAAAGCTTTTATACACTCACTCATTTTCTAGTGCATGCATGCACACACATGCCCACTAGATAAATAAAGCCAACCTTGCCACCCCCAAAGAAATAGGACTAAAGGAGCAGAGTATAGTTTGATAGAGTCCCTAAGAAACAGTGACTTGTTGGGATGCCAGGCATGAATTTATTTGTGGCGATACAATACCTATACAAAATGAACAAGGAAGTGTTGGTTCCTAACATACACAAATATTGACAGAATGCTGATATTTAAGCTTAGCTGGTTCCTGAGTTTAGCATTTAAAATTGTGGATTGACTTGAATATTGTATTTTAATGGCAATATACAAATACGTGTAGCAAATTATATATATCTATACACATGGTACTGTCCATTGTGTTCAGTACAAAACAGCTTAATTTTGTACAATGTTTTTCATAAATACTGCCTGACTAGGTTTTATAGCTTTAATAGTGAATTTACAAAGTTTATTTCTCTCCATCCAGTTATTTAAGACCTATTAAAAAAAGAGAAAAGATCTGCTTCACGATGAGATTTGGAAAGAGATGGAGATGACATGGAGATACAGAAGGGCTGTTCCATGTATCAGGAACATTAGAAAAGGGAGTTTTTGAATTAATAGTAATGATGTGGTAGAGCAGGAAAGAGGAGGTTTTTAAATGCTAAAAAAATCACTGTAAGGGTCTAAAATTGTATAGTAATCAAACATATAAATAATTATATCCAAACAGAGACACTAGAATTACAAAGCCAAACACTTAAGAGGTAGGAAATGCAAAAATTAAAGTTGTTTGTGACATAGTAATTAGACCCCCCCTTGTATGTATGCATTGTGTTCTAGTCCCTAATTACATGATCATATACTCTTTTGTTCCACATAGTCCCTTCCTCATTCAGTGCACTGGATGAACTGTGCTCTGGGAATGGGTAACTATTAAATATTTTGTCTTATCTTCATTGGTCAAAGTGTGGCACCATGTCTTATTATTTTCACAATCTTCAAACTCCATTGTTAGTGCACTCCTGGCAGGACCAAGCACCATCTATATCATCCCTATAGGTGTTTGTTTAACCTGCTCTTAAAAATCTCCAATCATGGAGATTCCACAATTTCTCCAATGTATTCCAGTGATTAACCACCCTGGCAGTTAGGAAGTTTTTCCCTAATGTCCAACCTAAACCTTCTTTGCTGAAATTTAAGTCCATTGCTTCCTGTCCTATCCTCAGAGGTTAAGTAGAATAATTTTCTCCCTCCTCCTTGTAACAACCTTCTAGTTATTTGAAAACAGTTATAATTAAAAATTAATTTCCTCCTGGATATTTCTGTGGCCTTAATGACTACAGCATCTTAATGACTACAAACACTAATTTATTTTCCCAAAACCCCTGGGAGGTGAAGGGCTAGTATTTCCATTTACAGATAGGGAACTGAGGCACAGAGTTCAAGATAAAAACTATTAATTGTAAGTGCCCAGTTTGAGACATTGGACCTGATTTTTCTGAGAACTTAACATTATATAGCACACCATGTATTCAAAGCACATCTCCCATGGACTTCAGCTGGAACTGTGAATGCTCAACACTTCTGCAAGTCAAACTCTAGCATTTCAAGTCAGGCATCCAGAAAATTAGAAATCCACAATGAGTGGCCATCTGTGCAAAGTTTGTTTTGGGTGAGGTGACTAGCATCACAGAGGACTTCTCTGGCAGAGGCAGGGGACAGAATCCAGTTCTCTAGGGCAGCACTGGGTTGCCTTAATGATGAGATCATTCTGTTTTACATGCAGTTCCCTCCCTCATTCATTACTCATCTCCAGATGTCTGCCGCAAATGATGCAGGGAGTCCTATTTACAAAAACCTCTTACTCTAACCAATCCAGCTTCCTCCCATACACATGGTGCAGCTGGTGGTCTGAATGAGGCTGGAGTCTTGTGGAAAAAATGGCATGTGGTCATGTAATTAATGACTATCATAACACATAGGTGCAATGTAGTAGGGTGCTTTAAGGTTGCAGAAGCACTTACACTTATGCAAAAGTGAATGTAAAATTCTCCAGTTCTGATTTGAACTCTTTTTGCACCTATGACAATGATAATGCAAGGGGAGGAATGTCAGGCCCAATACGTTTGGAATTTCGGAACAGTAATCACGCTTCTGTAGCGATAATCATTCATCACTTGTCTCTGCAGCCCTTGCTCATGATGAGTAAATATTTATGGAAATAGCTTCTTAATGTATGGGTAAGCTTGTTTATGTGTGATTTTACAGCTATTCATATGGGGACAACCAGCCCTGTTACTCATGCAAACAGAAACCTGTTGAGGCATATGCTGATAAACTGCAAATAAGGGGAATCAAAATGGTCAGTCAGCCATTCAGAAGAATTCTAGTGTACATTTGTGAACCCTGGTTTTTCGGTACTCAGCCAGCACTACTCATTTCAATATAGAATGCGGAACACTAGATAGTTTTAACTACAGCAACCCCCCAAACACTGGAGGTGTCTGAAAGGGCATATCGTAGAGTGGCCATATTTTCCTATGCTGCATATGGGACACCTGGTACAATTACTCATATTCAAGAGAATTCAATGGCAATCAATCAGAACTATGCAGTACAAATGTTCAAATTAACATCAAGTTGAATGAGCCCCCATTAAAAAGAAATACAGTGTAGCTGGAGTCTTTGGATTCACATTTTTATCTTTAAGGTTTGCATGTGCAGAAGTGACACACCCATATTCTTCTCACATGAGAATGGGGGTGACTGACTGACCTGATCCAATTTTACCTACCCAGAGCTCTTCACCCTCTGAGCCTGACTGGGCCCTAAGATGGACCCAGTTCTCCTGGTACCTGGTGCCACATTTTCTCAAGGCAACATGTGGGCAGCCTGCAAGGTCACAGGCCCTTCTCCACAGACTTCTATCAGGGTTCATACCAGAGCATGGCCAGCAGCAGCCTTTCAGCACTATGTGGAAGGGAAGAGATGGGAAATGCTTCCAGCCCCAGGAAGATGGGGGTGGCAGTGAGGGATGACCTGGCCTGCCCCCTCCATCCTGCTCCCCTGTGACTGGAAGCAGTTTGTCTCTTCTTGCTGGCACAATGTTGAAAGGCTGCTAATATCTACAAGCTGCTGTGGGCCACTGACAAAACCCAGCCACCTCCTGTTCCCTGACTAAAGCATGAGCAAGAAGGGGTTAAGCCCTAAGGATGCATTGAGCACCAGGGCTCAGAGAATCTGTCTGGAGGGGCTTCAGCAAACCTGGCCAGAGAGATGGCTGAGTGGGGAGGGTGCCCAGAGGACAGAAGACAGTAGGCAGTGTTTGAAGAGAGTGTAATTCCCTTGCTTGGGGCTGCTGTGAAGCCTGCTGGGATGGAGCAGAGAGCTTGAGCTTTTCCTGTGTGCCGGCTCAACCAGAGGTAGTGGGGGAAGGAAGGCACTTGCCAGCCAAGCTGTTTGTGAGCTGAATGATCCAACAAGGGATTGGGTCTCTGCACAGTGACAAGAGTGGGGCACACCTGTGACGGACCAGGCCAAGTCTGGGCACAGCTGAGGGCATCCGCTCAGGGCAAATTGCTCAAATTCAGGGCTCCTTACAGCCCCCAGACTGGAGACCTTCCCAAATAGGCCACAAATCAGTCCCCCAGAGTGCTTCAGCTGCCTGCCTGGCCAGCCAGAAGCCTCACGAGCAAAACCCCTCTGACACTCCAGCAATATCCGTGCCCCAGATGGCCCTGGGCCTAATACACAGGTGAGGGATATTAGAGCCCAATCTCACCTACCCCGAACAAGTTATGTCCACTTCCAGATAACCAGCCACAGATCCCAGGTCAATTTACACTCTGGATCTTGCCCACAAGATCACACTGAGCCAATCCTTTAGAATTTAAAATCAAAGGGATTATTACTACACGAAAGAAAAGCATGAGAGTAAGGTTGTTAAAGTATCATACATTACATGCATCAGATCTCCCCGTTCTGGATGCAGGCTTGCAGCAGAGATGTTATAACTGCTGGCTTAAAAATCTTTGGTGTACATCCTATGTCAGTATGGGTCCACAGTTCTTTCCGGCTCGTTGATCCCTGCAATCCTGCATCTGGGATGAAGAGCTAAGCTGAGAACCAAGATGGATTCGGCCACATGGCATATTTATATCCCCCCGGCTTCTTCCAAGCTGGAGACAGTCACATGGTCAGTGGCCAGGTGTGTCTGTGGCCTTCATAGGTCCATTGTTGCCAGGAGCTTTGCTCATTAACATGTGTATGGGCTGAGCATTGTTTGTCTATTGCTCAGCCACAAACAAAAAAGTTTCCAGTATTGGCACAGAATACATATTCATAATTCCACACCCAGATACTATACAAGTATATAGATAGCTATATGCAGAACCAGTAGAAGGAAAGCTTTCGTTTGACACCTTATATGTCTCCCTTTGTATCAATTTTTGGGGCAAACACCCCGCCCATGGGTGTAGCAGTGATCTGGCTGCTCCCTTAAACTCCAGTAATGTGACAACACCCCACCGAGAGAGGGATATGGAGGAGGAGGAGGGCTGGGGTGTGTGAATGGATATAGCAGGGGGAGGATAGTGAAGGGAAGTATGTAAAGGGCTGATGGGTGGGCAGCATGTAACCAACATGATATGTAACCAACCATCGCCAGCCCACACTCAACAACCACTGCACCAAGTAGCCAGTGTCAGCTGAAATGGTATGGGGTGTGTGTGTGAAGGGAGCCTGGTGGCCAAGAGGAAGCACCTCAGCAGAGACTGCATTGATGAACTAGCAGGGCTAGCGGCCAGCCCCACACTTTGCAGCTTTGTCCAACCACTAGCTTTGTACTCCCCATTATCAGCTACAGTCCCTCCCACCCCCCAACTCAACACTGGTGGATGGATGGCTAGTGAGCAAGGATCTGGCGAGCAGCAGGACCCACCAGTACTTTTGGAAGGGGAGAATCATAAAATATGGGACAGTTGGTCCATTTAAAAAAATAGTAGGGACGCCTGCAGGAGGGCTTATATACAGGGTTGTCCCTTTATAAACAGGATATCTGGTTGCACTAACATCTATACTGCAATGCATGGGATGTTGCAGCTGGGGTAGATGTACCCACGCTCACTTTACCCATATAGCATGGACAAATCTAACACTACTAGACAAGAGATATGCACACACACCTTCATTCATTGAATGTTGTGCTGGGGATTGAGTTTGTATCTTTGAGTCACATGTAACGGTGATTATAGCTGATTTTGTAAGCAAGCAGGTTTTTAAGCCCAGGAGTACACCAGATAAATCAGACTCCCGAGAAAGAGTACAGTTGTCTTGAAAGGTTGAGAGTCACTGATCTAATAATAGTCCATTTTGGGCTCTTGAATTACATGCTTGGTGATTTGTATTCTGTTTTCTTCAGCTATTGTATCTTGGACAGCCCTGACATCAAGTATAGTTGCCTTCGTCTACACAAAGGGTGTGTCTAGTCTTCAGAGTTTTTTTGAAAAAACTTCACCTGCATCTAGACTGCAGCCATGTTCTTTTGAAAGTAAGTTGAAAGAACGCGGCAGTTTTTTCAGTCACGGTAAACCTCATTTTACGAGGCATAACACCTTTTTTCGAAAGTACTCTTTTGAAAAAGGGTACTATTGAATGCAAACTGTGCTTTTTTGAAAGAGAGCATATAGATTCTCTTTCAAAAAAGCAGCTCGCTTTTTCGAAAAATCTGCTTGTAGTCTAGACGTTCTTTTTTGAAAGAGGCTTTTTCAAAAGTATCTTTCGAAAAAGCCTCTTTCGAAAGAGGCTTGTAGTCTAGATGTACCCAATGTGTCTTCCTCGTGTTATGATGAGTCAGTAGGCTATGAGTTAAAAGTATATTCAGAAAAGATACTATTTGTTTGATATCTTTGATTGTAGCTTTTGTCTATTTGAAAATGTTGCATTAAAAGTGTTACGATTAAATATGATTTTTAAAGGCAGGCAATCTGTTTAGTTAAAACTAATTAAAATGAGAGAGCCTACTGAAGAAATTCAGCCATTTTAATAAAACCAATTCATGAATTAATGATGGTTAATTAACGAAAAGAAAATAGGGAAATTCAAACCACAGTGCTTTTGAGTTCGAGTGATGTCTTCACTGAAGTGCAAGTGATGACCTGCCTGCCAAATCTGGAACAAGAGCCGGTGATGCTACCCCAGCCGGAGCAAAGGGGGCAGCTGCCCACCACAGCATTCCACCGCCAGACCTAGAACGGGGGCTGGTGAGGCTGCCCCAGGCCATCAGGGACAGCCTCACCACGCACACCCTGGTTCCAGCCAGCACAAAGAGGACAGTCACACATTGCCATACTGCTGGCCACAACCCACAAGGCCCCGGCCAGCACCACTCGCCTTCCGTTCCAGCAGGACAGTGAATTCTACTGAGTGCAGTTGCATGGCTCTGCAAATGAGTTTGGCAGGCCCAACATTTCTTTTGCACAGCTGTGCAGGTGTGCAGCTTAGAGGGAACCCTGGTCACAACCCACATTAGGGTCCTGACCCAAAGCTTGAGAGCTACTGTCTTTGGAGGATCTGGGTTAAAGCAATGCAAATTAGCAGCCTAAATATCTTTGAGGATTTGGGCCCCACGTAATGCGTAGTACTCATGCAAGTAATCAGAGGGGTCATTCTAATAAGCATGGCTCAGTGTAAAATAAGGGTGACAGAACTAACTCCACAGTGTACAGCAAATCCACTAGCAGTTCGTACTGGTCTGAGCAATGTTCTTTGGGACATTGCAAAGTTTAATTTTTATTAGTTCTGGGAAGCCAGTTAAACTTCAGTGAAAATAAACCCAACATTTTCTAGGTGTTTTACTGCCAAACTTTCAAAATTAACGACATACTGTGACTTTGCTAGAGAAAAGGAGATCTGTGTAACTTATGCTGGAACAGAACTTCTGATGCAATAATTTGTTAAATATGCATTTTGGAGACAGACAATGCATAGGTCTGAACTCTCTGGTTTTATGGCAGTTTAACTCTGTTACCTTCAATGGCATTGCACCTGACTTACAAAGTGTAAATGAGAGAAGAATCAGACCCTCTTACCCATTTCTTGCTCCTTCTTTCTACAACATGCATTTAAATAACAAAAGTATTGATTAAAATTCATTGAAACACAGAACAAAAAACTCCAGATCTTGCAGTTCTTGTTCAGGTTAGCTGACCTCCCATTTGGGAAAAAGAGTTTTGTTTGTGACGCTATGGTGATGTCTACACAGCAGGACAAAAGTCGAATTAAGCTATGCAATCTGAGCTACGTCAATTGCGTAGCTTAAATTGAAATAGCTTAATTCAGCTTTTGGTGCTGTCTACACAGCAGGAAGTTGAAGAAAGAACATTCTTCCTTCAACTTCCCTTACTCCTTGTAAAATGAGGTTTACAGGAGTCTGAGTAAGAAGTCTTCCAGCTCACCATTATTTCAAAATAATGGCTTGCGGTGTAGACACTCTCTTTACTATTTTGGAATAATGTCAATTATTCCAAAATAACACTGCTGTGTAGACTTAGCCCAAGAATAGAAACTATAGGATTTGATCCATTCAAGGTTTACAATTGATATTTTTTAATCTCATGGATTTTTGTGTGTTTTGATAAAGTGGCTGTCCCCAAATAAACCCTGAGAACAATGGAATCCAACCCCTGGCATGTTAGGTGTCAAAGTTTCCTGTACAATGCTTGAGGACAGATAGGAACCTATGAATGCACTTCACAAAAGCTAGCATGCTTGCTGGGGAGCTGCCTAAGCTAGTTAATGGAAGATGTCAAGGACACAGAGAGAATCTAACCCTCCTTCCTTATACAGAGTTAGGGACTGAAGTCAAGGCAGCAGGGAGACACCTATCTCCACTTAGCAATACACATCTAGGATTCATTTTCCTGGAGACAGAAGGCTGAGGTGCCTAAGTCATTAGTTGTGCGAATGAGTTAGGGGCTTGTCTTATTCCACACAAAACAGCCAAAAGGAGAGCTGGTGATAGCAGCAGTGTCCATCTATAACTTTTAAGCCCAAGCAAAATGCAGGACAATGTAGCACTTTAAAGACTAACAAGATGGTTTATTAGATGATGAGCTTTCGTGGGCCAGACCCACTTCCTCAGATCAAATAGTGGAAGAAAATAGTCACAACCATATATACCAAAGGATACAATTAAAAAAATGAACACATATGAAAAGGACAGATACCCGCTCAGCAACTTTTCCCCCCTCATCAAATGTTTGTATGGGAGATTGAACTGAACTTGGCTCTCTTAAATCCCAGACTAGTGCTTTAACTACTGTGCTAAAAATTTTATGGTGGGTAGCACCACCTTCTCTGCCCAGATTTTGGGAGCTGATCTATTGGGTAGTTGCTGAGAATACCTACCAGACTGAACCCCTGGTGAGGTGAACAGAGGGGCACTGATCTTTCCCCAGATCACACATAAACATCCAGACCTAGGTGGGACATAAGCGTCCAGATGCCTAGAGTGAGGCAGCAGTGGATGTGCCCTGAGGCAGAAGTGTAGGTGCCTTAGAAAAATGTTATGTTATCCTTTGTGCCAAGTGAGTTTAGGCAACTATTGGGGGTATGCTGTTTTGTGGCTTGTTTTGTGGCTTGCAGTGCACCTTGAAACTGGGACTTAGGTGCCTAGGTCAGAGGCATAGCAAGGGGGGGAACAAAGGGGGGACAGTTGCTCCTGGGTGCCAATTTAGCTTCCTGTGAATAGCCCCTGCAGTACTGCCTGGGCAGTACTGCCTGGGCCAGACAACAAGACATGGCTTCTTTTTACGCTGACAGCCTCCATGTGAGATCAGAGCAACTGCACCATGGTGACCCTGAATTCAGGGAAATGGAGGGAGGCAGCTGGAGTTCAAAGCTGACGCTGACTTCCACCCTCTCCAGGTCTGGCTGGAGATTGGAGTGCAGCTGCAGGCGCTGGAGGGGAGTAGATAGAAACTGGGGCCAGCTCATGGAGTCCCTTGTCCCCATGAGGATCCACGTCAAGAACTGCATCACACTCACCACTGGCAAGCTACCCTTGCCTTCCAGTGCCCTGCTGTGAGCCCTTCATCTCCCATTGCCATCCCTGACTTCTTCACCCTCACCCCTTTCCTGAGCCTGCCCCCAAACCCAACCCCCTGCCTTTTTTTTTTTTTTAAATAATGGAGATTGCCTATCTCCTAGAACTGGAAGGGACCTTGAAAGGTCATCGAGTCCAATCCCCTACCTTCACAGCAGGAACAAGTACTATCCCTGATGAATTTTTGCCCCAAATCCCTAAATGGCCTCCACAAGGATTGAACTCACAACCCTGGGTTTAGCAGGCTAATGCTCAAACCACTGAGCTATCCCTCCCCCTGCACCCTTCCAAACACCAACCCCCTGTCCCCAACCTGTATCCTGAACCCCAGAACCCCCTGTCCTGAACCCCCCTGCATGTCCCATCCCTCTGCTGAAGAACACAAGCAAAGCCAGGGACGCTGCTCGGTGCTCTACAGAGACCGGCTCCCACCCTGGCTATGCTGCAGTGGCTGCTCACAACGCAATGCCATCCAGGACCCGCCCAGCAGTTTTGACCCTGGTCCCTTTGCATCCTGGCCTCATCAGCCTCCTTCAGAAGCCCCCAGTCCCGAACTTACCATGAGCCACCGTCGTGCTGCCAGGCACCCAGTGCGCTGCCCCCATGCAGAGCTCAAGCAATTCTCTGGCCTCAGCCACCCACGTGGGTGCAATTCATTGTCACCCCAAACCACCGGGCTCTGCTCGCCTTGCGGGTTGTAAACTCCCACTTCCCATGTGGCAAGTTCTGCATTTTGACTGGACGGGGGCAGTATGGAGAGTCCAAGCCAAACCCTGTTCGCATGTTCCCCTCCCAGCGCAGATTGGAATGTGTAAAGTCCCACGGGTGGTAACAAATGATTGGGGTGGCTTAAATTTTGCCTTTGCCCTTGGGCGCATAACACCCTCGCTACGTCTCTGGCCTGGGTACCTTTGTAGATGTAAGCCTGTGTTACTGCACTAGTGGGACACAATTGGAGTGTACTGTTGAATTGGGTCTAGAACCTGATTTACAACTGGTGGTGTCTAAATACTCTGGATTGGTGTTATAGAAAATTCTGTAGTTTTACTTTCTCTTCCCATCTAAAATAACAATGAAGTCTTTAACTGGGTGATCTACCCCTTTAAGGACCAGGGATCCTGGGGCCAGATCCTGTTGGATTATCAGACCCATCTTAGAACAGGTCAGATAATTCCTACAAAGGCTCATTTGAGGAGAGGCGCTGTAGGAAAGAAGTTGGATCATTTGTTTTGCCCTGGATAGAGAGAAGGGAAACGAGAAGCCCTTTGCAGCCTGCTTTAGTCAGGGGAATAACTATGTTGTGTTACTTTCATAGATTCAGAAATGTAAGGCTAGAAGGGTTCTTGAGAAGTCATCAAGTTCAGCCCCCTGTGAGAAGGCCAGATCAAATAAAACTAGATCAGCCCGGACAGGTGCTTTGTCAAATGTCTTCTTAAAAATCTTTGGTGATGGGTGTGGTGTAGTGTCAGTACCTTGCTGGTTGCTATGCTTGGGCAGTGGGCTGTGGAGGACCCCCACTGGCGGTTCTCTGTAAGAACGGCCCAGCAAGCGGGGCCTCAGGACAGTGGCCAAACCAGTTCTACTTGTTAAGGGAAGAGATGGGACAAAGGAAGTGTGTGCGGAGGTGGGGGGAGTCAATCTTGGGCTGGAATCATGGAGGAACCAGTCTAAGGAGAGGACTGGAATCTAGGGGCCCAGGGACCCCATCTCAAGGAGTCTGAGACATCCTGGCCCAGACTCCTGTAGCCACTTCATGTCTATGCTATGCTGTATCCTAGAGAAGCAATAAACTCTCTCTGTTCTACTGGCCAGCAGAGTCTGTTCTCGCTGCTACGGGGGTGCAGTGCTGGGGGAACCCTGACTACGTCGTCACAATGGGAATTTCATGGTTCTCTCTTGGAAGCCTATTCCAGAGATAAAGCACCCTTATGAATAGAACATTTTTCTTAATATCAAGCCAATCTCTCTTGCTGCAGATTAAGCCCCCTACTTATTGTTCTACATCTGTGGACATGGAAAACAACTGATTGCAGCCCTTAACATAGTTGAAGACTTATCAGATTCCCCTCTCAGTCCTCTTAAGAATAACCATGCCCAGTTATTGTAACCTCCCATCATAGGTCAGGTTTTCTAAACTTTTCATCAATTTAGTTTCTCTCCTCTGGACTCAGTTGGCTCATATCTTTCCTAAAGTATGGTGATACCAGGAAGTGGATACAGTACTCACACTGAAGCCTCACCAATGCCAGCTAGAATGGGACAGTTACCTCCTGTGTCTTACACACAACACTCCTGTTAATACACTCCAGAATAAGATTTACATTTTTCACAATTGTGTCACATTATAGGCTCATGGTCAGTTTGTGATCCACTATAATTCTCAGCGCCCTTTCAGCAGTACTACCACCTAGCTAATTATTCTCTATTTTGTAGTTGTGCTTTGATTCTTTCCTTTTTAAGGATAGTACCTTGCACTTGTCTTTACTGAATTACATTTTACTGATTTCAGACCAGTTCTCTAATTTCTCAAGGTTGTGTTTAATGCTGATCCTATCCTTCAAAGTTCTTCATCTCACCTGTAAAGTTTCTAAGCATACTCTCCGCTTCATTATTCAAGTCATTAATAAAAATATTGACTAGTAGCTGACACAGAAGTGCCTCACTGTGATCTCACTAGATAGGTCCTGCCAGCTTGACTGCAAAGCATTGATAACTGCTTTTTGAGCACATTCTGAGATGATTGTGACTACCTGGAGAGTTTAATGCAGGGCAGATGGGCCAATTAACTCATTAGGCAGTTGATTAAGGAGGCTCAGCTGGGCAGGAATAGGCTGAGCCTATAAAGTCCAGGAGCTGAACTCATAAGAAGGTACTGGGAAAATATAGCTCCTAGGGAAAAGGGAGCAGCGAGTGGGGAGTGTAGACTACTGTCTCTTCCTAAGAAGATGCTTTGGGAGGTGGTATTCCTATGGAAGAAAGGGAGTACCAGTAGTGAGAAGAAGCCTAAGATTATAGTAGTAAAGCCAGAGAAAAAAGGCCCAAATTGCTGAGCTGAGGGCCACTGAGCTGGAACTCAGAGATGAGGCTAGGAGTGTGTTCCCCTAGCAGCCCCTGGATGGGTGGCAGTGAGTGGGAAGACTTCCTAGGACTAGTGAGGAGCTAATCTCCCAGGCTAGGTCTACACTGCAGGCTTTTTGCACAAGAAAGGTCTAGAGAACATGACCTATGAAGGAAAGCTGAAAGAATTGGGTTTGTTTAGTTTAGAAAAGAGAAGATTGAGGGGGGGCATGATAGCAGTTTTCAGGTATCTAAAAAGGTGTCATAAGGAGGAGGGAGAAAACTTGTTCATCTTGGCCTCTGAGGATAGAACAAGAAGCAATGGGCTTAAACTGCAGCAAGGGAGGTTTAGGTTGGACATTAGGAAAAAGTTCCTAACTGTCAAGGCGGTGAAACACTGGAGTAAATTGCCCAGGGAGGTTGTGGAATCTCCATCTGTGGAGATATTTAAGAGTAGGTTAGATAAATGTCTATCAGGGATGGTCTAGACAGTATTTGGTCCTGCCATGAGGGCAGGGGACTGGACTGGATGACCTCTCGAGGTCCCTTCCAGTCCTAATACTCTATGATTCTAAGAACTCTTATACAAAACAGTTCTTGCACAAGAAGTCTGCAGTGTAGCTGTAGCCCCATAGAAGGAGTGAACTGAGGGGCAAACCACAGAAAGGACACTGTGGTGCATAAGGCTGCAAGAGAAGTTGCAGTTGGATAAAGTGATAAGGTGCACACCGTGGGTGAGGGGAGTCAGCGCTGAGCCAACCTCTAGAGTACCAGAAGTAGGTAATAGTCTGATAGCGAATGACATGTCCTGTTGTAACACTAACAGGCAGACTCAATCCTGAGACCTCTGGAGCTTAGTTCATAAGCCTCTACCCATGAGCTAAAAAACAGTTGGTTATTGGCTATAGATCAAACTTGTTTTCTCTGTATGGGTACGTCTACACTACAGCACTAATTCGAACTAACTTAATTTGAATTACCATAGTTCGAATTAACTAATTTGAACTAATGCGTCTAGAACTAAAAACTAGTTCGAATAGCGTTTTGCTAATTCGAACTAGCATCTCCACATTAAGTGGACCCTGAACCAGACTTAAGGATGGCTGGAAGCAGTGCCAGCAGGGCATCAGAGAAGGACTTAGAGCGTGGAGATTCTGTCTCAGGCTAGATGAGGGCTGCGCTTAAAGGGTCCCGACCCCCACCCCGGACAGACAGTTCTCAGGGGTGCCCCGCTTGCAAACCAGTCCTGGCTTGGAGTGCCCGGAGTACGCACACTGGGCACATCACAGCACTCGGCCATCAGCCCGGCTGCACTTGCCGCAGGCTGCCATCTGGGGAGAGGGGGCAATTGGGGGGCTGCAGGAGAGCTTCCACCCCCGGAAGCCGGCAGAGCCAGCCCAGTCCTCCCCATCGGGGGCTCATGCCCCATTCCTCCCTCAACTCCTTCCCCTTGCCCTTCCCTAGCCCCTTTTCTTGATGTACAAAATAAAGGACAATTGTGTTCCAAAATGGAATCTGTCTTTATTGAACAAAACTGGGGGAGACTGGAAGAGAGAGGCTGGGAGAGGGGAGGGCAACTACAATGATCAGGGGTTGGGAACAGGTCCCATATGAAGAGAGGCTAAAGAGACTGGGACTTTTCAGCTTAGAAAAGAGGAGACTGAGGGGGGACAGAATAGAGGTCTCTAAAAGCAGGAGTTGGGTGGAGAGGGTGCATACAGAAAAGTTCTTCATTAGTTCCCATAAAGAAGGACTAGAGGACACGAAAGGAAAGGAATGGGTAGCAGGCTTCAAACTAGTAACAGAAAGTTGTTCTTCTTCACAAAGCAAAGAGTCAACCTGTGGAACTCCTTGCTGCAGGAGGCTGTGAAGGATAGAACTAGAACAGAGTTTAAAGGGAAGTGAGATCAAGTCATGGAGGTTGGGTCCATGGAGTGCTATTAGCCAGGGAGTAAGAGTGCTGTCCGTGTCCAAGGTTTGTGGAAGGCTGGAGAGGGATGGCATGAGACAAATGGCTTGGTCACTGTCTTCGGTCTATCCCCTCCAGGGTCCCTAGTGTTGGCCGCTGTTGGCAGACAGGCTACTGGGCTAGATGGACCTTTGGTCTGACCCATTGTAAGCTCAGGGCTCAGTGTCGGGGGTCTCAGTGGACCCCCTTGATTTTCATGCACACCTGCTCCTGGGTGGCCAGGCTGGCAGCTCTCCTGCCCTAGACGGCCACTTTCCTGTGCCTAGTGTGCAGATTGTGGACGAGGTTCACGATGTCCGCACTAGACCAGGCGGGTGACCGCCTCTTGCGGTCCCGGGCAAGCTCCCGGGAGCCGCCAGCCTGGTCCCGGGAAGAGGGGGAGGGCTGGGGGGCATCGGGTGGGTAGCTCGAGCCGTGCCAGGTGCAGGGTCTGCTGGCTGGGTGCTGGCAGGCTTCCACCTGGCACGGGCACCGTAGCCAGCCCGTGCCCCTTTAAGGGGTCCAGGGTCGGGCGGGAGGGGGGCATAGAGTTTCCCTGGTGTTGGCCAGAGTGGCCCCCAGGGAAACCTGGGGAGGGCTAGCCTCCCACTAGTTCGAATTAAGGGGCTACACACCCCTTAATTCGAACTAGCTAGTTCGAACTAGGCTTAATCCTCGTAAAATGAGGTTTTCCTAGTTCGAACTAAGCGCTCCGCTAGTTCGAATTAAGTTCGAACTAGCGGAGCGCTAGTGTAGCGCCTATGAAAGTTAGTTCGAACTAACGTCCGTTAGTTCGAACTAACTCTGTAGTGTAGAGTTACCCTAAGGGTATGTCTACACTACAAAGTTAGTTCGAACTAACGGACGTTAGTTCGAACTAACTTTCATAGGTGCTACACTAGCGCTCCGCTAGTTCGAATTTGAATCGAACTAGCGGAGCGCTTAGTTCGAACTAGGTAAACCTCATTTTACGAGGACTAACGCCTAGTTCGAACTAGCTAGTTCGAACTAAGGGCTGTGTAGCCCTTTAGTTCGAACTAGTGGGAGGCTAGCCCTCCCCAGGTTTCCCTGGTGGCCACTCTGGCCAACACCAGGGAAACTCTATGCCCCCCTCCCGGCCCCGGACCCCTTAAAGGGGCACGGGCTGGCTACGGTGCCCGTGCCAGGTGCAAGCCTGCCAGCACCCAGCTAGCAGACCCTGCACCTGACACGGCACAGAGCCACCCACCCGATGCCTCCCAGCCCTCCACCTCTTGCCGGGACCAGGCTGGCGGCTCCCGGGAGCTTCCCCTGGACCGCAAGAGGCGGGCACCTTCCTGGGCTAGTGCGGACATCGTGGACCTCGTCCACGATCTCCGCACTAGGCACAGGAAAGTGGCCGGCTAGGGCAGGAGAGCTGCCAGCCTGGCCACCCAGGAGCAGGTGTGCATGAAAATCAAGGGGGTCCACTGAGACCCCCGACACTGAGCCCTGAGCTTACAATGGCCGTCCTGGGTCAGACCAGAGGTCCATCTAGCCCAGTAGCCTGTCTGCCAACAGCGGCCAACCCTAGGGACCCTGGAGGGGATGGACCGAAGACAATGACCAAGCCATTTGTCTCGTGCCATCCCTCTCCAGCCTTCCACAAACTTTGGGCAGGGACACCACTTCTACCCTCTGGCTAATAGGACTCCATGGACCCAACCTCCATGACTTGATCTCACTTCCCTTTAAACTCTGTTCTAGTTCTATCCTTCACAGCCTCCTGCAGCAAGGAGTTCCACAGGTTGACTCTTTGCTTTGTGAAGAACAACAACTTTCTGTTACTAGTTTGAAGCCTGCTACCCATTCCTTTCCTTTGGTGTCCTCTAGTCCTTCTTTATGGGAACTCAGGAAGAACTTTTCTGAATGCACCCTCTCCACCCAACTCCTGCTTTTAGAGACCTCTATCCTGTCCCCCCTCCGTCTCCTCTTTTCTAAGCTGAACAGTCCCAGTCTCTGTAGCCTTTCTTCATCTGGGACCTGTTCCCAACCCCTGATCATGTTAGTTGCCCTCCCCTCTCCCAGCCTTTCTCTTCCCCTCTCCCACCTCCTTTTCCCAGTCTTCCCCAGTTTTGTTCAATAAAGACAGAGTCAATGTTGGAAGAAACGTTATCTTTATTTTGTACATCAATAAGAAGGGGGGCTAAGGAAGGGTAAGTGGAAGGAGGTGAGGGAGGAATGGGGTACGAGCCCCCGATGGGGAGGACTGGGCTGGCTCTGTGGGCTTCTGGGGGTGGAAGCTCTCCTGCAGCCCCCCAATTACTCCCTCTCCCCAGATGGCAGCCTGCGGCAAGTGCAGCCGGGCTGATGGCCGAGTGGTGTGATGTGCCCAGTGTGGGCACTCAGGGCACTCCAAGCCAGAACTTCTTTGCAAGCGGGGCACCCCTTAGAACTGTGTGTCCGGGGTGGGGGTCGGGACCCTTTAAGTGCAGCCCTCGGCTAGCCTGAGACAGCATCTCCATGCTCTAAGTCCTCCTTTTATGCCCTGCCGGCACTGCTTCCGGCCATCCTTATGCCCTGTTCAGAGTCCACTCAATGTGGACTTGCTAGTTCGAACTAGCAAAACGCTAGTTCGAACTAGTTTTTAGTTCTAGATGCGTTAGTTCGAACTAGCGCTGTAGTGTAGACGTACCCTGAGTGATTTCAGTGCCACTAGATGGGCTAGAACATCATGCTCAGGAATTATATAAGTTACACTGTGATATCCTGTCTCTCAACCAGTTTGTATGAGTTTTGTTTCTGAAGAATAAAACTGTACCCTGAGAGATGAGCCTGAATAGAGTTTGGGGTGCAGTGTTAATCTTTAATAAGCTGATAGGGACAGGTTGGCAGCCCTAAAAATCTTTCTCAGAAAAGATAAATAACTACCAACATACTCCATGTAACTAACTGGGTGTGTCTAGACTGGCAAGATTTTGTGCAAAAGTGGCTGCTTTTGAGTAAAAACTTGCCAGCTGTCTACACTGGCCGCTTGAATTTGCACAAGACCACTGACGTTCTAATGTAAGAATTCAATGCTTCTTGAGTAAATACTTTGATGCTCTTGCTCAAGGATAAGCTCAGAGGGCCAGTGTAGACAGGCACCTTAATTTTTTGCGCAAGAAAGCCCGATGGCTAAAATGGACATCGGAGCTTTCCTGCACAAAAGCGCATCTATACTGGGCACAGATGCTTTTGCGCAAAAGCACTCTTTGCGTAAAAGCATCCGTGCCAATCTAGATGCTCTTTTGCGGAAATACTTTTAACAGAAAAACTTTTCCTTTAAAAGTATTTCCGCAAAATCATGCCAGTCTAGATGCAGCCACTATGCATAACACTTCCATTTACAGTATATTCTTCTTGATTTTCTTTAAAAATGTTTACATATTTTCTTTGGACATGAGCTTCATGTAGGATTAGAGGCAATAGAAAGGCTCTCGGTAAACAAATGCCTTTTATTTTTCCTGGATGAAATGTTGCACAGAGAAACATTTCTTGGGAAGACTGTTTCATACCCATTTTCAACTTGTTTATAATCATAATTTGATGGAACTTAAAGACTGGTGCTTTGAGTCTAAACCATTACATAAGGCTGCTTTGAAATGTACAAAACAAAGCTCTTAGCAATATATATAGCTCATACATTTGAACTGCCAGTAGTATTTCTGTCAGCAAAATGAAAAACAGTGTGAAATTACAAGAACAACACATCAGTTCTTGGTATTTTATTTTGCAGGTTCTGCTGTGTTATCCACTCAGGACAAATTAAAACAAAAAGGCAGTGTAGTAAATCTCAGAGTGAACCACTGACGAGTGAGATTTCAGAGATCTGTTTGGTTGGCACAGAGCAGACCTATAACACCTGAGTGAATATGGATCTTTTACAATCCCTAGCCAGGGATGTTCTGCTCAAGTTGAACCAAGGATTTCCAGAGCTAAATCTGTGTTGGCATGATGGTGGCACCTCAGGCTCATTCTGGTGAGTTACAAAACTAGCAAGCCCAGCTAGTGAGACAGTGTTTGCTGTGTAGATGCCATCTGTCAAAATTGCTTGTATGGTTCAGTGACCATATTACGTGAATAACTCCTAGCACTCCTGTAAGGTAACAAGGAAGTAGGTTATTTTCATTTTACAGATGAGGTAATAGAAGCAGAGAGAGCTAAGGTGTCCACACTGCCCTGCAGTTTAAAATAGAGAGGTCTGCTCTGTGCCAACCAGAGTGAATATGGATCTTTTACAATCTCCAGTCAGGGATGTTCAGCTCAAGTTGAACCAGGCAAGTTGAGACAGGCCCAGCAACGGAAATGCGGTTCTTTGGTTTTTGTGAGGAGCTGATTTTCCATTGCATTATTCCGGTTTTATGCTTGTGGTTTTCCATCCATTTCAATAGAACAATATTGGTGTAAAACTGGTGTGTCTCAGTGGTGAGTTCAGGCCCCGGTTTCCCATTTATGTGGTAATAATGTCAGGTGTGTGAATGAAAGCAGTAGGCGTTGATGATGGAAGTTTTGAAACTATTCATTTTACCTGAAAAAAGGAAAGAGCTAGATCAGGTAAAGACATTCAAAATGATCCTGTAGCTGGAACAAAAAAAGCAGTTGATGCACATTGAATTATCATGCTTCATCTTGGATAACTGGGAAAGAATGGGGGAAGGAAGCTGAGATTAGAGCCTGACATATTAAAGTCAGATGATGTATTTCGCAACATGTTTTCTAGTGCTGTGAAAATAAGGAATTTGCTTTCTTCTCAGTTGAAAGCTAAATCAGAAGAACTTCAAAAGAAAAGACAATGTTTGTTTTTTGTAAATTGAAACATTCTTGCTCCAGCAATTCATGCTGCCTGTACAGACTATCTTCACATGGTCATGCTTCCCTTGACAATAAAATGAAAACATAAGCATGTATCATTCTCTAGAATCTAATTAAGGAGTTTCTCAGTATTTTAGGTCACTGGTTTTAAAACAGGAAGTAGAGATACCCTGTGGGAAAAATCTGTAATGTAAATATTTGAAGAATATTGATATCATATAAAAATCAACCAAATGCAGAAGAAGCAAAAACTCAAGTTTTACACTGACACACAAATCTAGTAGTGATTTTAGATGCATCAGTCAGTTTACTGATGGAAATATAGTGGCTAAGGTAGCATATTTGATTTCTATGAAGTATTCTTAAAGTAATTCACAGGACGATATGCCACATAAAAATAAAATGTATATCGTGGGGCTATGTCTAGACTACATCCGTTTTTCGTAAAAGGGATGTAAATTAGACGTATCGCAATTGCTAATGAAGCAGGGATTTAAATCTCCCCGACTTCATTAGCATAAAAATGGCTGCCTCTTTTTTTCGGCACGGAGCTTTGCTGGAAAAAAGTGCCAGTCTAGACGCTGATCTTGCGGAAAATAAAGCCTTTTCCAAAAGATCCCTTATCCCTCTATGAGACAAGGGATCTTTCGGAAAAGGCTTTATTTTCCACAAGATCAGTGTCTAGACTGGTGCTTTTTTCCGGCAAAGCTCCATGCCGAAAAAAGCGGCAGCCATTTTTATGTTAATGAAGTGGGGGAGATTTAAATCCCCGCTTCATTAGCAATTGCGATACGTCTAATTTACATACCTTTTATGAAAAAGGGATGTAGTCTAGACGTAGCATAGGTGAATAAATAGTAAAAACACCAAGAGGAAAAAAACACAGTCTGTATTACAAATCTGTTGAAGAACAAGAAACTTACACAATTTAGCCATAAAGACACTTTTTTATATATTGCAGTAGCACCCAAACTGTGTGTAAATGTGTGTTCTAAAGCAGTATAGAGGTCAAAGTGGTGAGAATACATTCAGAAGCTCTGAGATTTGGCCAGAAAGCAATATTTAGTTCAGTACATAAGAACATAAGACTGGCCGTACTGGGTCAGACCAAAGGTCCATCTAGCCCAGTATCCTGTCTACCGACAGTGGCCAGCACCAGGTGCCCCAGTGAGGGTGGACTGAAGACAATGATCAAGCGATTTGTCTCCTGCCATCCCTCTCCAGCCTCTGACAAACAGAGGCCAAGGACACCATTTTATCCCCTGGCTAATAGCCTTTTATGGACCTAACCTCCATGAAATTATCTAGCTTCTCTTTAAACTCTATTATAGTCCTAGCCTTCACAGCCTCCTCTGGCAAGGAGTTCCACAGGTTGACTACATGTTGTGTGAAGAAGAACTTTCTTTTATTAGTTTTAAACCTGCTCCCCATTAATTTCATTTGGTGTCCTCTAGTTCTTCTATTTAGGGAACTAATAAATAACTTTTCTTTATCGGCCCTCTCCACACCACACATGATTTTATAGACCTCTATCATATCCCCCCTCAGTCTCCTCTTTTCTAAACTGAAAAGTCCCAGTAGCTTTAACCTCTCCTCATATGGGACCCGTTCCAAACCCCTAATCATTTTAGTTGCCCTTTTCTGAACACTTTCCAAGGCTAAAATATCTTTTTTGAGGTGAGGAGACCACATCTGTACACAGTATTCAAGATGTGGGCGTACCATAGTTTTATACAGGGGCAGTAAGATATTCTGGGTCTTATTTTCTATCCCTTTCCTAATAATTCCTAGCATCCTATTTGCCTTTTTGACCGCCGCTGCACACTGTGAGGAAGTTTTCAGAGAACTGTCCATGATAACTCCAAGATCTCTTTCCTGATTTGTCGTAGTCAAATTAGCCCCCATCATACTGTACGTATAGTTGGGGTTATTTCTCCCGATGTGCATTACTTTACACTTATCCACATTAAATTTCATTTGCCATTTTGTTGCCCAATCACTCGGTTTGGTGAGATCTTCTTGGAGTCCCTCACAGTCTGCTTCTGTCTTGACTATCCTAAACAGTTTGGTATCATCTGCAAACTTTACCACCTCACTGCTTACCCCTTTCTCCACTTCATTTATGAATAAGTTGAAAAGGATTGGTCCCAGGACTGACCCTTGGGGTACACCACTAGTTACCCCTCTCCAATCTGAAAATTTACCATTTATTCCTACCCTTTGTTTCCTGTCTTTTAACCAGTTCTCAATCCAAGAAAGGACCTTCCCTCTTATCCCATGGCCATGTAATTTACACAAGAGCCGTTGGTGAGGGACCTTGTCAAAGGCTTTCTGAAAATCCAAGTATACTATATCTACTGGATCCCCCTTGTCCGCATGTGTGCTAACCCCTTCAAAGAACTCTAAGGGTACGTCTACACTACAACGTTAATTCGAACTAACTTAGTTCGAATTAGTTAATTCGAACTAAGCTAATTCGAACAAACGGATCCAGACTAAAAAACTAGTTCGAATTAGCATTTTGCTAATTCGAACTAGCATGTCCACATTAAGTGGCTTAAGGATGGCCGGAACCAGGCTTAAAGATGTCCGGAAGCAGTGCCGGCAGGGCATCAGAGGAGGACTTAGAGCGTGGAGATGCTGTCTCAGGCTAGCCGAGGGCTGTGCTTAAAGAGTCCCGACCCCCACCCCAGACAGACAGTTCTCAGGGGTGCCCTGCTTGCAAACCAGTCCTGGCTTGGATTGCCCGGACTACCCACACTGGGCATATCACAGCACTTGGCCATCAGACCGGCTGCACTTGACGCAGGCTGCCATCTGGGGAGAGGGGGTAATTAGGGGGCTGCAGGAGAGCTTCCACCCCCAGAAGCCCGCAGAGCCAGCCCAGTCCTCTCCATCGGGGGCTCGTGCCCCATTCCTCCCTCACCTCCTTCCACTTACCCTTCCCTAGCCCCTCTTCTTGATGTACAAAATAAAGATAACATGTCTTCCAAAATGGAATCTGTCTTTACTGACCAAAACTGGGGGAGACTGGGAAAAGGAGGTGGGAGAGGGGAAGAGAGAGGCTGGGAGAGGGGAGGGCAACTAAAATGATCAGAGGTTTGGAACAGGTCCCATATGAAGAGAGGCTAAAGAGACTGGGACTTTTCAGCTTAGAAAAGAGGAGACTGAGGGGGGACAGGATAGAGGTCTCTAAAAGCAGGAGTTGGGTGGAGAGGGTGCATACAGAAAAGTTCTTCATTAGTTCCCATAAAGAAGGACTAGAGGACACCAAAAGAAAGGAATGGGTAACAGGCATCAAACTAGTAACAGAAAGTTGTTCTTCACAAAGCAAAGAGTCAACCTGTGGAACTCCTTGCTGCAGGAGGCTGTGAAGGCTAGAACTGGAACGGAGTTTAAAGGGAAGTGAGATCAAGTCATGGAGGTTGGGTCCATGGAGTGCTATTAGCCAGGGGGTAGGAGTGGTGTCCCTGGCCAAGGTTTGTGGAAGGCTGGAGAGGGATGGCATGAGACAAATGGCTTGGTTACTGTCTTCGGTCCATCCCCTCCAGGGTCCCTAGGGTTGGCTTCTGTTGGCAGACAGGCTACTGGGCTAGATGGACCTTTGGTCTGACCCAGGATGGCCATTGTAAGCTCAGGGATTAGGGTCGGTGGTCTCAGTGGACCTCCTTGATTCTCTTGCACACTTGCTCCTGGGTGGCCAGGCTGGCAGCTCTCCTTCCCTAGCCGGCCACTTTCCTGTGCCTAATGCAGAAATCGTGGACGAGGTCCATGATGTCCGCACTAGCCAAGGCGGGTGCCCACCTCTTGCTGTCCCGGGCAAGCTCCTGGGAGCCGCCAGCCTGGTCCCAGGAAGAGGGGGAGGGCTGGGGGGCATCGGGTGGGTGGCTTGATCTGTGCCAGGTGCAGGGTCTGCTGGCTGGGTGCTGGCAGGCTTGCACCTGGCACGGGCACCGTAGCCAGCCCGTGCCCCTTTAAGGGGTCCGGGGCCGGAAGGGGGGCAGAAGAGTTTCCCTGGTGTTGGCCAGAGTGGCCACCAGGGAAAGCTGGGGAGGGCTAACATCCCACTACTTCGAATTAAGGGGCTACACAGCCCTTAATTCGAACTAGCTAGTTCGAACTAGGCTTAGTCCTCGTAAAATGAGGATTACCTAGTTCGAACTAAGCGCTCCGTTAGTTCGAATTTAATTCGAACTAACGGAGCGCTAGTGTAGCGCCTATGAAAGTTAGTTCGAACTAACGTCCGTTAGTTCGAACTAACTTTGTAGTGTAGACATACCCTAACAGATTAGTAAGACAGGATTTCCCTTTACAGAAGCCATGTTGACTTTTGTCCAACAAATTATGTTCTTCTACATGCTTCACAATTTTATTCTTTACTATTGTTTCTACTAATTTGCCCGGTACTGAAGTTAGACTTACCGGTCTGTAATTGCCATGATCGCCTCTAGAGCCCTTTTTAAATATTGGTGTCACGGTGGCTACCTACCAGTCATTAAGTATGGAAGCCGATTTAAAGGATAGGTTACAAACCACAGATAATATCTCAGCAATTTCCCATTTGAGTTCTTTTAGAACCCTTGGATGAATGCCATCTGGTCCCGGAGATTTGTTAACATTAAGTTTTTCTATTTGTTCCAAAACCTCCTCTAATGACACTTCAATCCGGGACAGTTCCTCTGATTCATCACGCAAAAAGGACGGTGCAGATTCAGGAATCTCCCCAACGTCGTCAGCCGTGAAGACTGAAAGAAAGAAATCATTTAGTTTCTCCGCAATGGCTTTATCGTCCTTGATTGCTCCTTTTATAGCTTGATCATCTAGGGGACCCACAGGTTTTTTAGCAGGCTTCCTGCTTCTAATGCACTTAAAAAACATTTTGTCATTTCTTTTTGAGTTTTTGGCTAGCTGTTCCTCAAAATCTTTTTTCTCTTTTCTTATTACATTTTTACACTTGATTTGACAGTGTTTATGTTCTCTTCTATTTATCTCACTAGGATTGGACTTCCACTTCTTAAAATATTCCTTTTTGTCCCTCACTGCTTCTTTTACATGGTGGTTAAGCCAGGGTGACTCATTTTAGGTCTCTTGCTCTGTTTTTTAATTTGGGGTATACATTTAAGTTGGGTCTCTATTATGGTGTCTTTAAAAAGTTTCCATGCAGCTTTCAGGGATTTGGCTCTAGTCACTGTGCCTTTTAATTTCTGTTTAACTAACCTCCTCATTTTTGTGTAATTCCCCTTTTTGAAATTAAATGCCAGGGTGCTGGACTGCTGAGGTGTTCTTCCCACCACAGGAATGTTGAATGTTATTGTATTATGGTCACTATTCCCAAGCGGTCCTGTAACGGTTATATCCGTTAGGGGTAAGTAAAGGCAATGTCAGTGGTCTGATGAGGATGGAAGTTAAATTGGTTAGGTTTAGTATGGAGCTGGAGAAAATTAACTCAAAGCAATAACTGCATATGATGCTCAACAATGTTTTCCCTAAGAATTGAAATTAGGGGGCATGTTCAAATATATGGCAGGATGAGGGCTGATGAGCACTGAGTGCGTGAGGGTGAAGGTGGTCTGTATGACACCACAGTAAAAACTAAAAAATGTTTAACAACCATTTTATTACATTTAACTCATGCTTTTAAATTACCACAGAAATTAAAGTTGGCTACTGCAATGAACACTATATGTATATCCTTCATGGTTCCTTGTTGTAATTTTGCATAGCTCTTTGGTGTAGTCTTATATGCATTATTTCCAGTTCTGCGTGACATGCTCATGATCAGGCACAGGGCAACTTCTTTCAGAACACAAAATTTTATTCAATGAGGAAAAAGGAACACTCAGCTGTAAATGTTGTGACTAGGAGTAGCAAGAGATGAATTCATAAGAACATAAGAACAGCCATACTGGGTCAGACCAAAGGTCCATCTACCCCAGTAACCTGTCTTCCAGTGGCCATGCCAGATGTCCCAGAGGGAGACTGTGTCTAGACTGCAGGCTTCTTTCGGAAGAAGGTTTTCTGGAAAAGATATTCCAAAAAAATTCTTTTGAAAGAGAGCGTCCACACAGCAAAAGCGCATCAAAAAAGCAATCTGCTTTTTCGAAAGATAGTGTCCAATCAATGTGGACGCTATCTCACATTTAAGTTGTGATTACTATGGATGGAGTGGCTGCCAAGGCACCTGTGCTTTTTCCCGGAGGCCTCTTCTTTAAAAAAAAAAAAACCCTCTTCCCCCTCCACATATGCCTTTTTCTGAAAGAACTCTTTTGGAAAAAGGCTTCTTCCTTGCAGAAAGAGGTTTAGTGCTGTTGGAAAAGCCCCTGCATTCCTTCGACTTTATCAAAAGAATGTAACTGCAGTTTTTCTGGAAAAACTCTGCAGTGTAGACATACCTGAAATAAACACAACGGGTAATCATCAAGGGTGCGTCTATACTGCACAGTTATTTTGCGATAACTAGTGTTATTTTGAAGTAATGTGGGCATCTACACAGCCATTCCATTATTTTGAAATAATTTCGAAATTACAGATGGCTTAGTAGACGTGCTATTTCAAAGTAAGCTATTTTGGAATAACTATTTTGGAATATCTTATTTCAAAATAAGCGTGCAGTGTAGATCCTTCTCCTGTCTTCCATTTCCAGCATCTGACAATCAGAAGGTAGGGACACCATTCCTACCCATCCTGGCTAATAGTCATTGATCGACCTAACCTCCATGAATTTATTTAGTTCTTTTTTGAATCCTGTTAAAGACCTGGTCTTCACAACATCCTCTGTCAAAGAGTTCTACAGGTTGGCTGTGCACTGCATAAAGAAAACTTCCTTTTGTTTGTTTTAAACCTGCTACCTATTAATTTCATTTGGTGACCCCCAGTTCTTATGTTATGGGAACAAGTAAATAACTTTTCCTTATTCACCTTTTCCTCATGATTTTATAGACCTCTATCATGCCCCGTTAGTTTCCTTTTTTCTAAGCTGAAAAGTCCTAGTCTTTTTAAACTCACCTAATATAGCACCTGTTCCAAACCCCTAATCATTTTTGTTGCCCTTTTTGGAACCTTTTCCAATGCCAATATATGTTTTTGTAGATGTGGCAACCACATCTGCACGCAATATTCAACATGTGGGCATACCATCGATTTATATAAAAGCAATAAGATATTTTCTGTCTTATTCTCTATCCTTTTTAAAATGATTCCCAACATTCTATTTGCTTTTTTAACTGCCGCTGCACACTGAGTGGATGTTTTCAGAGAACTACCCACAATGACTCCAAGATCTCTCTCTTTTGAGTAGTTGTAGCCAAATAATTCCTCATTATATTGTATGTATAATTATTTTTTCCAATGTGCATTACTTTACATTTATCAACAGTAAATTTCATTTGCCATTTTTTTGCCCAATCACTTAGTCTGGTGAGATCTTTTTGAAGCTCTTCACAGTCTGCTTTAGTCTGAACTATCTTGAGCTGTTTGGTATCATCTGAAAATTTTGCCACCTCACTGTTTATCCATTTCTCTAGCTCATTTATAAATTGTTTGAATAGGCTTGGTCCCCGGACAGACCCTTGAGGGACCCCACTAGTTACCTCTCTCCATTCTAAAAACTTACCATTTATTTCTACCCTTTGTTTCCTGTCTTTTAACCAGTTATCAATCCATGAGAGGACCTTCCCTCTTATCCCATGACAACTTACTTTACTTAAGAGCCTTTGCTGAGAGACTTTGTAAAAGGCTTTCTGGAAACTAAGTACACTATATCCACTGGATCCTCCTTGTCCACATGTTTGTTGACCCCCTCAAAAAAGCTCTAGCAGATTAGTAAGACATGATTTCCTTTACAGAAGCCATGTTGACTTTTTCTCAACAAATCATGTTCATCTATGTGTCTGACAATTTTATTCTTTACTGTAGTTTAAACTAATTTGCCTGGTACTGACATTAGACTTACTGGTCTGTAATTGCCAGGATCACCTCCAGTCATTAGGTAAAGAAGCTGATTTAAAGGATAGGTTACAAACCACAGTTAATAGTTCCGCAATTTCACATTTGAATTTCAGAACTCTTGGGTGAATGCCATCTGGTCCCAGTGATTTATTACTAAGTTTATCACTTTGTTCCAAAATCTCCTCTAATGACACCTCAATCTGGGACAATTCCTCAGATTTCTGATTGTCATGCTACGGTGTCCCAGAATGGAGCCTATGCTCCCCTCAAGGTCCCCTCAGGGTCTTAACTTACTACAGAGTCTGTGAATTGAGTCCAACAAGTGTCACCTATTGAGACACTGTCTTTCTTGGCCACAATGAGAATCGTACGAGGGTAAGGAGACTCAGGCCCGCCTTAACTCCAAGTCTCAGCTCAGGACCCTAAAGACAGAGTAACACTTTCCTCCGTCTTGGCTGACGGGGACTCCACCCGCAACTCATCAGCCCGTGGGCCAGGCACTGGCCCTGCCCTGGGCCACTTTCGTCCCCCTCCTCACTCCTTAGTGAGTGTACTGCTGGAGCTCTGCCTAAGCTCCCCTTTTAGCCCTCTCTTGCTCTGCAGCCCTTACCTCCCAGCTGCTGGAGGTCCCGGGACTCTACAGCGTGAGGGTCCTCCCCTTCCTTGCTGGGCTTCTCAACCTTTCTACCCGCTGTGCCAGTTCCTCTGCCCCACGTAGGCATCTGGGGCAATGCCTCCCAACACCTGGCCCCTCCCCCTTCCCTCTCAGGGCCATCCGGAATAGCCACATATGCAGCGTAGGTTGCCCCCGCATCCTTGCCGCACACTGGGGCTTGTGGAGCTGGCTCCAAATGCCATGCAGAGAGAGTGCAGGGCCCAACTGCCCCATCACACATCCCCCCTTTCAAAATCATATATGCTCCCCCTTTTTCTTCATCCTCCCTTTTCACGATCCGTGATAAAAAAAGTCCACATTCTGGTGAATTCTACCCGGCCAGTGGACCACCTCAAAACAATAAGGTTGTAGCACCAAGTACCACCTCATAATCCTTTGGTTTGTATCTTTCATCGCTTGGAGCCATCTGAGAGGGGCATGGTCGGTCACCAATAGGAACTGGCTTCCTAAAAGAAAATAGCGAAGTAGGTCTACAGCCCATTTTACTGCCAGTGCTTCTTTCTCTGTGGCTGTATAATTTTGCTCGCGTGGGACCACTTTTTGACTTATGATTAATATTGGGTGCACACTCCCTTCGATTTCCTGTGCTAACACTTCCCCAGCCAATCTCAGATGCATCAGTTTGCAGTATAAAAGGCTTTGAGAAGTTGAGCTGTGCCTTAGTGAAATGAGTTTTTAGGGTCTGGAATGCCCGTTCACTTCATTCTGTCCATTTGTACCTTTCTTGGTTGTGCTTTCTTGACTGAGAGTCTGTGTAACTTAGGGTTGGACAAAATACGGCTCGGGAGCCAGATCTGGCCAACCAAGCCACTGGATCCGGCCTGTGGACCACCTTGCCGGGGCCCTCAGGCATGCAGCTGCCATGGTTTAAAGAGCAATCCCTATGTATCTCTGCTCTGCAGGGATAGGGGAAGATTTGTGTGATCTCTCTGCCCCCAGCTCAATGCTCAGCTCCTACTGGCCAGAAACAACCAACCAATAAGAACTGACTTATGTCAGTCTCTCAGCTCCTATTGGCTGGAAACAGCCATCCAATCAGAGGTGGGAGACAGGGCAGGAAAAGTCTCTTCCCCCACCTGGAGCTGAGATCCATGTGTAGGGAATGGCCTGTATTTTCAAGTTGTCTGGGGCTGCAGCCAGCAGGGAGCCCAGCCTGTCTCAGGGTGCTGCAGGCTTGGAGATGCTTAGGTAAGCCCCTCCCTGCCAGAGTCTGCCTCTGGCACCCCTGTCCTCTCACAGCCCAACTCCCTCCCCCAGGTTACCATACAAACCCTCTGCACCCACTTGCCCAGGTCACAACCCCTTTCCTTCACCAAAACACCCTCTCAGACCCCACACTGTCTCTTGTACCCCAGTCTCATACACCATGCACCTTTCAGTACCCAGCCTCCATCCTAAACTCTGCACCTCCTCCACAGGAAAGCATGGCCCCTGAGCACTTACCAAAATCTTGGAGTGGCCCCCCACCAAAAATTGCCTACCCCTGGTGGAGCTGGAGTCTTTGCATTTACTTTCTTATCTCTACACACACACACATTCCCGTACACCAATCTCATAAGGGGCTAAGAGTGACTGACCTAACCTCTGCTCTCCCCACTCCATGCCAAACTGGGATCCCAGGACACACCCATCACTCCTGGTACCTGATGCTGTGTTTTCTCAAGCAACATGTGGAGAGCAGAAAGGGTCATCAGTCCCCAGATTTCTGTCAGGGTTTGCACCAGAATGTGGCAAGCAACAGCTTTTTGGCACTTGTGTGGAAGGGAAGGGATGAGAACTGCTTCCAGCTGGAAGAGGGACAGGATGAACTGGCCTATGTTTTTCCAGAAGTCATCACTTTCCTCCCACCCTCTTCTCCTACTTTCCTATGGCAAGAAGCAGCTTTTTCCTTCCTGCCTGCATAGTGTAGAAAGGCAGCTAACACTGCAAGCTGCTGCTGGCTACTGACAAAACCCAGCCACCTCCTGTCCCCTGGCTACAGCATGGGCAAGAAGGAGTTAAGCCCTAAGGAATCATTGAAACTGACTTTCCAATTTGTCCATAACCTTTCAGTAGTGGGGGGCCCAAAATTGGATGCAGTACTCCAGATGTGCCTTCATCAGTGCCGAATAGAGAGGAGTAATCACTTCTCTTGATCTGTTGGCAATGCTCCTACTAACGCAGCCGAAACTGTTATTAGCATTCTTGGCAACAAGGGCACATTGTTGACTCAGATCCAGCTTCTCATCCGCTGCAATCCTCTAGTCCTTCTCTACACTGGGGATGTTAGTGTGTACGTATGTACACAGTTACCTGATAAGCCTGGGCTTATCGGTTAACCAGCTTGGTTATACACCAAGATGAACAAGTTTTCTCCCTCCTCCTTGTGACACCCTTTTAAATACCTGAAAACTGCTATCATGTCCCCCCTCAATCTTCTCTTTTCTAAACTAAACAAACCCAGTTTTTTCAGTATTCCTTCATATGGTCATGTTCTCTAGACCTTTAATCATTCTTGTTGATCTTCTCTGGACCCTCCCCAATTTCTCCACATCTTTCTTGAAATGTGGTGCCCAGAACTGGACACAATATTCCAACTGAGGCCTAACCAGCGTAGAGTAGAGCAGAAGAATGACTTCTCGTGTCTTGCTCACAACACACCTGTTAATGCATCCCAGAATCATGTTTGCTTTTTTTGCAACAGCATCTCACTGCTGACTCATATTCAGCTTGTGGTCCACTATAACCCTTAGATCCCTTTCTGCCGTACTTCTTCCTAGACAGTCGCTTCCCATTCTGTATGTGTGAAACTGATTGTTCCTAAACTAAACTAAATGTATTCAAAGAGATTCTCTTGAGAAAACACTAGAATGTAAATGCATGAAGTGTGAATTGCTAATTGGTCATCACTTAGAATAGGCAAATATGGTCATTCAAACTTTAACAACAGAATAAATATGCACAATGAGAGTTTGGGAATTGGTTTGTGGTATGGATGTATGATTGGATGTGCCCAGGCAATCAGAGAAGGGACAGGTCCCTGAGAAGATACCTCTGTGACTTAGGTGGCCAACCACACAACCCAAATAACACTTTGGATATGTCTAGACTGCAAGCCTCTTTCAAAAGAGGCTTTTTTGAAAGATACTTTCGAAAAAGCCTCTTTCGAAAGAGAGCGTCTAGACTGTACGCGGAACTTTCGAAAAAGCAAGCCGCTTTTTCGAAAGAAAGCAGCGAGTGAGTCTGGATGCTCTCTTTCTAAAAAGCCCTGTTTGCTTTCAAGAACGCCTTTTTTCGAAAGAGTACTTTCGAAAAAAGGCGTTCTTCCTCGTGGAATTAGGTTTACCTCCGTCGAAAGAAAAGCCGCGTTCTTTCGATTTAATTTTGAAAGAACGCGGCTGCAGTCTAGACGCAGGTGAAGTTTTTTCGAAAAAAGGCTACTTTTTTCGAAAAAAAACCCTGAGTCTGGATACACCCTTTGTGAGCAGCAAACAGTCAGAACAAGAGAATCTGTAAACAACCAGCAGCCTGGAAATTATCATTAAACTACTCGGCGAACAACAAAGACGGCATGAAGAATTGGCTACCAAATGAGTCACACATCAAAAGAGAGGCCATATTATTCATAATTAATAGCTTTTATATCATAGCAAATTAAAAGAGTTGTCAGCAAATGTTACTTTTATTTCTCAGAAATAAACTTTTAAAACAGTGTAACATTATATTAGGGATCAGCTTGCTTTCCACTATATACTGAAGCTATTTACTAGGTTATCCTGGTCTCACCACACTTCCAATCTTTTCCTCAGACTTCATCATCATTTGATCATTTAAATCAATTTAATCTGAAGTTGATTCTGCTTTGTATTATTATAAATGTGTGCTTCTAAAATTAATTTTTTTTTCACCTGACATCAAGCTTTTCCACTGGTAGCTTCAAATCTTTGATGCTGATAATTTGCTGTTGGTCTACTGGAATTGCTTAGTGCATCACAAGTCTGGAGGAACATAAATTATTTTTAGTTATAGCTCCTGTGGGGTCATCCACACAAATTAAAAAAAAAAAACTCTTACCCAGAGGAATTGACAATCTAATTTTCATCTTTCTGGAGAATCCACCGCTGTTGTAGATGAGGAATATATGAAATAATACTATGACAGTAAGTCATGTGACAGATTGGGCAATTTCCTAAAGTGTGTTGGAATTAAGTTTTTCTTTGGGATCCACTGGTTTAAATTATTTATATATTATTGTGAGGCAGGACTGTATTTAACCACTTGAAGGGGGAGATGTGACAGATACAGAAGAAGGTATGGAACAATGTGGCAGGCAAGATCGGACTTTCCCTATACACACACGGACAGGCGGTGGGCTGTGAGGGGCTGCGTGCTCCTTGCTCGGCCCACCTGGCTTGGAGGTTGCACAACAGCCTGTGCATGTGGGTGCACATAGAGTGCCAATCTGGAGCACTCAGCTCAGAGGAACCCCTCAGTCCTTCTCATAAGGTTCCTGGAAAGGCCTGCCTTAGTCTGGCCCCCACGGTGGGACACCCTTGCCCTCCTCCAGCAGGCAGGGATGGAAGTTTTCTGTCTGCAGGATATCACCAGTGTTGGACCCAGTGCGTGAAGGATACAGAAGGCAGTCGAGCTGCTCTGTCCCCATCTCCCACCCATAGGCTCCTGGATTGGCGAGCGCATTCCCATGCCTGCTTGTCCCCAGGCCGTGCGGGTAGTGAGGCTCCCCTGGGATGGCAAAGCCCCTGCAGGAAAGCGCCCGCAGTCTAGGCAACAGATGGCCTTGCTCGAAGGACATTGCCATTGTCTAAACTGAGACCTTCAGTGTTTGCGTAGACATTAGGCCTAGGCTTCATACACAGTGTCTCCTAGGATGAGACCCTTGTAACTTTTCTTCACAGCTGGGCCAGTTGTGAGCATGGTGCATCTACCATCTCCAAAACCATCTTCCCAACTCCACGGGATCCATTGGAGGAAGCGAACCTGGGAAGACGTGCTGTGGGACCAGATGGCCTGCCTCTAGTCCCCCATCTGGGAGCTCGATGAGGGACACCAGGAGCGGGCCACAGACTGGGAGGAGAGCCAGGCTAACTGGGAACAGTGGAATGCCACCTGGGATCGGCTGGTGCACCAGCACGAGTCCATGTGTTCCTCCTTCACCTCAATAATGGAGCACATGGCTGTGTGCATGGATCAGCTGGCCATCCAAACTGCCCATGTGCTGCTTCAGGAAGATGACGAGCAGCCCAAACTGGAGGACCTCTTCACCCAGGTCCTGGTCCACCTGCTGCTGCAAATGATTCTAAATTCCCTGGACACTGTGAAACACCGCTTCTGGCAGAGGGAGACCAGTTCCAACTGGTGGGACTGCATCGTCCTGCAGGGATGGGAGGACCAGCACTGGGTCCAGAACTTCCCGCATACAAAAGGCCACTTTCTGGAGCTCTGTGAGTGGCTCACCCCTGCCCTCAGGCAACCCATCACTGCCATGCAGAAGTGTGTCGCCATCACCCTCTGGAAGCTCACCATGCTGGACGGCTACAACTCGATCAGGAACCAGTTCAGCATGGGGAAAGCATCAATGATCAGGGCCGTGCTCCTGCAGGTAGTCAAGGACATCAATAACACCTTGCTATGGAGGATCATCACTCTGGGGGACATCGACACCATTTGCTGCCATGGGCTTCCCAGCTGCAGGGTGGCCATAGATGGCACTCACATCCCAATCCTGGCCCCGACCACCATGCTTTGGACTATATAAAGAGAAAAGGGTTCTTTTCTATGGTGCTGCAGGCTCTGGTGGATCACAAAGGATGGTTCACAGACATTAAAGTCAGCAGGTTAGGGAAGGCGCATGATGCCCTCATCTTCTCCAACTCCTTCCTATTCAAGAAGATGCATGACAGCATTTTTTTCCCCAATGCACCATCATGGTTGGGGACGTGGACATGCTGATCTGCATCCTAGATGATGCAGTCTACCCCTTGCTCCTCTGGGCTTATGAAGCCCTACCTGGGCAGCCTGGACTCCACTAAAGGAGAACTTCAGTGCCAGGCTGAGCAGGTGCTATTTGGTTGTAGAGTTTGGCTGCCTAAAGAGGAGGTTCAGGAGTCTTCTCACCCACCTGGACTTGAGCGAGCACAACATCCCCTAAGTGGTGGCAGCCTGCCGTGTGCTCCACAACCTATGTGAGAGCAAGGGGGAGACTTTTCTGCCAGAGTTAGGGGCAGACACTGAATGGCTGGCCACAGCTTATGAGCAGCTGGACATCAGTGCCATTCGACAAGCACATCAAGAGACTGTGCTCATCCAGGAGGCTTTGAGGGAGAGTTTCAGCTAAGGCCACCTGTAAGACTCTCCTCATGTCTCTCCATAAGGAGCCCCTGCATTCCCTCTGTGTGTCTTTCATCCTCCCCTACCTCCCTTTCCTCCCTCTCTCCTCTAAAGAGTAAATAAAGAAGCTTTTTTTAAAAAACAACTCTTTTTTATTTGGTGGATATTCAACAGGGGAGGGACTGGGAACAGAACCTGGAATGGGGAAAGACGAAGGGTCATGACTCGGGTAGAGCTGGGACTGGTGCCTGCCTTGGGTAGCTTGGGAGGCTTTGGCTGCCTGAGAGGTCCCACCACCACATGTTCTGGGGCCCTGGTGGCCCTTGGGAAGGCTAGGAGGAGAAGCCAAGGGAGGAGAGGAGGTGGATAGTTGGGGGGGAATAGGGGCAGAGAGGTGTCTGGTGGCAGCCAGAGCATACGGAGTGAGTTTTATGTCCTGCAAGGGGGTAGGCAGTGGAGGAGTGGTGTGTGAAATGTGGCTGTAGAGAGGAGCCCCTGTAAGCACGTGTCTCAGCTAGCCTCAGCAAGCAGCTACAGGAAGTGTCCACCCTCCTTGTGCCCTCCCTGGAGTGCTTCTGGGGGCTGTAAATCTGATGCAGGATCCAATCAGTGGGGATATGCTATTTCAATTCTGAGCTATTTTAGTGCTCCTCTGTAGTTGGGGGTGTGCAGATTCTATTTTGTTATTTTGGGAGTTATTATTTTGATTTTACTCATTTCAAAATTAATTCGTAGTGTAGACATGCCAACTGTGACTCTGTGCATTTCTGCATAGCATTATTGATTCAGAATCTTCAAGTTATATAATATATTAATAGTAGCTTCAGTTCTCTAAAATATTGGTCAAAGGTTTAATCGTTCATAATCAATCTTTAAGTTGCAAAAGCGACGAGGAGTCCTGTGGCACCTTATAGACTAACTGAAGTGTAGGAGCATAAGCTTTCGTGGGCAAAGACCCACTTCGTCAGATGCATGTAGTGGAAATATCCAGAGGCAGGAATAAATATACAGGCCAGGATCAGGCTGGAGATGATGAGGTGATCCAATCAAGGAGGATGAGGCCCACTTCTAGCAGCTGATCTGGAGGTGTGAATTCCAAGAGAACAGAAGCTGCTTTTGTAGTTAGCAAGCCATTCACAGTCTTTGTTTAATCCAGAGTTGATTGTGTCAAACTTAAAGATGAACTGTAGCTCAGAAGTTTCTCTTTGAAGTCTGGTCCTGAAGTTTTTTTGCTGCAGGATGGCTACTTTTAGATCTGCCATTGTGTGTCCAGGAAGATTGAAGTGTTCCCCTACAGGTTTTTGTATGTTGCCATTCCTAATATCAGATTTGTGTCCATTGATTCTTTTACGTAGGGACTGTCCTGTTTGGCCGATGTATATAGCAGTGGGGCATTGTTGGCACATGATGGCATATATTACGTTGGTGGATGTGCAGGAGAATGTACCAGTGACAGTATGGCTGATCTGGTTAGGTCCTGTGATGGTGTTGCTGGTGTATATATGTGGGCAGAGTTGGCACCGAGGTTTGTTGCAAGGATTGGTTCCTGAGTTCGAGTTATTATGGTGCGGTGTGTAGTTGCTGGTGAGAATATGCTTCAGGTTGGCGGGTTGTCTGTGGGCAAGGACCGGCCTACCTCCCAAGGCCTGTGAAAGCGAGGGATCATTGTCCAGGATGGGTTGAAGTTCACTGATGATGCGTTGGAGAGGTTTTAGCTGGGGACTGTAGGTGATGGCCAGTGGTGTTCTGTTGGTTTCTTTCTTGGGCTTGTCCCGTAGCAGGAGGCTTCTGGGTACACGTCTGGCTCTGTCGATCTGTCTCCTCACTTCCTCGTGTGGGTATCGCAGTTTACAGAATGCTTGTTGAAGATCTTGTAGGTGTAGGTCTCTGTCTGAGGGGTTGGAGCATATGCGGTTGTACCTCAGTGCTTGGCTGTAAACAATGGATCGTGTGGTGTGTCCGGGATGGAAACTGGAGGCATGCAGGTAAGTATAGCGGTCGGTAGGTTTTCGGTATAGGGTGGTATTGATGTGACCGTCACTTATTTGTATCGTGGTGTCCAGGAAATGGACCTCCCGTGTAGATTGGTCCATGCTGAGGTTGATGGTGGGGTGGAAGCTGTTGAAATCATGGTGAAATTCTTCCAGAGTCTCCTTCCCATGGGTCCAGATGATGAAGATGTCATCGATGTAGCGTAGGTAGAGAAGGGGTGTAAGTGGACGAGAGCTGAGGAAGCGTTGTTCCAGGTCAGCCATAAAAATGTTGGCGTATTGTGGGGCCATGCGGGTGCCCATAGCAGTGCCACTGGTCTGGAGGTATATGTTGTCACCAAATCTGAAATAGTTGTGTGTGAGGATAAATTCACAGAGTTCAGCCACCAGTTGTGCTGTGGCATCATCAGGAATACTGTTCCTGACAGCTTGTACTCCATCTGCATGTGGGATGTTTGTGTAGAGAGCCTCTACATCCATGGTGGCTAGGATGGTGTTTTCTGGAAGATCACCTATGCATTGTAGTTTTCTCAGGAAATCCGTAGTGTCACGAAGGTAACTGGGAGTGCTGGTGGCGTAGGGTCTGAGCAGAGAGTCCACATAGCCAGACAGTCCTTCAGTAAGAGTGCCAATGCCCGAGATGATGGGGCGTCCGGGATTTCCAGGTTTGTGGATCTTGGGTAATAGATAGAACAACCCTGGTCGGGGCTCTAAAGGTGTGTCGATTTGTTCCTGTGTTTGTTTAGGGAGTGTCCTGAGCAGATGGTGCAGTTTCTTAGTGTATTCCTTAGTGGGATCTGAGGAAAGTGGCCTGTAGAATTTGGTATTGGAGAGTTGTCTGGCAGCCTCCTTTAGGTAGTCAGGCCTGTTCATGATGACAACAGCACCTCCTTTGTCAGCCTCTTTGATTATAATGTCAGAGTTGTTCCGGAGGCTGTGGATGGCATTGCGTTCTGCACGACTGAGGTTACCAGGCAAGCGATGCTGTTTTTCCACAATTTCTGCCTGTGCACGTCGGCGGAAGCATTCTATGTAGAGGTCCAGACTGCCATTTCGGCCCTCAGGAGGAGTCCATGTGGAGTTCTTCTTCTTGTGCTGTTGGTGGGAAGGTATCTGTGTGTCAGTGCACTGTTCAGTATCGTGTTGGAAGTATTCCTTGAGACGGAGACGGCGAAAGTAGGCTTCCAGATCACCGCAGAACTGAATCATGTTAGTGGGTGTGGTGGGGCAAAAAGAGAGTCCCCGAGAAAGAACAGATTCTTCTGCCGAGCTGAGTGTGTAGTTGGAGAGATTGACGATATTGCTGGGTGAGTTAGGGGTACCATTGTTGTGGCCCCATGTGGCAGGTAGGATTTTAGACAGCTTACAGTCCTTTTTCCTTTGTAGAGAAGTGAAGTGTGTAATGTAGATCTCCTGTCTTATTTTAGTAAAGTCCACTTGTGCAGAAGGTTGGTGTTTTGTGAGAGATTCCAGATTGGAGAGCTCTTTTTTGATGTTTTCCTGTTTGCTGTACAGGATGCTGATCAGGTGGTTCCTCAGTTTTTTGGATAGTATATGGCATAATCTCTCACTGTAGTCTGTGCAGTATGTTGATTGCAATGGATTTTTCACCTTCAGTCCATTTGGAATAATGTCCATCCGTTTGCATTTGGAAAGATATCATCTTTCTCTCCAAATGCAAACGGATGGACATTATTCCAAATGGACTGAAGGTGAAAAATCCATTGCAATCAACATACTGCACAGACTACAGTGAGAGATTATGCCATATACTATCCAAAAAACTGAGGAACCACCTGATCAGCATCCTGTACAGCAAACAGGAAAACATCAAAAAAGAGCTCTCCAATCTGGAATCTCTCACAAAACACCAACCTTCTGCACAAGTGGACTTTACTAAAATAAGACAGGAGATCTACATTACACACTTCACTTCTCTACAAAGGAAAAAGGACTGTAAGCTGTCTAAAATCCTACCTGCCACATGGGGCCACAACAATGGTACCCCTAACTCACCCAGCAATATCGTCAATCTCTCCAACTACACACTCAGCTCGGCAGAAGAATCTGTTCTTTCTCGGGGACTCTCTTTTTGCCCCACCACACCCACTAACATGATTCAGTTCTGCGGTGATCTGGAAGCCTACTTTCGCCGTCTCCGTCTCAAGGAATACTTCCAACACGATACTGAACAGTGCACTGACACACAGATACCTTCCCACCAACAGCACAAGAAGAAGAACTCCACATGGACTCCTCCTGAGGGCCGAAATGGCAGTCTGGACCTCTACATAGAATGCTTCCGCCGACGTGCACAGGCAGAAATTGTGGAAAAACAGCATCGCTTGCCTGGTAACCTCAGTCGTGCAGAACGCAATGCCATCCACAGCCTCCGGAACAACTCTGACATTATAATCAAAGAGGCTGACAAAGGAGGTGCTGTTGTCATCATGAACAGGCCTGACTACCTAAAGGAGGCTGCCAGACAACTCTCCAATACCAAATTCTACAGGCCACTTTCCTCAGATCCCACTAAGGAATACACTAAGAAACTGCACCATCTGCTCAGGACACTCCCTAAACAAACACAGGAACAAATCGACACACCTTTAGAGCCCCGACCAGGGTTGTTCTATCTATTACCCAAGATCCACAAACCTGGAAATCCCGGACGCCCCATCATCTCGGGCATTGGCACTCTTACTGAAGGACTGTCTGGCTATGTGGACTCTCTGCTCAGACCCTACGCCACCAGCACTCCCAGTTACCTTCGTGACACTACGGATTTCCTGAGAAAACTACAATGCATAGGTGATCTTCCAGAAAACACCATCCTAGCCACCATGGATGTAGAGGCTCTCTACACAAACATCCCACATGCAGATGGAGTACAAGCTGTCAGGAACAGTATTCCTGATGATGCCACAGCACAACTGGTGGCTGAACTCTGTGAATTTATCCTCACACACAACTATTTCAGATTTGGTGACAACATATACCTCCAGACCAGTGGCACTGCTATGGGCACCCGCATGGCCCCACAATACGCCAACATTTTTATGGCTGACCTGGAACAACGCTTCCTCAGCTCTCGTCCACTTACACCCCTTCTCTACCTACGCTACATCGATGACATCTTCATCATCTGGACCCATGGGAAGGAGACTCTGGAAGAATTTCACCATGATTTCAACAGCTTCCACCCCACCATCAACCTCAGCATGGACCAATCTACACGGGAGGTCCATTTCCTGGACACCACGATACAAATAAGTGACGGTCACATCAATACCACCCTATACCGAAAACCTACCGACCGCTATACTTACCTGCATGCCTCCAGTTTCCATCCCGGACACACCACACGATCCATTGTTTACAGCCAAGCACTGAGGTACAACCGCATATGCTCCAACCCCTCAGACAGAGACCTACACCTACAAGATCTTCAACAAGCATTCTGTAAACTGCGATACCCACACGAGGAAGTGAGGAGACAGATCGACAGAGCCAGACGTGTACCCAGAAGCCTCCTGCTACGGGACAAGCCCAAGAAAGAAACCAACAGAACACCACTGGCCATCACCTACAGTCCCCAGCTAAAACCTCTCCAACGCATCATCAGTGAACTTCAACCCATCCTGGACAATGATCCCTCGCTTTCACAGGCCTTGGGAGGTAGGCCGGTCCTTGCCCACAGACAACCCGCCAACCTGAAGCATATTCTCACCAGCAACTACACACCGCACCATAATAACTCGAACTCAGGAACCAATCCTTGCAACAAACCTCGGTGCCAACTCTGCCCACATATATACACCAGCAACACCATCACAGGACCTAACCAGATCAGCCATACTGTCACTGGTACATTCTCCTGCACATCCACCAACGTAATATATGCCATCATGTGCCAACAATGCCCCACTGCTATATACATCGGCCAAACAGGACAGTCCCTACGTAAAAGAATCAATGGACACAAATCTGATATTAGGAATGGCAACATACAAAAACCTGTAGGGGAACACTTCAATCTTCCTGGACACACAATGGCAGATCTAAAAGTAGCCATCCTGCAGCAAAAAAACTTCAGGACCAGACTTCAAAGAGAAACTGCTGAGCTACAGTTCATCTTTAAGTTTGACACAATCAACTCTGGATTAAACAAAGACTGTGAATGGCTTGCTAACTACAAAAGCAGCTTCTGTTCTCTTGGAATTCACACCTCCAGATCAGCTGCTAGAAGTGGGCCTCATCCTCCTTGATTGGATCACCTCATCATCTCCAGCCTGATCCTGGCCTGTATATTTATTCCTGCCTCTGGATATTTCCACTACATGCATCTGACGAAGTGGGTCTTTGCCCACGAAAGCTTATGCTCCTACACTTCAGTTAGTCTATAAGGTGCCACAGGACTCCTCGTCGCTTTTGCAGATTCAGACTAACACGGCTACCCCTCGAATCTTTAAGTTGCTCATAATACTTTTACTTCTTTTCCTAATTGTTGTGTCTCTAATGAAACTTTTGAGCTGTTAGTAACAACATGAACTGTTATTCTAAACAAGAACAATTACAGGAAGTAATCTCTGCTGACCTACAGCAATGAGATGGAGAGTTTGCCTATTAATTTCAACTGTGCAAGTCTCTGGAGGCATAGTGACTCACAGAATTAGCAATGAACAGCTGTGTGCCAGCCTTCTGCAGCTAGCCTGTATTGTAAGTTTGATTCCCAGCATTAGGTATTATAGATGGAACTCGTGTGATAGTTTGAGGCAAGTGATGGCAGAAAGAGAAAGCCCAGATTTCAGTTTCTTAATGAGAAATGATTCACCTACCACAGCTTGCAAAGAGGGCGCATATAATCCATTGTCATGAGTTGAAAATAATTTTACACATCTGCAATCACTGGGTCTGAACTTTCTCCAATTTACTGCTATAAATCAAAATTAACTTAATTGAAGTCAGTAAAATTACACTGATGAAAGAAGCAAAACAGAGTAATTGTATTTATGATTAGGGTTTTAGGAAAGTGCAATTATTATTTTTAATTAAACGTCTTCATTTTCTTTAAACAGCCTTTGTTGACTATTCAGCATTTCCATGATAGACTGTGTTTTGAGGTATTTAGAACTCAGCCACAAAAATGACTATAGTTTATTACAACTCGGTATATGAATTATCTGACAGGGCATCTAGAAAAAATAGTCAATCTATTTATGTCTCTATTAAAAAGAAGGATAATAACACTTTGTAGGTAATTAGTTTACTGTGTTGATTAATCATTTTTGGTATTTAAAATATTAGAGGCCTGAAATAGTAGAATTTAGAATTCACTAGTAATATATGCACAGAGATGTGTGCACTTCAGCTGATAATTCTTTTTGACAAAACAGTTTTTCAGAAACACAGTTTCCATTTAAAATATTTTCATTTTATGATAGCTGAAAATTGAAACTTTGTGTTTTTCAAGTTTTCATTTTCTTGATGAAATCCCAAAACTTATTGTGGGTAACCAAATATTCCCAGACTTCCCCAAGTGTCCCTTACTGATTTGCTATTATGTACAAATAAGCTGCACTGGGCATGCTCCTGAAACCATTTCTGTGATATATTCTCCGTAACCCCTGACAATAGGACAAGAAGCAATGGGCTTACATTTCAGCAAGGAAGGTATAAGTTGAACATTAGTAAAAACTTCCTGTCCAGGTGGTTAAGCATTGGAATAATTTGCATAGGTAGGTTATGGAATCTCCTTCACTGGAGACTTTTAAGAGCAGGTTAAACAAACACCTGTCAGAGATGGTCTAGATGGTGCTTGGTCCTGCAATGATTGTGGGGGACTAGACTTTGTCCTCTCGAGGTTCCTTCCTGTTATATGATTCTATGAATGTCACTCATGGGCATAAGTGTTTCCACAATTGAAATCATTAAAACATAAATCAAAAATATAATCATTTGATACCATCAAGACCTTCTTAACATTTATACTATACTATATGTTGAAATATGTTAAATATTAATAATTTCCTTTACAAGAAGTCCTGTGCAGAGGAGTAACAAATACCATGTTAATATCACTATTCCTGCCCCCATTTATATTTTCTTCTTTCTAACATTATTTAGAAAAATTAAAAGCAATACCATCTCCTAGAAGCTAAAGCTGCACAAAACCCTGTCATCACTGTCAAAATATCATATTATCACAAGACATATAAAGGCGGTAAATTTGTTTTGTTTTTGTTCATAGAATCATAGAGCTGGAAGAGTCCTCAGAAAGTCATCAAGTCCAGCCCACTGCCCAAGGCAGGACCAATCCCAACTAAATCAAATTTGTTTTTACCTTGAGGATTTTTTGTTTTTTGTTTATGATAAAGGAGAGGAAATGTCCACGGGAAAAACTTATAGTCATGTAGTTCATGAGAACTCTTTTTAGTTACTGGTGTAGTTTATAACCTCAGAGCTTGGTTGTGAACTCCAAATTCTCATTAGTGAGCAATTCATGAGTAGTCCCAGTTCTGCCATTGACTTCAGTGGGACCGGGATGTCAAGCACTGACTTCACTTGAACGTTTTTGAGTTATGTGATATGCAAATGAGTATAAACATGATTTTCTTCATGTGCTGTCCGTCCACTATATAATTGAGAGAGTTTACGTGTCTGTCTTTCTGTGTCTCTATCAATTTTTTGTCAAGAACTCCTCCCACAACTCTCAACCACCTGCCCTGACTCTTTCACCCCACACCCTGCTGGAAGCCCTCCACCCTCTGCTCTGACTCTTGCATTCCCCATCTCCTGCCCGGAACCCCTCCTGAGCCCCAAACCCTGATTCCTGCACACACACACCATACTCAGCCTATTGCTCTGAGCTCCCCACACCACCAGCACATTGCTCTGAAGGACACAAGTAAATCTTCTACTTTTATTATAATACAAAAATGGAAGCTTTTTTAACAGCCTTGAAATAGGGTGCACATTCTTGCAACTTGACAGAAAAGAGTAATTCTTGGCAATACATGACAATATATTAATGTAATTTGTAATTTAATATGCAAGAAAACAATCCAGGTATATTTAATAATTTTACATAATTTAAAAAACTTACTTTCTTCCTTCTTGCTAATAGTGGCTGGCAAAGTATCAATATGAAAAAGAAAAAACTGCTATAAAAACATTTGTGGCTCCAACGTTAGGTTTCTTAGTATGAGATCAGCTGAGAGCTCTCTAAAGCTTTGTCTGTTCCAAATTATTTGTAAGAGTAACTGCTCAATGACTTAAATTTTCACTGATGTTTTACATTAGTTTGATTGATTTTATGCATATTCTCTATTGTATGTAAACAGGAAGTATTCCTCAAGTGGAATGTTTCAAACTGGTATTTTTATGCAAACACTGTATGTTATGATACAATCTTTCATTATCTTATATGTTAATTTGTAACTCGGTTTCAAGTTGAAGAGTATGCAATGATATATGTCAAAAGAATGTTCGTTTGTTATCTTCAAAGATCCTTGGGGCTATCTCTCAGCACATTCTGGAAGAAAAGGGAACTGGAACTTAACGTGTCTGGTTCTCCAGAGCCTGAGAGCACAAGCGAGGAACTTGTCATTGTAACTTTAGTCAGTGAGAAAGGAACTTGTATCATTTCCATGGAATGGAATTAATGCCCACTGGAAAAAATTTCTGACTAATTGTCTCTCAGGAAGTCAGTCCTTAAATGAGCAAAAAAGCAACAAAAAGATTATCTGAAAGAAACTGTTACTGTGTTCTAAAGTCACCATTTTTGGTCATTTGCTGCAAGAAAAAAACTTATTTGAAAATAGTTTATATTTGGATATTGGGAAAGTTTAATAAATGGATACTTGTCCATTTTTTAATATTACAAATATATAGTATTTAGTATTACAAATCTAATCCCTGTGGAGTTACAGTTATAAATCAATATGGCTTCCATAGACACATAATTAGCATAAAACTTTACCATAACTTCAATCAGTGTTTTTCACTATAGTCATGATGTTGTGACGACAGTGCAGCCCTTCTGTTCACTAGCCCAGTATGAGTTATTCAACATAAGGGAAGCTTTTTTACTTTTTACACACATTTGGGAGACTAAGCCTGAGTCTCCTCCTGCCTTACCCCCATCCTGAAAGGAGTGCCAGTAAATTGGAGTGGAAAGTGTTTGCCAATTTTTCACTTTTAAGTTGTGACATTTTCTGGATTCTGACTTGGATCCAATGATTCCCTCCTTTGTAGCCTCTAGGCTAGATTACTGCAATGCAGTGGGACAGCTCAAAACTTATGTTCTTAAGAGTAAGGACATCCAGGCTTGTTGTCTTCACACTCTCCTTCTCTCAGCAAGCGCTCATCAGGGATTCAAACCCAGACTTCAATAACATTGGACCAATTTACCTGTGGAAACATCTGTTGCTTTTTCTCCTGTAGGGGCCACTGAAACCTGCAAGGCTGGACCTCCTGACGCCAATAGTTTATTACTGAGAAGGAAGCAGTTAAGGCTCATTTTGTTGATATCCTTTGACTTTGGAATGCTCTCCCTCTTCAGCGCTACTAAACCCACCCTCCTTCGGAGTGAAGTGGCAGACAGCTGTGTCTGTGCTTTTTCAGTTTGTGCTGTTTCTTTCAGAGTTTGTTGTTACAGATAGGAGGCTGGTGGGAGTCTGTTCAGCTGTTTTTATACTGACTCAGGCTTTTTATATGGTGATGGGAACCAGTTCTTGATTTTTAGTTTGATGTTGTACAGTATTGGGATGCCTCTTGACCAAACCACTTCTGTGACCTTTGTTTACCATTACTATGCCTAGCGCTGCTAACCCAGTGCTGAGCCTATTTATACCCACTGACCTCATGGATATAATAAATCCATACACGGTATGGTTAGGTTCTGGCTCCAGTTGGTTACAATTTTATCTTCACTATCTAAGGGTATGTCTACAGTACAGCACTAATTCAAACTAACTTAGTTCGAATTAGTTAATTTGAACTAAGCTAATTCGAATTAGCACATCTAGACTTAAAAACTAGTTCGAATTAGCGTTTTGCTAATTTGAACTAGCATGTCCACACCGACTGGACGCCGGGGCGCATTTAAGGGCAGCTGAAACCAGTTCTGGCAGGGCATCAGGTCAATAGTTGCTTTGTGTGGCTGCTGTCTGAGGCTATCTGAGGCTCGTGCTTAAAGGGACCCCCCTGGACAGCCGGTTCTCAGCTTTTCCGCTTGCTTGCCTACCTCGCCGAGGGACAGCAAAGTGTTTTTCTCTGCGCCTGCCTGCGTCAGTGCTTCCCTTTGGGGATGCCGCCGCAATTGGCAACATGGAGCCAGAGCTCGCCCTGGGCTTTCTGGTGCAGTTTTTGGACTTGCTGCTGCAAGCCTGCCAGCAATGGCTGGAGGCTGCCTGGCACCACCTGGTGCACGTCAGCCCCCTACCTCTCCACCTGGCCTCCCTGGGGGCTGTGGAAGAGCCACAGCAGTGCCTGGATGCCAGCGTGCCCCACTGCATCTAGCGTCTGGACACCAGCAGCGACTGGTGGGACGCATCTTCCTGGAGCTCTGCGGAGAGAGACAGTGGACCCAGAACTTTAGGATGAAGAAGGACACCTTCCTGGAGCTCTGCGAGTGGCTCGCCCCTGCTCTGCAGCGATGGGACACTCGCATGAGGCCCGCCATCCTCCTCCAGAAGTGTGTGGCCATTGCCCTCTGGAAGCTCTCCACGCCGGACAGCTACTGATCCGTCGGGAACCAGTTCGGCATGGGGAGATCCACCATCGGAGCAGTGCTCATGCAGGTACGGGCCACTGGGCTGGGGGGGAGGGCGGCTGCAAGGAGGGGATGGGCTGCCTCCGGGAAAATTGGGGGGTGGGGAAGGAGGCAAAGAGTGATCTCATAGCTCAGAGGAATCCCATGAAAATTATGCTGCTACCAAGGGCTTCTGGATCAGTCCCTCCTCTGGGCTTGTCCCTGCCTCTTATCTCATAGAGCTCTGTCTTTAGGTTCTGGTGGCAGGATGACAGGTGCCACAGAAGTGACAACCCCACACTCTCCTTCAGGGTGCAAGGAGTTGACAGGAAGTTGAGGGGATAAATATTTCTCTATTGGGTGCCTCCAGAAGATACTGAGGTGCACTGCTGGTTTAATGGTGAGAAATTTGCATTGCTCCTGCTCAAGCAGCACTTTTAGTGTATAGATAAATGAAGGCTTTCAGCTTCCATTGGCAATAAATAAATGCAATAAAAGATAAAATATACAAGGTCATACGGTGTGAAAGGGCATAAAGAATTGACTTAGTCATTCAAAACAGGACACTTGTGAGAGAACATTTTGGGACAGTAGGATCTGTCTAATAACTTGAAGCAATTTGGTTCATAATTAATGTACATGAACGTTTAAAACTAAACTGGCCAAATCACTAAAAAGTACAGCAACAATCACCTTTTGGCAGGGAAATTGGCTTTGTTCCCAACAGGTGTTTATCATTCCTACATCTGGTATTCTGTCATCTGGAAGAAAGAACGTGTAGGAAGGAGCTAAAATGTTATGACACTCGAAAACTAGATAAGTGCAGAGGTTACAGTGACCACAAAGGGGGAAAGAAACAGCTAATTTCACATTCCAACTGTGGAGGGAGATGAGCGATTGTTGCCTCTACAAAATAAAAGCCTGATCCAAAGACCATTATTCACTGGGAGTCTTAACTACTGATTACAGGGGGCCATGAAAAAAAGCCTAACACAATCAGACTAAAGGAATAAACTGTATTCTAGCAGTCATATTGTAGAAGCCATGGAGCCAGAGAAGAATACAAGTGTTATGGGGAGTAAAATTTTGCAAAATCTGCCACAAATGCCCTAAGGAAATGAAATTTTGAGCTATATCTCTATATATTAGAGCAGGGTTATTTCGTTTTTATTATTTGCATTGTATATTTCCATTTCTTTAAAATACCAACTGAACATGAATCATCCACTGTATAACTGAGAATTCTGGAGACTCCTGTGCAGCAGATCTATGGGCCTGCATAAATAAGCAAAGATCAAATTACCTGTGTTTGAAATAACAAGCTTAAAATAATGGCTGATTATACCAGCTGATGCTTCTTTTAAATTAATTTTCAGGACTAACCCTGTTATTAGACATTCCAAAGTGTTTTAGTTGTATTGATGGATATGTGGGTGAATGGATTGTCTCTATACGTACTGTTACTGTGTCAAATGAGAATTGTAGAAGATAAATGTGATCTTATCATTGCTAATGAAGGCAGTAAGCTTTCTGTAATTTGTGACTCCCACTGGAGTGTTTGTTTGTATGGTTGTAAATACAATTGTATTGTGAGTGCTGCTATGTTAGTAAAAGTTCTGTGTACATTAGCAATTGTATTTATTCCCTGCTATATTTTCCCCTCTACTTTTCTCTTAAATGGAGCCTCTTATCTGCCACCATTTAATTAATTAAACTTACATTAATTTAAATAAGTAAGGGGTAGGATAAGCCCCTTAATGATTGCATTAATAAATGTGCCCAATGTATATGGGGAGGTTTGAAAGCAAAATGGGTATTAAATGAGCAGCTGGAGGTACCCTTTTTATAGAGAAATATCTGCCTGATATGGGACCAGCATAGCCAGCTCTATGCGACCCCTTTCTGAGCCCTCTGTATAGGGTAAGTGCTGGGAGTTTGAGGGAAAGCAGCCACAGTTCATTGCATTTCAATGATTCCCACCAGTAAAACAGCTCGAGTCACTGTTACATTCTCTTGCAATTTAGAGCAGCCTTCAGATTGCTCAGACTTGTGCCAGGAGTTGAGCTAGTTCCTGGCTACCGCCCAGGTTTGGGGTAGGGAAGAGAGGTGTCAGAAAATCACTTGTATTTCATCTCCCCTCATGCACTGAACATTGCTCTGGCACACACGAATATTCCTCCATAGGCCCTGAAGGGGTTAATGTGGGCTTGAGAGGCCAGTTAAGAGTACCTGGCTGCACCTGGAGGGAAAGCCAAGCTTGAATGAACAAGAGGCCCAACTGGTTTGCAGTAGACTGTCAGAGTTTACACTCCTTTCTATTTGTTGCAGTAGTAGGAACTGACTTTCAATTTTGGAAAAAAAAAGTTTTTCTTCTTTTACTTTGTCATTTAGCCCTGGTTGCACTTTTTTGTCCTCTTTTTGTGGAGGGGAAGGTATACATTTGCTTTGAACATAGTATGGTGCTTTTAAACATTTTCTTTACAGCTTGCTGTCATTCTACTCTTGAGACTTTTCCTGTTATTTTCCATTTAACTAGCACTCTTATTTTTACATACTTGCTTTTTTAATGTTAAATGTGGTGATGGTTTTTTTTTTTTTTTTTTTTTTTGCTATTTCCCCCTGAATACATGTTACAATTAATTACATTATGGACATTACTTCCAAGTGGCTCAGCTATGTTCACTCCACATAGGACAAAAGGAAGAATTATTTCCCACCATGTTGGTTATAATTTACTTTGTGTTCCTACTAATCCTTCTAAAAGACCCTTTTTTTTATCAGAGTGGTAGCTGTGTTAGTCTGTGTCTGCAAAAACAATGAGTCGTATGGCACCTTAAAGACTAACTGATTTATCTGAACATAAGCTTTCATGGGAAAAGACCCACTTCATCAGCTGCATCTGAAAGCTCATGCCCAAGTAAATCTGTTACTCTTTATGATGTTACAGGACTCCTTGTTTTTGTAGATTTTTTTTTTTATGTTTCCCTTTTCTTCTGATTCTTTTCTTTTACCTTATCTTTTGAAATCTTTCACTTTTATGGTATAGCTTAATGGTTGCTCAGAAGACGTTTATTAAAGCTGTGAATTACCTTATTGGCTTTCTCATATGTAAGATGGATTTTCTAGAAGATCAGAAACATAGCTGCAATGGTGGTAGATCAAAGGAGAACTTTTAGTGCGTAGCAACCGTCTGCACAGACAGTTAGTGCATAGTAGCCTATTGCAAAGTAGATTTACACCCTAGCTTTCTTCAGGCTAATAGACAAGACTCTAAAGGCATGTCTACACTGCAGCATTATTTCGAAATAACGAACGTGAATGCTACACAGCAAGCCCGTTATTTCAATATAATTTCAGAATAATGGACTTCTTATTTCAAAATCTGTAAACCTAATTTCATGAGGAATAACACCTATTTCAAAATAGTTATTTCAAAACAGGGTGGCTGTGTCTACACTGCACCCCTTTTCCGGAAAAGGGATGCAGATTAGACACTTCAGAATAGCAAAATCCACGGGGGATTTAAATATCTCCCGCGGCATTTGCATTTACATGGCTGCCGCTTTTTTCCGGCTTGGGGATAAGCCGGAGAAAAGCGCCAGTCTAGACGTGATTCTCCGGAAAATAAGCCCTTTTCTGGAAGATCTCTTATTCCTACTTTCAAAAGGATCTTTCCAAAGTAGGAATAAGAGGTCCTCCGGAAACGGGGTTATTTTCCGGAGAATCACGCCTAGACTGGCGCTTTTCTCTGGCTTATCCCCAAGCCGGAAAAAAGCGGCAGCCATGTAAATGCAAATGCCGCGGGGGATTTAAATATTTTGCTATTCCGAAGTGTCTAATCTGCATCCCTTTTCTGGAAAAGGGATGCAGTGTAGACACAGCCGGTGTGTATAGATGGGGTATCTGTGGTTATTTCCAAATAAGTGGCCTCAAGGGATTCTCACAGGTGACCTGGTGGACACTCTGTCCACACTCATCAGAACATGCATCTGACGAAGTGGGTCTTTGCCCACGAAAGCTTATGCTCCAATACATCTGTTAGTCTATAAGGTGCCACAGGACTCCTCGCCACTTTTGCAGAACTCTGTAGTTCCCCTTCCCCTGCAGGCTTTAAAGGTGCAGCCTCAGGGGAAAGGGATTGTGGCACAAGGAAAGCCCTGCTAGCCCCATGGCAAACAGAAGCACCCTGCTCTTCTTTCCCTGCTTCCATGAGCAACTCCTGTGCTCCCACTGAGCCCTCCATGGCTGCAAGGGAGCTGGCAGCCAGCTACCAAAACCCTGCCTAGAGGCAAAAGAGGAGGGCCCCTTCCTGGTCTGGGGTGGAGATCCTGGATCTCACTGAAGTCTGGTGAGAGGAGGCAAACATCTAGGATCTCCACACCAGGCACAGGAATGCTGACATATACAGCTGGATGGTCGACATCCTGAGCCAGAAGGGACATAGCCACACCAAGGAGCAGGTCAGGATGAAGGAGAAGGAGCTGAGGCAGGCCTACACCAAGGCCAGAGAGAGCAATTCCTGCATTGGGGAAACACTTCACTCCTGCTAGTATTATGACCAGCACCACTGCATCCTGAGAAGGAGGTCAGTCCCTCCCCTCGCCCCTTGCTTGTTGTGGGCTCTGGATGGGAGATGCCTGTCGTCAACCTCCCAGAGGGCATGGCTGTAGAGGAGTAGGCGGATGAAGATGAGGAGGCCAGCACTGATACCATGCCGGCCAGCCAGGAGTTCATCCTGTCCCTGGAGCTGTGCCCCACCTCCCAGGATGTCACCCAGCAGTCAGACAAGACCAGGGAAGGCCCATCAGGTGAGTTCCATTACTTTCCCTAGCCACACAGGGGGAGAGGTGGTGGGGTGGCAAGGGGCTATGTGCTCCTCGCGTGGCCTTCTCAGCCTGGAGACTGCACAGCAACCTGTGCACATGGGTGCACAGAAAGCGCACAGCCACAATGAGACTGCCACAGAGGCACCTTGCACTCCTGCTCACAGGGTTCCTGCACAGGCCTACCTGACTCCCAATCCCGTGGTGGGACACCTTCTCACCACAATCCTCCACTAAGGAGGATGGGGTCAGGGACACACACAACACAGGGTCATGCCTGCACTCTTGGAGCAGCATCTACTCCTGGGAAAGCGTGGTGAGATGGAGGACACTGGTCCCCTGCCAAGGGAGCCTGCTGGGACGGGGATGAAGAGGCGGGGACCCCAGTAGAATTCTCACTGGCAAGCGGTGTCTGCAGCTCACACACACCTCCCTTAACACACTACCCCCCTTCTCCAGAGGACAGGGATACAAGTCCTCTCCCTGTGGGACGCCGCCTCTGCTGGACCCGGCATGTGCATAGCATGGAGAGAATCCGAGCCATCCCATCGCCCCCCTCCTGTCCACAGGCTCCCGGCCTGGCTGGCCCCTTCCCATGCCTGCTTGTCCCCGCAGCATGGGGGTAACAAGGCTCCCTCTGGGACATCTGTGCCCCTGCAGGAAAGGGCCCACTGTTTAGGCTTCAGATGGCCTTGCTCTAAGTACATCGCCTTCATCGCCTTGTAAGCAAAACTCGTGAAGTCATTCTGCCGCTCTATTCTGCACTAGTTAGGCCTCAGCTGGAGTACTGTGTCCAGTTCTGGGCGCCACATTTCAAGAAAGATGTGGAGAAATTGGAAAGGGTACAGAGAAGAGCGACAAGAATGATTAAAGGTTTAGAGAACATGTCCTATGAAGCCAGGCTTCATGAACTGGGCTTGTTTAGTTTGGAAAAAAGAAGATTAAGGGGGGACATGATAGCGGTTTTCAAATATCTAAAAGGGTGTCACAAGGAGGAAGGCGAAAATTTGTTCCTCTTGGTTTCTGAGGACAGGACAAGGAGTAATGGGCTTAAAGTGCAGCAGGGGAGGTTTAGATTGGACATTAGGAAAAAATTCCTAACTGTCAGGGTGGTCAAATATTGGAATAAATTGCCAAGGGAGGTGGTGGAATCTCCCTCTCTGGAGATATTTAAGAACAGGTTAGATAGACATCTGTCAGGGATGGTGTAGACGGAGCTTGATCCTGCCTTGAGGGTGGGGGGCTGGACTCGATGACCTCTCGAGGTCCCTTCCAGTCCTATTATTCTATGATTCTATGATTCTATGATCTGACCGGAGACCTTTTGGTGTCAGCTCAGAGATGAGGGCTAGGCTTCATGCAGTGTCTCCTGGGATGACTTTGTACTTTGTCTCCTGGGATGACTTTGTACTGGACCAGCTCTGAGTGAGGCATAAGACACATCTCCTGTGCCAGCATCCCCACCCTGCGAGACCTGAAGGTGCTGCTGACACTGTGAGGACCTCGAGAGGGAGCATGTAACCTGCCTTCATTCCCTTCAGCAGCCTCTGGAGTGGAAGGACTGTAGAATGGATGCAGACCTGGAGGAGTGTCGTGCTGACTGGGAGCTGCGCCACTCCAGTTGGCAGGAGCTGACCCAGGAGGCCTGGAGCAGGTGAGCCGCATACAGCACTACTACCAACCGCATGGTCACTGTGACTGAGTGGTCCAGCAGCTGCCCCCCTGCACCTGCTCCTTCTGAAGTCCCCACTGCTCCTGCTCCTGCCTCTCTGGCTTCTCCTCCCAGCCTGCACTGGTGGCCACCGAGGGCCATGCATCTTACAGCCAACAGACCCCACAAGAAGATCCCTGGGTGACACATTGAAATGGGGTAAACTCAAAGTTCCGTGTCCTCATCCACCTCTTTGCTTTCATAACACACATGGGGCGCAGAGCAGGAAAAGTCCCTCAGGCTATGCCTAGACTGCACCCTCTTGCTCAAGAGAATATGCAAATGAGGCAAAGTGGTGAATATTGCCGCCTCATTTGCATACACAATGAGCTTCCATTTTTGCGCAAGGGGCTTTTGCGCAAAAAGGAGAAGTCTACACTGCTCCTTTTTGTGCAATCCCTCCTCTTGCACAAGAGCTGTTCTGCTGCTTTTTTTCAGGAAGGATGGCTCTTGTGCAAGGGGGGGTTTTGTGCAAAAAGGAGATGTGTAGACAGCTCCTTTTAGCGCAAAAGCCACTTGTACAAAAATGGCGGCTCATTAAGTATACAAATGTGGTGCGGCAATATTCACCACTTTGCCTCATTTGCATATTCTTTTGCGCAAGAGTGGGCAGTCTAGATGTAGCCGCAGAAAGCATCCTTCCCCCCCAGACCCTGACTGACTTGGGGGACATGGAGTGGAGTTTTGACTCTCCAAATGGCCCACAGCACTATCCAGTCATAAAAAAAAATTCAGCATCTACTGAAGTAAATGTAAAATAACAAAGGAGACTCCTTATGGAGCCTATTTTAGCTCTACCATTGAAAAAATGGGGAGAAATAGGTTGAACTAGTCTTATAGCCAATGCCTGGAGGTATTGTAGCCTGCTCATTGATGAGGGTATGTCTACACTCAATGCTTATTTCAAAATAATCTGTTCCGGAAGAAATTCTCAAAAATATCTTATTTCGAAATAGCACGTCTACACTTACAGGGAAGCCTGAAAATTAGTCCGAGGCAGGCTTCCCTAAAGTGGACTCACTACCTCGATTTAGAGCCCCAGGAGGCACTGGGGAGTAATTACTTTGAATGGCTCTGGGGGGGAGCTACTTTGAAATCGCAGCAGTGGAGCGTCCACAGTACTGCTACTCCAAAATAGCTATTTCAGAATAGGCATTATTGCTCGTGGAATGAAGATTACAGAAGTCAAAATAAGTTGTCTGTTATTTCAAATTTATTTTGAAATAATGAAATTGCTGTGGAGATACTCGCATTGTTATTTCGGAATAGTAGCCATTATTCCAAAATAACACTGCTGTGGAGATGCACCCTGAGAGTCCTGCCTTCCCCCTGACCCCAGAACAACCAAATTGATTACAACGAGCAAAAAGAGCCATCAGTTGAATACCTAGCAAATTCAAGCAAACAGGAGTGAACTGTATTTACTTGTACAAGCCTAGAGTCTAATTCTTTAAACTGAGAGTGTCTCCCTTCTTTGAGCCAGGTCAAGCACAGAGTTTCTTTTTTGCATCCCCACAATAATTACAGACATTACAATTAGAATTAACACAATTTGTGATCCAACACCAGCCAAGGGGTATGTCTACACTACCCCGCTAGTTCGAACTAGCGGGGTAATGTAGGCATACCGCACTTGCAAATGAACCCTGGGATTTGAATTTCCTGGGCTTCATTTGCATAAGCCGGGCGCCGCCATTTTAAAATCCTGGCTAGTTCGAACCCCGTGTCGCGCGGCTACACATGGCACGGAGTAGCTAGTTTGGATTAGGCTTCCTAATCTGAACTAGCTACTCCGTGCCGCATGTAGCCGCACGGCACAGGGTTCGAACTAGCCGGGATTTAAAAATGGCGGCGCCCAGTTTATGCAAATGAAGCCCGGGAAATTCAAATCCCGGGCTTCATTTGCAAGTGCGGTATGCCTACATTATCCTCCTAGTTCGAATTAGGAGGGTAGTGTAGACATACCCAAGTTGATTACAAAGAGTGAAACACCACTCTATCAGCTGAATAGTTAACACACCTTAGCAAAGAAGGAGCAAACTGTATTTATATCGACCATATCTTCACTGAGCAGAAGATTGATGCTGCCACAGTTGATCTTCTGGGGTTTGATTTAGTGGGTCTAGTTATGACTCGCTAAATTGAACTCAGAGGGCATCCCCCCATCAGTGGCCAGTACTCCTGCTCCTGGGAGGAGTAAGGAAAGCTGATGGGAGAGTTTGCTTCCATTGGCCTCCTGCTGTGTGGATGGTGGGAAACTTGTATCAAAGTATGCCAACTCCAGCTATGTAATTAACGTACCTGGAGTCTTGTGTATTGATTCGACCTTCCCCTTTAGTGTGGACCTGGCCACAGAGAGAGAGATTTAGGGTCTCTCTCCACTTCCAGTTGGCTGTAAGGGATACACATTCCTTTAGATCTGGCTTACAATAGGGTACGTCTAGACTACAGGCTTTTGTCGACAGAGGCTTTGTCAACAGATACTGTCGACAAAGCTTCTGTAGACAAAGAGCATCTAGACTACATCCAGTTCTGTTGACAAAACAAGCCACTGTCTCGACATGAGAGTGTAGACGCAAAGGACAGTATAGATGCAATAACGCCTTCTGCCGACAGAGTTCTGTTGACAAAAGGCATTATTCCTCATAGAATGAGGTTTACCACTGTTGACAAAACTGCCGAGTTCTGTCGACGTTATGTCGGCATGTGCTGCGAATATCATTGTGGTCCCTGGGGCTTCCAAATTTGAGTAGCCCTGCTCTAAGGCCTGGTCTACACTAAGCCTTAGTCCAAAATTAACCCCCGCCCCCAATGTCAAATTTGTAAGCGATGCATCCACACTATCAAGCCTGTTATTCTGGAATAAAAGGCCATGGAATTTGAACTCTGCAGTCCTGCTTTGTTTGAATGCTTTGGTGCTCCTAATTTGAACATACTGGCCTTTGGAAGATCTCCCACAGCTCCCAGAATTCTTACTGGGCTCTGAGTCCAAGATAGAGGATCCACGTTAACGGAGCCTACTTTGGACTACATTCGATTCTTCCCTGTAATGAGGACACGGAACTTCGAATTTATAAAATCAGGTGCCCAGAATCGAAATTAGTAAATTTGGATTAATCTCCTAGGCTACGTCTACATTGGCCCCTTTTCCGAAAGGGGCATGCTAATTTCACAGGTCGTAATAGGGAAATCCGCGGGGGATTTAAATATCCCCCGCGGCATTTAAATAAAAATGCCCGCCGCTTTTTTCCGGCTTTTAGAAAAGCCGGAAAAGAGTGTCTACACTGGCCCCGATCCTCCGGAAAAAAGCCCTTTTCCGGAGGATCTCTTATTCCTACTTCGAAGTAGGAATAAGAGATCCTCCGGAAAAGGGCTTTTTTCCGGAGGATCGGGGCCAGTGTAGACACTCTTTTCCGGCTTTTCTAAAAGCCCGAAAAAAGCGGCGGGCATTTTTATTTAAATGCCGTGGGGAATATTTAAATCCCCCGCGGATTTCCCTATTACGACCTGTGAAATTAGCATGCCCCTTTCGGAAAAGGGGCCAGTGTAGACGAGCCCCTAGTATATACATGGTATAGGTAAATTAAAATGGAATATCTTGGTCTAAAAGCATTTTTTGCTTTCTCTTAAACTAGTGTGCTGAGCTTTCTCATTTTTATTTTCCTGTTCTTAGTTTGTCAGGTCCTTACTTGGTCTTCTATATTTAGCTTCGTCCTTATTTACTTTTCTTATCTTTTTGTTATGTTTCATTTAGAGGGATCAGTCTGTCATTCTTTGTAGATTTTTATATCCCTTTTTGGGACTGATTGTATGAGAGACTTTATATAGAATAAAATTGTATGATAATAAAATGTTTCTGCTGGGTGCAGTAACCAACCTCAATGTGATAACTGTGAGAATCTTTTATAGTTGTCCATTGACCCTGTGGGTGAAGTCCAAAATAGAAACTCAGCAAATTCAATAAACACGGACTAAGCCAAAAACAGCATAACAATCAACAGAGCATTGGGCTGAAGAGAAGAGTTTGATGGGAGAAAGAAATTATATAGTGTCGTTAGTGCCCAGTCTCTTCTCTTCTCTTCTCTTCTCTTCTCTTCTCTTCTCTTCTCTTCTCTTCTCTTCTCTTCTCTTCTCTTCTCTTCTCTTCTCTTCTCTTCTCTTCTCTTCTCTTCTCTTCTCTTCATAGGAGTCTTTACCCAGAAGATCTTATAATCTCAGGCAGTGGTTCCAACCTTTTCCAGATGGGGACCCATTTTGACAATGCAGGAAGATTTGGTGACCCAAGGCAATTCAAAAATGGGGGGAGTAGAGGGGGCAGAACCTCCTGGGAAGACACTTGGCGACCCTTTTGAAATGTAATGGCGACCCATATTTGGGTCCTGACCTATAGGTTGGGAAACCCTGGTCTAAGGGAATGTCTACACTGCACAGCTATTTTGGGATACCGGAGGTATCCCAAAATAGCAATCCTGTGTCTTCACAAGCCATCTGTTATTTCAAAATATTTTTTGAAATAACAGGCACGCTGTTTCTGCATCCCGGAGACTCTCGTTCCATGATGGTTAAGGGATGTCTCGAAATAGCGCATTATTTCAAAATGTGGCACTATGTAGATGCGCTAAATTTTGAAATAGCCTATTTCAAAATTCAATCAAAATAAGATATGCAATTTGCATAGCACAAATTGCATATCTTATTTTGAGTTTAGAGTGCTGTGTAGATGCATCCTAAGTGGCAAGAAAGACAAAGAGTGATACGGGGAAAGAGCAAGAGAGTATATATATGGGCAGATTTAACAAGAGATCTGCAATCATCATGTTAGTTTCATATTTTTGCTACCTGTCTCAATCACTTCTAAGACTCCACAAACTCACTTTCACAAAAGTCTTTATGTTAAGCATATATTTAAAAACTTTTCTCTGATACTGCAGTTTGCTGAGAAAATTTCTCAGAATTATTCATGTTGTCACTGGAACCAGACAGAAATCTCCTACACAGATTTAGGGGTTTCTGATTTTGACAAAGTAAAATTTACTATTAATTTCTGGCAGAGTTCAGGATGAAATTTTCCTGATAAATCAGTTCCGATTGGATTAAATGGTCAGCAATGATATTCTTTAATGTGGATTTAAATTACAATGAGAAGCTGATTGCTGAATAAAGGGAACTAGTCAGAAAAGATATTTATCTTGTTTTCTAGCAGTGGCACAGAATAGGAAATCACATGTACCATGCAGCAGTGTGCTCATATCTTAAATTAAACAGGAATAAAACATAAAACCAAAAGAGCCCCGAACCCTGGAAGAGCGAAATGCCCAGGAAGAGTGAAATGATTACAAATATAGATTGTCTTAGCTTGCTTTCTATTTATTTTTAACATGTCCTATAACAGAGTATAATTTGAATTCTAGTGTAATTGGCAGAAAAAGCAGTACAAAGTTATATGATGTCTTTATTTTTCACGTGTTGTGATCTGGAATCCTGCTTCCAATATATTCTTATACAGTACATTAGCTTCTGGTGACTGAATAACTTACTGAAAGCAAAGGCTTGGTGTCTGGTTGGTGGTTGGTATCAAGCAGAGTGCCCCAAGAGTCTGTCATTAGTTCCTCCGAGAGGTGATACACTGTCATGAAGAAAATCACTTCAGCATTAGCATTGTGTGATACGTTGGCAGTTGATATAATCATCCCTGCATTCCAGAAAACTGAGACTGTCAAATGTGTCCAAGGGAACACATTCAGCCTGTAGTTTCTATGTGTTAGTGCACAGACAATATTACCCCGGAGTAGTAGACAATAGTAGACAATATTACTTTTGGCTACAAAACTGATTTTTGCTCCCATTAACTGTTTCTTCAGTGGAAAAATATAGTTTTTCATAGGCACTGTGCTTTAGTATGCCCATGCATAAATGGCAGAGTATAGAAACAGGAGCTTAATTCTGATTTTGGTATTTAAATTTGTCAGTCACCAGGTCTCTAAAGAGTAAGCTGTGACCCAGGCCTGCTGGGTGTGGTGCTCTGTCCCCCTCTAATGGCACCTAGCCCAGTTACAGACTGAGGAGTCTGCTACAGCCGTGACAAATAGCATTGTGACTTTTAGCTCATGCAGCAGAGCTTCATACATTAAGCTGCAGAGGTCCAAGTTTCAAACCTGCCTGTTGACAACCAGAGTCTGTCAGTGTTACACAACTACCCATTGTAACTCACATAATTTAACTGCTACAAAGGACCAGGGGATTACAGTGGATGAGAAGCTGGATATGAGTCAACAGCGTACCTTTGTAGCCAAGAAGGCTATTGGCATATTAGGGTGCATTAGGAGGATCATTGCCAGCAGATCAACGGAAGTGATTATTCTCATTTATTCGGCACTGGTGAGGCCACATATGGAGACTCATGTCCAATTCTGGGCCCCCCATTACAGGAAAACTGGAACAGGTTACTTAGGGAGGTGGTGAAATCTCCATCCCCAGAGGTTTTTAAGTCCCGGCTTGACAAAGCACTGGCTGGGATGATTTAGTTGGGGTTGGTTCTGATTTGGGTAGGAGGTTGGACTTGATGACCTCCTGAGGTCTTTTCCAGCTCTATGATTTTATGATTTTATATTATTAAAGTATGTATTTCTGATGACAGGGCAAGAAGCAATGGGCTTAAATTGCAGCAAGGGAGGTTTAGGCTGGACATTAGAAAAAACTTCATAATTGTCAGGTTAAACACTGCAATAAATCACCAAGGGAGGTTGTGGAATCTCCATCACTGGAGATATTTAAGAGCAGTCTGGATAGACATCTATCAGAGATGGTCTAGACTGTGCTTGGACCTGCCGTGAGGGCAGGGGACTGGACTTGATGATCTCTCGGTGTTCCTTCCAGTTCTAGTGTTCTATGATTTCAGGAGGAGGTTGTAATATTTTAGAGCATACAATGATCATTAGATAATTAAATTGTGTCACTGAAGAAATGTAATTTAGTTAGTAGCATTGGTTGTATCGTTCTGTTCAACTGGATGTTTGTTCTCTTATGTGGAGAATTTTATATTCTCTGTGGCTTCAGGGGATTTTGTAGCATTTTTCATGCTCACAAATATTAAGCTATTCAGGGCAGGGACAGTCTGTATGTTCTGTTTGAAAGTGCCTATTACTATGGGATCCTAATTCATGGTTGGGGACCTTAGATGCTCTTGCAATACAAATGATAAATCATAATAAAGTGATTTGAGGATCTACAGATAATTGTTTATACATATTTAAAAGGTGCTCAAACACAAAGGCAGAGAAACCATTTGGTGAGGTGTGCAGGGGCATAAGTAGGAGTAATATAATGACAATAAAAAGGAACATTTTAGGTTGACTATCAGCCTCCTCCTTCCTACTCCACATGGTCTTTCTCTGGGGTGCCCCCCATAGTATCAATGTAGTTACAGTGGCATTGGCTCTCACTATGGCTCCTCTGCTAACAGCTCCCTTGCACAGACCCATTCCTGGATAACTCAGGATCCACACCTGGGGGAATGTCACAGAATCATAGGATTGGAAAGGATTTGGTCACCTACTCTAGTTCCCTGCATTCATGGCAGGACTCAGTATTTATTAGATCATCCCTGACAGGTGTTCATCTAACCTGCTGTTAAAAATCTGCAGTGATAGAGATTCCATAACCTCCCCAGGCAATTTAATCCAGTGTTTAACCACCCTGACAGGTAGGACATTTTTCCTAATGTCCAACCTAAACCATCCTTGCTGCAATTTAAAGCCAATGCTTTTTGTCTTATCCTCAGAGATTAAAAAGAACAATAATCCCCCCCTCCTCCTTGAAACAGCTCTTTATATACTTGAAAATTGTTGTCATACCCCCCTCACCCAGTCTTTTCTTCTCCAGACTAAACAAACCCATTTTTTTCAATGTTCCCTCATAATTCATGTTTTCTAGATCTTTAATCATTTATATTGCTCTTCTCTGGACTTTCTCCAGTTTCTCCACATCATTCCTGAAATGTGGCATCCAGAACTGGATTTTATACTCATATGTAATAAGCCTAATTTTCCACTAACATAAACGCTGCACAATTTCATCAGCTTTTTGTGGGCTTGCACTTAGATATAGTGAAAAACTTGGCTCAAACTAGGGAACGTCATAATGGAAATGATTTAAACCCCCTCCCACAAAACTGGACAGCCTATCCCTTGGGAAAATACTTAAGAATCCCTTTAGAGATGAACAGTCTTTTGTTAAAGAAGTATTTGATCCATGTGGAGTTCAGGTACTGTTGTTTTGTGGACCTTCTAGTGAAATTATAATGCTGATGTCATAGGTACATTGCGGTGCATAGGTCATGTGAATGTGACTTACAAAAATGTATTTTTAGCTGAATCAATACATATTTATGAGAAGAGTGTCCCTTTACAGAAAGGGCTTGTAAATGATGTGAAACTTATTTTTTTCCCACAGGCTGACACACATATGTTGCAAACATCAAGGACAAGAATGGCCTCTAATCTCAGCAGCTACAAACAGCTGGCTAAGTTAAAACATAACTCTCTTGAAATCCATCGAGAATTGGCTTTGCCACTGTGCCAGGTGTTTTTCCCTGATATCCACTGAGAGCTGAGTAAATTGAAAAATAACCTGTGATTACATTAGATTATCCACTCTACCACACAATGGACTGAAGCAACTCATGTCCCATCAAAAACTGTCCTACAGTGGAGAGGAAGTGTATTGCAGCTCAGCATATGGTGCATTAGGTTTGTATCCTTTCCTTTCTCAGCTAAAACATAGTTCAAGTTAATGTTGTTTAAAAGGCACATCTGACTGCCTCAGTGGTTCTGTGTGAACTTCAGAGCCCAGTGTGAGATTCCACTGATAACTGTTTTTGTGAGTGATTATTCCAGACCCACAAATAAAGGAAAGCTGGGTCCACAAACACATTCACAGTTCTAGGACTTGTACTCACTCAGTGCATATATCACTCTCTGGCTGTGTCTAGACTTGCCAGTTTTTCCGGAAAATCAGCCGCTTTTCCGGAAAAACTTGCCAGCTGTCTACACTGGCTGCTTGAATTTCCACAAAAGCACTGACTTCCTAATGTAAGAAATCAGTGCTTTTTGCGGAAATACTATTCTGCTCCCGTTCAGGCAAAAGTCCCTTTTGCGCAAAGCTTTCGAGCAAAAGGGCCAGTGTAGACAGCCCAGATTTGTTTTCCGCAAAAAAGCCCCGATCGCAAAAATGGCGATCAGGGCTTTTTTGCGGAAAAGTGCGTCTAGATTGGCATGGATGCTTTTCCGCAAAAAGTGCTTTTGCGGAAAAGCGTCCATGCCAATCTAGATGCTCTGTTCCGAAAATGCTTTTAACAGAAATCTTTTCCGTTAAAAGCATTTTCGGAAAATCATGCCAGTCTATACGCAGCCTCTGAGTATGCCTGAAGGGGAACACAGAACAGGATTTCTTTTAAATTGTGTTTGCAGGCAACAAATACTGGCAACAAATACTGTAGATATTGGGATAGAGAGTACTCTTATTAAGTTTGCAGATGATACCAAACTGGGTGGGGTTGCGACTTCTTTGGAGGATAGGGACATAATTCAAAATGACCTTAGCAAGTTAGAGAAATGGTCAGAGGTAAACAGGATGAGGTTTAATAAAGAGAAATGCAAAGTGCTCCACTTAGGAAGGAACAATCAGTTCCATACATACAAGATGGGAAGCGACTGTCTAGGAAGGAGCATGGCGGAAAGGGATCTAGGGGTCATAGTGGACCACAAGTTGAATATGAGTCAACAGTGTGATGCTGTTGCAAAAAAAGCAAATATGATTCTAGGTTGTATCAACAGGTGTGTTGTAAGCAAAACTCGTGAAGTCATTCTGCCGCTCTATTCTGCACTAGTTAGGCCTCAGCTGGAGTACTGTGTCCAGTTCTGGGCGCCACATTTCAAGAAAGATGTGGAGAAATTGGAAAGGGTGCAGAGAAGAGCGACAAGAATGATTAAAGGTTTAGAGAACATGACCTATGAAGCCAGGCTTCATGAACTGGGCTTGTTTAGTTTGGAAAAAAGAAGATTAAGGGGGGACATGATAGCGGTTTTCAAATATCTAAAAGGGTGTCACAAGGAGGAAGGCGAAAATTTGTTCCTCTTGGTTTCTGAGGACAGGACAAGGAGTAATGGGCTTAAAGTGCAGCAGGGGAGGTTTAGATTGGACATTAGGAAAAAATTCCTAACTGTCAGGGTGGTCAAATATTGGAATAAATTGCCAAGGGAGGTGGTGGAATCTCCCTCTCTGGAGATATTTAAGAACAGGTTAGATAGACATCTGTCAGGGATGGTGTAGACGGAGCTTGATCCTGCCTTGAGGGCGGGGGGCTGGACTCGATGACCTCTCGAGGTCCCTTCCAGTCCTATTATTCTATGATTCTATGATTCTAACACCTGTCTGCTTTCTTAGGTGTCTCTTTACTGCAGTTCACGAGATGCTGTGTCATGGTAGAGTACACAAAGGCAGCTTAGTGGGAGAAAAAGAGAAGTTGTCTTAGAATGCTTCAAGTCCTCTTACACAGCTGTTGCTGTTACCCTTTAATGAGTTTCCTGATTTTGATCTTGGGCTAAGACCTAAATCTACATTTCTTCATCCAGGTCACAAAATAGGCCCTTTTTAAACAAAGTTAAGATCTATTTGACAGACACCACAATCTGTCACTCAAACTTTGAGTCCCCTCAAATCAAAGTTTTATTAGTAAAGCTAATGATGGAACTGATGGCAAAATAGGCTGAGCTATAATATCAGATGTGCCACTTGCAAATGTTCTATAGCGAAGCACTGCAGCAGTCAGAAAGTCACTGCACTCTTTGTACAGGTCTTGGATTCAGATGCAAGTGCAGAGGCTGCTCACAGTACTAGTACACTACTAGACAGACCTAATGTCAGTGGGGATTATGCTAAGGCTAAAATGTTGTTACCGTTTGTTATGGTGTCCAAAGGTGTGCTAGGTACTTCACAGGGTGAATAAAGATAAAATCCCAGCCACCCAGAGCTTGCAGTCTCAGTTTAGATGCTACATGGCACATAGAGAAAATATTGATGAAGGGAGGAATAAGGGGTTTTAGAAATGAGACTATGGCTATGCAGCATGTTCCATTTTGGTTAAAATACCAATTCACTTCTTGTGGCTAACTCAGAATTAAGATTTATGGTGAAATGTGGACACAGAGAAGGCAGTGGCTTGGCAGAGCAGAGCTGGGATGTTGATCTATGTGTGAAAAGTTGGCACAAAAGCATAGAGATTGGGTTGTGGAAGAAGACAAAAAAGCACTACGCTAACGCCATTGGTGTGGCAGGGAATTGATTTAATAAGAGGCTGGATATGCAGAGAGGGGTGTAAGATGAGGACCAATAGTTTAAACTTGAGACAGTTGTTCAGAAAAAATGTTTTGCAGGGACAGCTTAGAAAAGAGGAGATTAAGGGGAAATATGATAGAAGTCTAAATAATGACTAATGTGGAAAAAGTAAATAAGGAAAAGTTATTTATGTTCCCATAACACAAGAACTAGGGGTCACCAAATGAAATTAATAAGTAACAGGTTTAAAACAAACAAAAGGAAGCATTTCTCCATGCAACACACAGTCGAACTGTGGAACTCCTTGCCAGAGGATGTTGTAAAGACCAAGACTGCAACAGGGTTAAAAAAGAATGAAATACATTAATCAATGGCTATTAGTAATGTTTCCTCTAATTTTTTTCATCCATGTGTGGGATAAATTTTGTCATGTGCACCAAGGCATGTGCAGCTGTGTACCACCAATAGAAACACATGCTATTGGCTGTGGGCAGATGTGGGCTCTCTGCTAATCAGCTGGGTGGCATTTGAATCTCTCGTAAGTGGTTTCCCAAGTGTACAGCTTACAGGGAACACTGGCTATTAGCCAGGATGGGCAGGATTGGTGTCCCTAGCTTCTGTTCGTCAAAAGCTAAGAATGGGCAACAGGAGATGGATCATTTGATAGTTACCTGTTCTGTTCATTCCCTCTGTGGCACCTGGCATTGGCTACTGTTATAGAAGACAGAATACTGGGCTTGATGGACCTTTGGTATGACCCACTATGGCTGTTACTTCCGATGATTTTATGACAAAAGGTTAAACTTGAGACAATTGTTCAGAAAAAAAAGTTTTGCAGGGAAAAAAAGTTTAAACTTGAGACTTGTTAAAAATGAATTAGATGTAATTTCTAGACATAGTTGCTACACAGAATGACTGAGTGATTGGGGAAGAGGACATGTCAAAAATAGAACCAATTCCCAGCAATACATCCTTGTAGCAAAAATATATGTTCCATTGAAACCTTCAGGTTCTAGATTGTTGATCAGACTCACACATAACAAAATTATGATAATGACTGAAGAATCCAGTTATGTATTCAGTTAGAATAATCTCTTGTGACAAAGCAGGGCCTTCATCAATAGGCACATTAATGACCTCTGTCTATGTGTCAGTTTTTTTAGCTTCATGCATCAGCAAGTCTCTGAGGCCATGTCTAAACTATGTGGAAGATCAACACTGCCATAGTTGATCTTCCTGGGTTTGATTTAGCAGGTCTAGTGTAGACACACTAAATCAAACTCAGAGAGTGCCGTCATTGGTGCCAGTACTCCTGCTCCTCATGAGGAGTAAGTGAAGCCAGTGGGAGCATTTGCTCCCATCGACCTACCGCAATGTGGAAAGCACAGAAATGTGATATAAGATATGTCTACTCTAGCTACATAATTAATGTAGCTGGAATTGCATAACTTAAATCGACTTTCTGCTGTAGTACAGACTAGGCCTGACTTCGATCTTACAACTTCAGCCTTTGGAAATATCGTACACTCTCTGAATATAAGAACTGCCATTCCAAAGAAATCTTGTAGCTTGTGTCCAGTACTGGCCAATGACAAATGCTTCAGAGGAAGGCATAATGCTCACATAATTCAAGTCATTATGAAAAGCTATACCTGTGAATGGGAGGCAGCTACCCATACAAAACAGTGAAGAGCAGGGCATAAGAGCCAAAATAGAATTAAAAAAGTGAAAAAAGTTTTCATGGGGAAAGCTTTTTCTCAGAACAGCTAGTGACTCTCCAAATACCTGAGAGTCAGAGGTGCTGAGCGTCTCCTGCAAAACACTCCTGTTTCAGTTAATTGGAGATGTTGCTGCTCATCACATTGCAGATTTCGATCTTTATATTGCTCTCCTTACAGAATTTCCATATCCCTCATACCCCTTCTGGTGACAGACAACAACTGGCAGCTAGTTCTTACAAATGTGTGATGATAGCTGTCAGGACTATCTGTAGTTGCAAGAATGTATGTTAAAGTACAGGATACCAGAAGACATGAAGCTAAATTGGCCCAATCCTGTAAATGAAGCATTTGATTGCCTGTGTTCTCATAGACTACACAAGCTGCCATAGATGAACTGTAAAAACGATGCTAATAAATCCAGAGATGGCTAAAATAGAACAGAACAGTCTCTTCCTGCTGTGTTACTGCATGGCCCTAGAAGCTAACTAACACTCAACAACACTAAGGCTATATCTAGACTATACTGTTATATCGGAAAAAGGTACAGAAATCTACACTGGGCTGCAATGGATTTTTGTCCGGGCATGAGCTCACACCCCCTGCCTCAGGGTGAAGCTCAGCGAGCCCACCGTCTCAGAGTCCCGGGGCACAGCGGCTATACAAGCATGAGCTCCCAATTCCCCCTTCCCAGGTTGAGCGGGGCTCAGCGAGCCCATCGTCTGGGGTACCCCGTGGCCCTTCAGCCCCTACCAGGGGGTCCGTAGTCTGTAACCACATACCACTGGGGCGTCCACCCCTCACAAGGTTCCTTAGTTTGGTATAAGGTCGCTGTGTGAGACAATGAGGATGGGGGACTAGTGGAACCTGGGCCCTCCCTCTCCACCGGCTCCCAGCCCGGGGCCCTATGGGGTTCGGGAATAACCCTTACCCGGCTGATGGGGTCCCACCCCGTAACACATCAGCCCACGGGTGCCAAAAGTTCTCTGCCCCAGGCTGCTTCCTAGCCTCCCCTGGCCTGGGGGCCTCCTGTCCCGGCACCCAGGGTTCTACCGCTCCGACGTAGGCCTGGACTTCCCACCGCAGCTCTCCGGGGTCTGGTGTACCTACTTCCAACTTGGGGGAAGGAACCACTTCCCCACAGTCCCTCCTCCCTCCTGCTCTCCTGGAACTTTTTGAAGCCCTCCTTTTCCCCTCCCCTGACGTCCCGACGTAAGGAGCGTCGGGTCCCCGGGGGCGGGGTTACGTCATGACATGCCAAAGTGGATGGGTGGTAGCCCGCCCCTTGCCACTGGCAGGCGTCCTCTCCAGGTGCCGGTTTACCCTGCTCGTTCCAGGAATCGGCGGGGCTGGTGTCCTGGCCATGTACCTGCCACATTGCGCCTTCTTGCCCTCCCGCCAGGGGCAGGGTCGGCGCTCCGCCAGTTTCAGTGCGGGCCTCGGCTGGCCTGTCACATGGGCCAAATTTTGGAAAAGCTTCCTGTTGCAGTTTCTGCCTATCCCCCTCCTAGGGGTCTATAGTCCACCCTGGTGTTTCTGTCTACCCTGTACACTCCAACTTCTGTGTACGTGCTACCAGTCTTTCCACAGTCCTTTTCACACTTCAAGCTACCTTGAACACCAAGAGGGAAGGGAGACCTGGGCCTCCCTCATTCCGGGTCTCAGCCCAGGACCCTGCGAACAGGCACTACGGCAACCTGTTTGGCTGGTGGGGCTGTACTGCAACTCACCAGCCTGTCCTGGGCTGCTTTCTTCCCTCTTGGTGGGCATTGTTGCCTCCGCCGGGATTCCATTCCACCTATCAGGCGCTCTGGCTGGCTCCTCTTCCTTGCTGCTCCCTCCCTTTTCCTCCCTCGCTCTCACCCCCTTCTTCTGTAGTCCTGGTGCCTCTTTTCAAAGCTGGCGCCCTCTTCCTGGGATGCTGGCACATGCACTGTCTCCATGCCCGGCGCGTCGGCCCAGGGAATCCCTGCACATGCACGCGCCATGGCTGCCGAGCACTCCTGACACAGCCACTTGCGTCCTGTGGTGCGGGGACCCAGCACCGCTTCAGTGCGGGGTGCGGGGCTTGTCCATTCAGTCTCCACCACAAAGTGCTAATTGATTTCAATGTTGAGTAAGGTCAATGTCGAGTACTTTTGAAAAATCCTCTCCCAGGTGTCATTTATGTCATCTTTTAACTGTAAAAATGTTAGTGACTTAGTCACACTTTGTAGTGAAGTAAGTGACTGGAAGCTATTTTGTGTACCCCACTGCTGTATTCCTTTAATGGCCATTGTTCATGATTTTTTTTGACAAAGTGTCTTGCTCATTACAAGTAGGTATAGGCCTGACCCTTGCAGTTCAGATCCAAACTTCCTCCAGGTTGACAAGTGTTCATGAGTTCTGGTTTGGGCCTATCTCTAGTTACATGAATGGAAAATCTCATCCGTTGATGAACTTTGAAAGCATTTTTCTACCTTTGTCCATGTGACCTTTAAATGTACAACTCTTAGCAGGAAGTGTCAAACAAATCTTTGATTTAAAATCTGGTAGAAGGTTGGCCCTGCTGCTTTTAATTTCCTTAATCTTACCTGAGTAGCTTTTTAAAAATTGTTGTTACAGTGCCTTAATTCTCCTCTTGGGCTTTAACAGTTTGGGGTTTAATTGAATCCTCTTCATTGAGCTGTAGACAATAATAGCCCTCCTGTGGGCAGCTTTAGTCATTTCCCACAACAGGTCTGGATCAAATGATTGAACTGTTTTTATTTCTTAAAGGCTGTGTCTAGACTGGCAAGTTTTTCCACAAAATCATCTGCTTTTGCGGAAAAACTTGCCAGCTGTCTACACTGGCCGCTTGAATTTCCGCAAGAACACTGACGATCTCATGTAAGATCGTCAGTGTTCTTGCGGAAATACTGTGCTGCTCCCGTTCGGGCAAAAGCACTCTTGCGCAAATCATTTGCACAAGAGGGCCAGTGTAAACAGCACAGTACTGTTTTCTGCAAAAAAGCTCTTATCGCGAAAATGGCCATTGGGGCTTTTTTGCGGAAAAGCGCGTCTAGATTGGCCACGGACTCTTTTCCGCAAAAAGTGCTTTTGCAGAAAAGTGTCCTGCCAATCTAGACGCTCTTTTCCGAAAATGCTTTTAACGGAAAACTTTTCCGTTAAAAGCATTTCCGGAAAATCATGCCAGTGTAGATGTAGCCAAACTGTTTTTGCTTTCCTCAACTGTAAAGCTGAGAGCCTTCAAACTTTAGATTAATGTACCATGACCTCTAGCTGTAGAGTAAGCAAAGGGCATCTATTAATAACTTAACTTGAGCATAGCCTGAAATCAAAGTACTTCTTCCACTGGTGTCTGTGGTACTGTCTACCAAGATGTAATGTAAGTGTAATCGAACAATCTGAGAAAAAGCATTATGGGAGTAACAAGAAAGGTCTAGTCTGTTCTCTTTGGATACATAAAATATATCAAAGTAGGAAGATGGTTAGTGGTTTTATTGAAAACTAGAAAGCTTTTAAATTAAAGATGAGCCAGAATTGCAAAGTCTGGTTCCAGATTTGAATTTCTCTAAAGTTCTGAGTGTTCAGGATATCTCAGGGTTTTGTACAGATCCAGCTCCGAAATACATTTTAAAAGTAGAGAATCCCTCACTATTTGCAGGATGCATATTGAGCTTGTAAAGCAAGACTAAACCCAATAATGATACATTGAAAGCAATCTCCTAAATTTACCCAGCAAGATCTAAATTCAAGGCTCCTCATTTGTCACGAATGTATAAAACCATGAGAACAAACAATTAATATTAGGCTTTTGTATACCATATTTCATCTGTAGATCTCAAACAGCTTCACCAAAGGGAGATATCAATATCCCTAGGGATGTTTTGTTTTGTTTTTGAATATATATGAAAAAAGAGGCACAGAGATGAAGGGCTTTGTCCAAAATCACCAAATCAGCCGTGGCAGAACCAGGAATAGAAACTGTCTTCAGTTTTCCCCAGTCCAATATTGTAACTTCTAAACCATGCTGCTTCTGAAACAGCGGTATGTAGACTGCGGGCCACTGGTAGGCCAGTGCAGTTTCTGTTCAAATGACAATAGTTTTCAAGGATTTCTGGATTATTTTTGATTAACTAAAACCTAGCTAAAAATCCCAAATGCTACATATTGTTTCATGCATCTGTCAGCCAGTTTTTGGTTGGTTTGCTATGTTGTTGGAGGTTTTTTGTTTATTCCATTTTTGGTTTTGGGAGGGAAATGTAAATTCAACCATGATCACCAAAATTGGAGGAATGACAAATACAGGAAGGTCCTACCAAACTACAAAGAGAGTTGGCAAGATTGGAGCAGTGAGTCTGTTGTCCATTGGACTAGGACAGAGTTGGTCCTAATAAATGCAATTTCCTAGAGTCAGGGAAAAGAAAACAAAGACCAAATGAATGAACTAGATGAATGGAACTGAAGAGTAGCAAACATTGCATAGAGGTTGTATTCATAATTAGAGAATTAGCCCGTCATAAGATGGGATTTTCAGGTCTCTCCTCCATGTCAGTCTTTTCTCCTGAGCCTCCAGTCTCTCGCTCCATCTCTCTCTCTCTCGCTTTCTTTCCTCCTCCTACTGCCTCCCCCCCCTCAGCTCTCCTCCACCTCCTGCCTCTCTCTTTCTCTTCTCCTCCCCCTCCTGCCTCTCACTCGGGGGACTGAGAAGCCCAAATGGCCGTTTGGGCTCCGCACTCCACATGCTGCATGGGGAGCACGGAGCCCAAACAGCTTCTTGCACCACTTGCTCCCCTGCAGTGGCCCGGATGAGCAGCGCAGAAGTCAGGCAAGCGCCACGGCGGGAGGCGAAGGGGGGCGGGGCAGTGATGTTCACAGCCAGGGGGTCAGGCCTGGAGACGCTGTCACACCGCTCGTCACTGTCCCGCTCCCCTTCGCCTCCTGCTGTGGTGCTCGGCTGATTTCTGCACCGTTCAGCCAGGCCACCGCGGGGGAGCAAGCAGCCATTTGAGCTCCCCGATGGCGGCCTGGCTGAGCAGCGCAGAAGTCAGCTGAGTGCAATGGCGGGAGGCGAAGGAGGGCGGGGTGGTGATGTACACGGCCAGGCCCTGGCCATGTACATCACCGCCCCGCCCCCCTTCCACTCCCTCTGTGGAACTCAGCTGACTTCTGCACCAATCAGCGGGGCCTCCGCAGGGGAGCAAGCAGTACAAGTGGCTGTTTGGGTCCCGCACTCCCCATGCAGCATGGGCCGCCCAGAGGGAACAGACAGCATTTCAGGCAATAGCGCCACCCAGAGGGAACAACCAGCATTTCAGCATTACAGACTCACAGACACTGGGCTACTATATATATGATGAGGCCTAATATTTTTCCTTTAAACCAAATACTATATTTGCCATAGGGAAAATGTAATTCGTAAGTTGGAAAAGAAGTTGGTCTAGCAGAGGTTCTACTGTTAAGTGGGTTGTAATATGTAAACATTTAAGGACCACTGGTCTGAAGAATGCATGCAAGCTCCCTAAAAATTTCACAGAGACCCTGAATGCAGGTGTTGGCAGGTAAAGAAAACAAGATATTTACATTATCTGTAAAGAATACTCCGCTTCAGAAGAATATTTAAAAACTTATCATTTATGTATGTTAATAGCCATATCCTAGGTGATTAAAACAGAGATATTATAAAACATAACTTACTTTCCAGCCTGTATACTGCTTGCCTACCTTTTACTCTTCATTTAGCTCAGACAGACAATGATTATTGAAGAACTAGATGCAATTTCTCTAGTTCCTAATTAGTTGCACTAAATGAGCCTCTCAGGTTAGCTGCAATAACACAAAGTTGCAGCATTTGGGTTGCAAACACTGCCGAAGAGTATGCAAATCTAAAGAAAAAATTAGAATCATGTTTTAAAAATATAAATCGTGCAAACTTTTCTAATAATGCTGGATTCTGTAATAATATTTGTAGTTTTGTTTTGCTTAGCCGAAAATCTAAATTTGAGGTAAAAATTGATAAATAGTCTCTTTAAGGAAGTAGATATTGTCAGCTATGTTCACATAGGTTTTTAATACTATTTGCAATTAAAACATGAGCGATAAATATAACATGAACGTAACGTATCCCTACTGATAACTAAACATAAACAAATTGATAGGCAAACTGCACACATTCTACAGCATGTTGAAAATTAATCCTATCTGTGGCTAGGCCTCCATGAAAAAAGATATGGAAACAGAAATGATTTTGGCATCTAATTATGTAGAGACCTATGATGACTAAGTACATTATTGCAAAATGTGACCAAATCTGTTACTAATGTTTCCCGGTCCTTTGCACTCGGATGACCAGAAAATGTTCCCAGAATTTTTCTCTCTCTTTCAAAACACATTTTCAAGATTGCCCAAGAGGGAATTGTACATTACTTCCGTCTAACTTCTAGTGTTGGTTAAATCAGACGCAATGTAAAATGTACTGCATTTCCCCTCTGAATAAAGGTACAGTCGTTCTGAAAATAACAATTTGTACTAAGAGATTAAGTGCCTGGTTATCAGTAGTGGGGTTTGGGGGAGGTGGGAAAGGAGTAGTTTGTGGGACTGAGCTCAGCCTCCCCCTGACTACTTTGCAGGAAACATTAAAGCTGTCACTCCCAGTCTTTGCAATCTAGACTTCATCTGATGGAAAAAGATAATTATAATTTATGTTCATGGAAGTTATGTGGATACATCCAGTGGGAAAATAGCTACTGAATAATGAAAGAAGCAGCAGAGTTAAAATAGGTGGTACCACATGACAAATGGCCCAGCAAATTCAACATTTTACCTTGGTCAAAATCATTTCCCTAGTATATTTATTAATTCCCTTCTCTAGTCTAGGAGATGCAGGAATGTCTCTGGTCTCTAAAGATGGAAGAGGAAGCAGATAGATGCACACATAACCATAGCTTTGGCCTGTTGCCTTAATCCCCTACCTTCTAGATGCCTCCAAAAATTAACAGAAGGTCATGTTTTGAAAAGCATCTGTAGGCTTGATCCATTTAATAAAGAAACATTTATAAAAATTGTCACCTCTTCTTTCCCTTTTTAGTAGCCATTGCTGTTAGAGGGTAACATTCAGAAATTGTTGAATCTTGAGGCTTTCACTCAGTTCAGTCCCCATAACTGTAACTAACACTAATATTCCAGTTACAGATACAGATATAGCTACACCTCAGACCTTTCCCTGGTCTCTGTTGGCTACGTCTATGTTGCAGTGCTATTTTTGGATACTGGAGCTATCCTGAAATAGCTATTCTGCATCTTTTGAGTGCCCCTGTTATTTTACAATATAATAGGCTCGCTATTCCAATGTCCAGGGCTCGACAAACCACTGAATCTACTTGCCCGTGGCGAGTAGATTTCAGCTGGTCCCTCCGTTCGCTCCATTCACCGGTGCTTTGTGCATGCGCAGTGCCAGTCTGGCACATGCACAGTGCAGTCGCCAGGGTTTGTCAAGCCCTGCCAATGTCCCTGTAAACCTCATTCCATGAGGAGTAAGGGACGTTTTGGAATAATGATTTATTTTGAAATAAGTGCTGTGTAGACCGCACCAAATTTTGAAATAAGCTATTTTGAGCTACTGGTGCAGTGTAGATACACCCAGTGCAGCCCACCAGTAAAAGGCCTTATGCCTTTATCTCTTCTGGGGTAAATTCACATGATTCTCCTGCTTTACATTGGGCCCTGGCTTACAGAGACCTATGTATCAGTTGTGCTTACCCTGCAGTCCCAAGTTGATTCAGTTCTTCCTGTGGCAAATACAGTGACCAGACAGCCCTTTTCAAACCAAAGTATTGATTAATCTTAACAATAAGAATAAACAACAAATTGCAAGAAAGGATTTTTATAACAATTGGCCTATATGCACGTCTACTTTTCCAGAGACTTGCCATTGCTTAGTACAAACTATAGACATGCTCTCATTTTCTGAGGGTAGATCTACATTTGAGGTGGGAGTTATGATTCCCAGCTTATGTAGGCGTACCTGCACTACTCAAGCTAGCCCCTAAAAATAGCAGTGTGTCCACGGCAATCTTGGCAGTAGCCCAGGCCACCCTAGTAAAGGGGTCAGGCTTGAGTGGCTGCCATGCTGCTGCAGAAACACTGCTGGTTTTAGGCACTAGTTGAAATAGGGCTAGTGCTACTGACCCAAGGACCTCCTAGTGTCGACTGGCAAAGGGCACAGAACAGGTGCAGAGGGGTTACAGGAATCTTCTGAGTCTGGTATGGACAGGCTAGCTTACAAAAAAATGTCGGGAAAGGTCTCAAAAAACAGACTCTCACTGGTCATTGTTATCTCTGAAAAATGCAAAGAGGGGTGTTGTGTATGGAATTATGTACATACTCTGAAAATTATAAGGTCTGTGTCTAGGGACTAGTCTCAGCAGAGCTGAAAAACAGGTTTCCTGTCAAACAAAAAATGTGTATCTAGCTGGCTGTTTCAATGTACATTAAATATTATATACGGAGTCATCCCTAGGGGGGCGCGGGGTCTACGGTGTAGACATTAAGTTTCTAACCTGTGGGGGGACTCCCTCTCAGCTCTGCCCGGGCTTCACCCCCACCCACCCTGCTTCTTTCCACCTCCTGCTCTATCTCTTTCCATCCCCACTCCCGTCCTTCCACACCCAGTCCACTGCAAGGGGGACACGGGAGAAACAAGATTTAGCAATGAGGTGCATACACTCTGAACATAGCACAGCTCAGCAATAGCACAATGAAATAAGGTGGAAATTATGAATGGAATGTTTGATCTTAAGGAGTCATTGAAATAAGCTGCACAATTGACATAGCTCAATTTGTGTAGCTTATTTAGAGTTAAGCCCTGCTGTGTAGATGCACCCTAGGAGAACAAAAATCAAAATGACTTTCTGAAGAAAACATTAACAGCAAAAATGGGTAACTTCCAGTCACTGTTCAGTATATATTCCTAATTATTCTGGGAAGACAACAAACAATTATTTACAGTAAAATAAAAAAACAACAACAACAACAAACAAAACAAAAAAATCTGGGAAAACAAACATTTTCAGGATACCAGAATCCAAAGTCCTGAATGCTCTCCAGCATCTACCACAATACACACCAATATGTATAAACTAAGAGTAGTTCCAAATGAAAATTTTTCATTCACTGGTGAACTCAGGTAAACTGGATAAAACCGCATCTGAATCATAAGAACTTCCCCTGTATTTGGCTTTGCAAAGCCAAAACCGGCCTGAAAATTTTTAACCAAAAAACAAACAATCATGCCTTCTTTGTTCCAAATATAATAGAAGGTAAGGAAAACAATAATGGTACAGGAATAACATGAAAAAACAGATTCCTTACATTTTTATATCTCCATGCAATATATTAAATATTCACTATGGAGAACTATCTGCCTGCAGTGAAATGTATAGACAAATCCAAATTCTTCCCAAGTTATACACATGAAACTCACTGGCTGCCTAACCCTCCAGCCTAGAAGACAGGCAGTTGATCTGACTATACCAGCAGAATAAGTTATTTTGACTAGATTTTTACAAGCTGAGCATTTGTTTTCCTTTATGTGCTCTGCGCTAAATTGTGAACCAGACACTAAATAAGGAAATCAGTCAATGGGACTGATTGTGGGTATGTCTACACTACCCCGCTAGTTCGAACTAGCGGGGTAATGTATGCATACCGCACTTGCTAATTTGAATTTCCCGGGCTTCATTAGCATAAGCGGGGAGCCGCCATTTTTAAATCCCCGCTGCTTCGAACCCCGTGCAGCGTGGCTACACGGGGCTCGAACTAGGTAGTTCGGACTAGGTTCCTATTCCGAACTATCGTTACTCCTCGTGGATTTAAAAATGGCGGCTCCCCGCTTATGCTAATGAAGCCCGGGAAATTCAAATCCCGGGCTTCATTAGCAAGTGCGGTATGCATACATTACCCTCCTAGTTCGAACTAGGAGGGTAGTGTAGACATACCCATAGTGAGTAACTGCTCACTTGTAGAAATAAACACTTTCCAAACTGGCCCTTAATATTAACCACAGACTCTTGGCATTTAAGGTCATGGGGAACCATCAGATCACCTAGTCTGACTCCTACTTGTACTTTATAGGCCACCAGCACCACCCAGCCACTTGAAGGCTGAACCCCAAAAAAAGATTAAACAGAAGTACTACAACTCTCAGGAGATTAAGATATTGTGTGCTGCAGGCAGAAAATAGCAGGGACGAGGTATACCAGTGCCCAAGGCCCCGCAACAGCAAGGAATTAATTAAATGAGATGTACCCAGATGTACTAGTCCTGCCTTGGGCAGGGGGCTAGCCTTGATGACCTCCTGAGGTCTCTTCCAGCTCTATGATTCCAAGATTCTGGCAAGTGATCTGCACCCCATGCTGCAGCAGAAAGTGAAAAAAAACCACATCACTGCCCATCTGACCAGGGATAATTCCTTCCTGACCCCATATATGACAGTCAGTTAGACCCTGAGAACATGAGCAAGAGCCAGCCAGCCAAGCACCTGACACAAAGTATTCTCAGTGCACCTCAGAGAACCAGGCCATCCTTTCTAGGATTCATCATTACCCACAGCCATCCCTGATATATCAAAGAAAGGAGCCAAAACAAAAAGAAATACACATAACCCAGAATAAATGATCCCTGATCACTGCCAATGACCAGCTGAAGCAAGAGATTTTAGAAACCTAAAACATAAACCTGAAGGGACCCACAGGATGGCCACACCCTCCTTCCACCACCACAAGCAACCCTGTCATACATCAATTTGTGCATCTCTGTCCTTAAAACGAATTAAGTTGTTTGACCCCACAACTCTCCTGTCCCAGAACCTCACTCCTCGAACAGAAATTTTCTTCTACTTTCCTTCTTAAATTCATTCCTGGTCAGTTTATACCCATGACATTTGATTCCTAAAGTTCTCCATTTGCAACAGTTTAAAATGTTATGAAATATTATAATAAAGCTATCATAATTAAAATACAAAAATATTTGTATAGTCTGCCTTAGTGGATAAAATACTGGGTCTTGTGTTGTTTCCAGAAAGGTAACTTTGGAAAAAATGTTTTAAATTGTTTTCTAAATGTGGGAGAGAAAAGTGGTAGTGCAGTGCTGTTTAACACCAATCATAAGTACAGTTTTTAACATTTCACAGTATATGGAGAGACCTAGTTTATCTTATCTATTTTAGTGTATTATGTTCTATTCAAGACAATGAGCTTATGGCTATGTCTACACTATGGGGTTTTTCCGGGATACTGGAGGTATCCTGGAAAAACTCTGCCGCATCCAGGGAACACGTCTGCTCTTCCACTTTTTTTTTGTGCTCTTTTGGAAGCCCTGTCTTCCTTCTTCCATGAGGAAAAAGGGCTCTTTCAAAAGAAGAAGTATGATGGGGTGGCAGAGACTGACGGGGCAAGCCCTGCACCCCGCACTGAAGTGGCGCTGGGTCCCCGCGCCGCAGGACGCAAGTGGCTGTGCTGGGAGTGCTCGACAGCCACGGCATGCACATGCATGGGGATTCCCCAGGCTGACGTGCCAGGTGTAGAGACAGTGCATGCATCGGCATCCCAGGAAGAGGGCGCCGGCTTTGAAAAGAGGCACTGGGACCACAGAAGAAGGGGGGCGAGAGCGAGGGAGGAGAAGAGAGGGAACAGTGAGGGAGAGGAGCCAGCTGCTGTGACTGGTAGACGGAGTGGAATCCTGGCAGAGGCAACATCGCCCACCATGAGGGAAGGAAGCAGCCCAGGACGGGGCAGAGAGGAGCCCACGGGCTGGTGAGTTGCGGTATGGCCCCACCGGCCGAACAGGTCACCATAATGCCTGTTCACAGGGTCCTGGGCTGAGACCTGGAGTGAGGGAGGGCCCAGGTCTCCCTTCCCTCTTGGCACTCACAAGAACATAAGAACACTTGAGGGACCTTGAAGTGTGAAAAGGACCATGGAAAGACGAGTAGCACGTATGGAGAAGTTGGGGTGTATGGGGCAGACAGGGTGACCAGGGTGGACTATATTCCCCCAGGAGGGGGACAGGCATAAACCATAACACATTTGAACATGGATATAAATTCAGAGCAAAATTAGGTTTATGACAGTTGTATAATTCCCACTGATTGCAGTAGGAATAGAGGTAGGCCAGCGCTGAATGCTTTTGGAATATCTCTCACTTATATATGAAAAAATTAAGCAACTAGGATCTATGTTGTGAGCTTGAGGACATGTGCCAGTATGGGAACATCAGACAGAGGTACAAGGAACAACTGGAGAAATCTAAAGCGTTCTTGTGATAAATTCTGCAGATTTTTTGGAGTTTATAGCTGTACAACAGCAAATAAAAGCAACAACACAGAAAAAATATAGAACTTACCTAAATGGAGCTTTGGAATTCTTCTGCTGCTATGAGCTCGTCTGGCTGTAGCTTCCTGTTTTGATTTCTGTCATTATCTTATAGTTGTTGGGAATTTTCATTAAAATGGCAGCTCAAGTGGATTAAAAAGTTGCCCATTTCTTGTTTTTTAATTTCCTGGTTTCATTTACCTTTTCTAATTAAGTTTATTTTCTGTAGTTTTAGCAACAGTAAAAATCACAGTAGTATTCCTTTGAAAATTATCAGTAAGTTTCCTTTAACAATTCTAATAACCTTTTTACATTAATAGATGTAAGAAGAGATTGCTCAGAAATGTAAGCATTTGATTTTAGAGACTTGCCAATATTCATAAGAACATAGAACATAAGAACATAAGAACGGCCGTACTGGGTCAAACCAAAGGTCCATCTAGCCCAGTAGCCTGTCTGCCAACAGTGGCCAGAGCCAGGAGCCCCAGAGGGAGTGGACTGAAGACAATGATCAAGCGATTTGTCTTGTGCCATCCGTCTCCAGCCTCTGACAAACAGAGGCCAGGGACACTATTCCTACCCCCTGGCTAATAGCCTTTTATGGACCTAACATCCATGAATTTATCCAGCTCCTCATTGCAGGAGGAGAAACAGTAATCCGAATTAGGGGCTTTAGTTCGAACTACCTAGCCCGTGCGGCGTGTAGCCGCGGGCAGGAAGTCCAAATTACCGGGCATTTAAAAATGGCAGCACCTGGGAACATGCAAATAAAGCCCGGGATATTTTAATCCCGGGCTTCATTTGCAAGTTCAAAGGACTACATTAGCCACCCTAGTTCGAACTAGGGTGGCTAGTGTAGACATACCCTAATAGATTAGTAAGACATGATTTCCCTTTATAGAAACCATGTTGACTTTTGCCCAACAAATTATGTTCTTCTACGTGCCTAACAATTTTATTCTTAAGTATAGTTTCAACTAATTTGCCTAAAGTGCTCTACTTAGGAAGGAACAATCAGTTTCACACATAGGCTACGTCTAGACTGGCATGATTTTCCGCAAATGCTTTTAACGGAAAAGTTTTTCCGTTAAAAGCATTTGTGGAAAAAAGTGTCTAGATTGGCATGGACGCTTTTCTGCAAAAGCACTTTTTGCGGAAAAGCGTCCATGCCAATCGCCATTTTTGCCATCGGGGCTTTTTTTCACGAAATAGTTTTTAGCTGTCTACACTGGCCCTCTTGCGCAAAAACATTTCCGGAAAAGGGCTTTTGCCCAAATGGGAACGTCAAAGCATTTGCGCAAGAAGCACTGATTTCGGACAGTAGATTGTCAGTGCTTTTGCGCAAAATCAAGCGTCCAGTGTAGACAGCTGGCAAGTTTTTGCGCAAAAGCGGCTGCTTTTGTGGAAAAACTTGCCAGTCTAGATGCAGCCATACAGAATGGGAAGTGACTGTCTAGAAAGGAGTATGGCAGAAAGGGATCTAGGGGTTATAGTGGAGCACAAGCTGAATATGAGTCAGCAGTGTGATGCTGTTGCAAAAAAGGCAAACATGATTCTGGGATGCATTAACAGGTGTATTGTGAGCAAGACATGAGAAGTCGTTCTTCCGCTCTATTCTACGCTGGTTAGGCCTCAGTTGGAGTATTGTGTCCAGTTCTGGGCACCACATTTCAAGAAAAATATGGAGAAATTGGAGAGGGTCCAGAGAAGAGTAACAAGAATGATTAAAGGTATAGAGAACATGACCTATGAAGGAAGGCTGAAAGAATTGGGTTTGATTAGTTTAGAAAAGAAAAGACTGAGGGGGGACATGATAGCTGCTTTCAGGTATCTAAAAGGGTGCCATAAGGAGGAGAGAGAAAACTTGTTCATCTTGGCCTCTGAGGATAGAACAAGAAGCAATGGGCTTAAACTCCAGCAAGGGAGGTTTAGGTTGGACATTAGGAAAAAGTTCCTAACTGTCAGGGTGGTTAAACACTGGAGTAAATTGCCCAGGGAGGTTGTGGAATCTCCATCTCCGGAGATATTTAAGAGTAGGTTAGATAAATGTCTATCAGGGATGGTCTAGACACTATTTGGTCCTGCCATGAGGGCAGGGGTCTGGACTCAATCACCTCTCGAGGTCCTTTCCAGTCCTAGTATTCTATGATTCTATGAGCCTTAGCTTCTTTTTTGTGTTCACCTGTTGAGCACTACAGTAGTGCCTCAGCTGAGTGCTTTAACCCAGGGGTTTTCAAACTTTGTGATACCACGACCCCTTTCTAAGTTGCTCACGACCCTCCGGGGGGTTGGGACCCACAGTTTGAGAAACACGGCTTTAACCCATTCCTTCCCTGGATGAAGTCTCAAATGCCTTGCATCAGTGACTCCTGTGCATGGAAACCTTCCATGGAATTCCAGGACCCAAATGTCTATGCAGGTTGTAAAATAATTATATTTCCTTTCTGGGCTAATGGGTGATTAAAAAGTCCATGAACAACATCTCTGTCAAATACACATTCAGTCAAAGCAATGTAATGGTTTAATGATACGTAAAACAAAAACAAAATAGCTCAACTGTATTATCTTATCATCTATTAACTCATGAAGAGTCCCTCAACATTTCTTGGTGTTGACAATTCCCAGTTTATAGATGACGCCTTTTCAAATTTCTGCAATTCCTGAGCAGCTACTCACACATGACTATAAATGGGCATTGCCTCTCCTAAATGAATGTTTATCATTAAGAACCATGCAGCAGTAAATAGCCTGATCATTCAGTGCTTTATGTGGGTGGGCACTGATTGCTTTACATTCCAAGGTTAGTGTATGTCTCATTTGTGAATAATACAGAAGAATTCTTAGGAACCCAACATCAAGAGAAGCTTTTGCTCATTTTAGGTCCTGATTCTGCCACCACTAGGCCCCAGGTTTTGATTTTGTTCCTAATATGGAAAATAATTTGCTGATGTACAGATTCTTTTAATAAATTTGAGAATATTTGGTCACAATTTTTTTTATTTTCCTCCTAATGAGAACAAAAAAGACATTTTCTTCATTTTTCTTATAGTTGTAAAAGAATTCTCTGTAATAACTCACATTCCTCCCCATCTACTGTCCCATCTCCAGCCATTGCAGATATTTAGACATATTTAGACAGGTTAGATAGACATCTCTCAGGGATGGACTAAATGGTGTTGGTCCTGCTGTGAGAACAGGGGACTGGACTTGATGACCTCTCAAGGTCCCGTCCTGGTTTAATGTTCTATGATTCTATGATTTGCAACTAACAATCACAAATTGGCCATTTGTCATTGCAGGCAACTCCATCATGCCAACCCCACCACACATTTACTAAGCTTAGCCTTAAAATAAAGTAGGGGTTTTGCCTCTACTACTTCCCTTAGAAGAGAAGTGGGTAGCCTCTGGCCCATGGGCCAGATCCGGGCCCCAGCTTACTTTAATCTGGCCCACAGTGAGACTTGACAGTGGGACAAATCAGCATTTATGCTCAAGTGGCATGGCAAGTCTCCGAGCTTCTGCACCCCCTCAGGGGGCTGGAGCATGAATAGAGTCCCAGTGCCCCAAAGTTTAGTCACATTGAGGTGAGTTGGGGGCAAGGTCATGAGGTATTTTTTTTTCTTCTCATATGTGTAACCCTTGACTGATTTTTCTGTGCATCAGAGGCCTCTGGCTGAAAACAGGTTCTCCACCCCTGCCTTAGAAGATTGTTTCAAAACTTCACTCCTCTAGAAACTTTCATCTAATTTTAAGCCCAAACTTATTGATGGCCAGTTTATATCCCTTTGTTTTTGCCCCAACCATTGGCCCTTTACTTAAACAACATCTCTCTCTCCTTGATGTTTATCCTGCTGGTGTTTTTAGAAAAACCAATCATATCTCCCCTCAGCCTTTGTTTTGTTAGCTTAAACAAGCAAAGCTCTTTAAGTCTCCTTTCAGAAAGTAGTAATTTCCACTCCAATCCATCTGATGAAGTAGGCATTACCCACAAAAGCTCATGACCTAATAAATTTGTTAGTCTCTAAGGTGCAACAGGATGGCTCGTTGTTTCATAAGGTTGGTTCTCAATTCCTCTGATCACTGTGGTAGCCATTCTCTGCATCTGCGCCTGTTTGAACTAATCTTTCTTAAATAGCTCTAACAGCTTGTCTGCCATGAAACACTGCCTGGTAAAAAACACTTAGGCTGTGTCTAGACTGGCAAGTTTTTCCACAAAATCATCTGCTTTTGCAGAAAAACTTGCCAGCTGTCTACACTGGCCGCTTGAATTTCCGCAAAAGCACTGACGATCTCATGTAAGATTGTCAGAGCTTTTGCGGAAATGCTATGCTGCTCCCATTTGGGCAAAAGTCTTTTTCCGAAAAACTTTTGTGCAAAAGGTCCAGTGTAGACAGCATAGATTTGTTTTCTTCAAAAAAGCCCCGATCGCGAAAATGGCGATCGGGGCATTTTTGCAGAAAAGCGTCCGTGGCCAATCTAGATGCGCTTTTTCAAAAATGCTTTTAACGGAAAACTTTTCCTTTAAAAGCATTTCCGGAAAATCATGCCAGTGTATACGTAGCCTTAAAATAAGCCACTCCAATTTACTTTTATAAAGTGAGGAGTGGCTAAGACATTTATTTTCCTTTTAGGTGAGCAAATAGTGAAATGATTTAATTAAACCATCACTGTTCATCTAACAGTGAAAATGTGGCATTTTTTCCTATGGAAAAAAAGTTCTTTTTTTCCACTGGTGTTTTATGTGCAATACTGAGTTTAAACAACCGGGAGGGAAAATCATAATTGTTGTAAACACTCTGTAAGAGTCTGGAAAAATGAATCTTTCTTCCCCACTGCTATTCAAGAGATGCTTATCTACACATCAGGAAGTCTAATCACAATTATCCAAAAAGGCCATTAAATCCATATGCCAAGGGGTTTACATAAAATATTTTGCAGTTGCCTTTTAGGCAGTGTTTATCTGAAGATCTCAAAAAACTTTTCTGAATGTTGGCTAAACATGATCCTATTTTATAGATGAGGAACCTAGGCCACAGAGACATGAAGTCTTAGCAGAGAACACCCAGCAGGTCGGTGACTTCACTGGGATGGAATAGAAGCAAAGTGCCCTAACTCCTCTTTCCCAGACTTGACTATTATCTTTTGCTGCTTCTAAGTCAGGCATATGTTCAGGTGCAATGAAAATACAAACCTCTGGTGCTGTTTCAATTTTTGAGGGAAAAATTTGATTGAGAGAGTCAATAACTGATCATTTGGGGGAAACTGGCACAGAATTACATGCCCCCCCTGAAGAACTTACCCTTGGCTTTCAGGGCTATCTATCTGCTAGAATTCAAAGTCATGGTGTAACCCATGCAAAAGAAAGCAATAAGAATTTCTAATTGTCTATATTTGACAACCTAAATATGGAGGTTGCTGCTGCTGCTCATTATAATAGTGAAATCAAATGTTACAAAGGAGACTGTTGTGTGAAGAAAACTGTAGTCTATAGGGTTGCCAGGTGGGGACATTTTTCCCCTGCCATGTCTAGTGGGGTCAGAGGGTATGTCTACACTACAAAGTTAATTCGAACTAATAGCCGTTAGTTCGAATTAACTTTGATAGGTGCTACACTAGCGATCTGCTAGCTCGAACTTAATTCGAACTAGCGGAGCACTTAATTCGAACTAGGTAAACCTCATTCTACGAGGACTCACGCCTAGTTCGAATTAAGTAGTTCGAATTAAGGGCGGTGTAGCCACTTAATTCGAACTAGTGGGAGGCTGGCCCTTCCCAGCTTGCCCTGGTGGCCACTCTGGGCACCACCAGGGAAACTCGTCTGTCCCCCTCCTGGCCCCGGAGCCATAAAAGGCGCACGACCTGGCTACGGTGCCCGTGCCAGATGCAAGCCTGCCAGCACCCAGCCAGCAGACCCTGCACCTGGCACAGCATGAGCCAGCCACCCGCTGCCACCCAGCCCTCCCCCTCTTCCCGGGACCAGGCTGGCGGCTCCCAGGAGCCTGCCCGAGGCCGCAAGAGGCGGGTGCCTGCCTGGTCTAGTGCGGACATCGTGGACCTCATCGAGGTTTGGGGGGAAGCCTCCAACGTCCATGACCTCAGAACTAGGCACAGGAAAGTGGCCATCTAGGGCAGGATAGCTGCCAGCCTGGCCACCCAGGAGTAGGTTTGCATGAAAATAAAGGTTTTCCAGTGAGACCCCCCAACCCTGAGCCCTGAGCTTAGAACATAAAAATATAAGAAGGGCTGTATTGGGTCAGACCAAAGGTCCATCTAGCCCAGTAGCCTGTCTACCGACAGCGGCCCACACTAGATACCCTGGATGGGGTGGACTGAAGACAACAACCAAGCCATTTATCTCATGCCATCCATCTCCAGCCTTCCACAAACAGAGGCCAGGGACACCATTCCTACCCCCTGGCTAGTAGCACTCCATGGACCCAACCTCCATGACTTTATCTTACTTCTCTTTAAACTCTGTTCTAGTTCTAGCCTTCACAGCCTCCTGTGGCAAGGAGTTCCACAGGTTGACTATTTGCTTTGTGAAGAACAACTTTCTGTTATTAGTTTGAAGCCTGCTACCCATTCATTTCATTTGGTGTCCTCTAGTCCTTCTATTATGGGAACTAATGAAGAACTTTTCTTTATGCACCCTCTCCACACCACTCATGCTTTTGGAGACCTCTATCATATCCCCCCTCAGTCTCCTCTTTTCTAAGCTGAAAAGTCCCAGTCTCTTTAGCCTCTCTTCATATGGGACATGTTCCAAACCCCTGATCATGTTAGTTGCCCTTTTCTGAACCTTTTCCAAGGCCCAAATATCTTTTCTGGGGTGAGGAGATCACATCTGTACACAGTACTGAAGATATGGCGTACCATAGTTTGATACTTCCCCTCCTCCTTCTTCCCCTGGTTTCCCCTTTCCAGCTCCCTCCTCCCAGGTTTCCTCCTCCCTTCTGCCACCCTCTCTCTTCCCCTCTCCCACCTCCTTTTCCCAGTCTCCCCAAGTTTTGTTCAATAAAGAGAGTTTCTATTTTTGAACACGTGTCCTTTATTTTATACATCAGGAAGGCGGGCTAGGAAGGGGTAAGTGGAAGGAGGTGAGGGAGGAATGGGGTACGAGCCCCCGATGGGGAGGACTGGGGTGGCTCTGCGGGCTCCTGGGGGTGGAAACTCTCCTGCAGCCCCCTATTGGCCCCCCGGATGGCAGCCTGCGGCAAGTGCAGCCGGGTTGATGGCCGAGTGCTGTGATGTGCCGAGCGTGAGCACTCAGGGCACTCCAAGCCAGGACTGCTTTGCAAGCGGGGAACCCCTGAGAACTGTCTGTTTGGGGTGGGGGTCGGGTCCCTTTAAGCACAACCCTCAGCTAGCCTGAGACAGCAGCTCCACGCTCTAAGTCCTAATCTGATGCCCTGCCGGCACTGCTTCCAGCCATCCTTAACCTCGGTTCAGGGTCCACTCAATGTGGACATGCTAGTTCGAATTAGCAAAATGCCAGTTCAAACTAGTTTTTAGGTCTAGATGCACTAGTTCGAATTAGCTTAGTTCGAATTAACTAATTCGAATTAAGTTAATTCGAATTAGTGCTGTAGTGTAGACATACCCAGAGGGAGTGGTGAGTATGGGAATTTAAAGGCACAGCACCCCTTTGTTTTTTGCTAAACCAATTTTTTCTCCCGCCATGTTCGGGATTTTTTGCAAAAGTATCTGGCAACCCTAGTAGTCTATCTATATATGTTAGAAATATACATCTGTCTGCCTGTCTGTCTGAGAGTCTGATTGGTCAAGTAGTCCTAAACAATAAGAGCTAAGGCCTCAAAATTTGATATGCAGCTTCTTTTTCTCCTAACTTAAAACAAGGCTAGGGTTTGGTTGTGCCAGAAAAATGGGCAGTGAGGAGAATAGGATTGTTTTCCAGAACATGGAAAGGGAGGGGGCAGAGAGAAGAGGGACACTAAATTTACACCTATCACTGGGGGCAGCGAGTGAAAGGGAGAGCTGTAAACTCTGGATCCTTTTCTGCAGTATTATCATCACGCCACATATTCCCCATTTTGTAGCGGTGCATTTGAATTTTTTCTTCCTAAGTGTACTACTTTGCATTTGTCTGTATCACATGCTATCTTGTTGATTTCAAACCAATTCTCCAGTTTATCAAGGTCTTTGGGAACTCTAATCCTATCCTCCAAAGTGATTACAACCCTTCCCATCTTCGTATCTTCTGAAATTTTTATACGCACAATACTTACCACTCCATTATCCAAGTCATTAGTGGAGAAGGACTGGATCAAGGACAGATGCCTGTGGGAGTCCACTTGACATGTTTCTCTGTTTTACAGCAAACCATTGGTAACAGCTCTTTGAGAATGGCTTTTGAACCAGTTGTGCACCCAGTTTAATTTAATCTTGATCATATTTCCCAAATTTAGTTATGGGCTCATTGTGTGGGATTATATCAAAAACCTTATTAAAGTCAGTGACTGGCCAAAGCACTGCAGATAAGTTTGTTGGGAGCAAACCTGCTATGGCAGGAAGATGGACTAAAATCATTATTATTTTAGAAGGTGGAAAGATCGTATGATTTTGTGTCTTGGATTTCCTTTCAGATGTAAGCTGAATCTATCTTAAATAATTTATGAGAAACAGGTAAAAAAAAATTTTGCAAAAAAAAAAAAGAGGATTTAAATGTGATTCACAAGCTCTAAAGACAGTTTTAAAATAAAAATTGAGCAATTAACTAAATGCCATTTATCAGTTTAATCTGGTGGTTCTATAATGCTGCTCGTGTTTCATATGACAGATCAATTACCATCTTCTCACCACATGCCAAACATTTTTCTACTTATATGCAAAGTTAGTAGTGGAAGTAGTCAAGAGTTCTGCTAACTTAGACAAAGAGGGGCCAGATACCAATGGAGTTATATCGATTCACACCCATTCGGCATCTAGTCCACTGTTCTCCAAACATCTAAAAAGCAGGTCCTGCTACTGACTATGGGTATGTCTACACTACCCTCCTAGTTTGAACTAGGAGGGTAATGTAGGCATACCGCACTTGCAAATGAAGCCCGGGATTTGAATTTGAAATGGAGCCGCCATTTTTAAAACCCCGCTGGTTCGAACCCCGTGCAGCGCGGCTACACAGGGCTCGAACTAGGTAGTTCGGACTAGGATTCCTATTCCGAACTACCGGTACACCTCGTGGAACTAGTTCTTTAATTACTTTCAGCAAGTCACTTAATCGCTGTCACCCTTTCCCTTCTGTAAAATGTGAACAGTAATATTTCTATTCTCCCACCCTCCTTCTGCTGTGTCTCTTTACTGTGTGTTTGTACAGCACCTAAAATAATGGGGCTCTAATTTTGGCTGAGACCTTTAGGCACTAATACAAATAGATAATCATGGGGTGTGTCTAGACAGCAGCACTATTTCAGGATACTTCTGGTATCCAGAAATAGCATTTTCTGCATCTTGACAGTGCACCCGTTATTTCGAAATAGCTTTAGAAATAATGGGTGTGCTGTTCTGACATCCCTGTAAACCTTGTTCCATGAGGATTAAGGGACGTTTCAGAATAGTGGTTTGTTTTGAAATTTGACAGTGTTTAGACAGTGCCAAATTACAAAATAAACTATTTTGAAATTAACTCGAAATAAGCTATGAATTTGCATAGCTCAAATTGTATAACTTATTTTGATCTCAGCAGGGTGCTGTGTAGATGCACCCATGGTATGTAGAAGACAAAATGAGTCTCTTTTATGCCCTGAGGAGGCCTAAGTCTAAGAAACAGACACAAGGAAGAAACCCTGATGCAGGAGCAAGGTTAATAAAAGTAACTAGTACTGCAGCTCACATGTTGTGAGCATTGCAAGTGCAATGAGGTTTTAGTAGGGACCAGGATAAGGATAGGGAAGAGGCTTGGCAGATTGGGACTGAGTTTACTATACATAATGGCTGCGTCTAGACTGGAGCTCTCTTGCGCAAATACTTTAACACAAGAGTTCTTGCGTTAAAGTATTTGCTCAAGAGAGCATCTACACTGGCATGTGCCTTTGCGCAAGAGCATCCCGTGCCAGTGTAGATGCTCTCTTGCACAAGAAAGCTCCGGTGGCCATTTTTGCCATCAGGGCTTTCTTGCACAAGAAATTCCTGTCCCTGTCTACACTTGCACAAGAGGGCTTTTTCCTGAGCGGAAGCGTCAGAGTTCTTGCGCAAGAACTCACAGCCAGTTTAGACAGCTGGCAAGATTTTGTGCAAAAGTGGCTGCTTTTGCACAAAATCTGGCCAATGTAGACACAGCCAATATGTGGCATGAAAGAAGGGCCCAGAGATGGAGCGTGACACAGCTGTAACAAGGTGCAGGGCTCCTAGAATACAGGTAGCTTTGGAGAGAAACTATGGGGACAGCTGTGAAGGAGGCAGAACTCTCTTCATGGGCAATCTAAGACCCTGCAATGAACTCCCCCAGGAATTTAAGGAACTTCACAAACCACATCACTTTCCACTCCAAGTGCAAAACACACTTCTTTGACCTTACCATATCTAGAGTAAACACAGAGCAACAGGTATAGTTTATATATGAGACATCCATCAGCACAAGACATTCCAGTAAACATGTTCTCTTCTAGTATTATGCTGGGATAACAAACACATGTGACAGATATGTAGCCATATTGTTCACTACCTGGCTTCATCACACAGTATAATGATAAGCATAGTATAAAACCCATATAGAATTGCTAAGCTCAAGGAGGAAGCTTCAGTTGCTGTGAGTCTGCTAGGTTGAGAATGAGGGAGGGAGTTAGTCATCCAAGTACCTTTGTGAATCTCAACCTAAGTTCTGTTTTTAGGCACCAGTGTAATCCACAAAAATCTCTCTTGGCTGCTGCAAAACCCTGATTGGTTCTTAAATTCACTCGGCATCTAAATTTTGCAGAAAAGGTTTCCTCAGCCACTGTGTTTCTTGTTCTGGGCATGTGGGCTGCTGCTTCCCTCTAGAGGTTTGGACATCTATCTCCTGTCTTAGCCTCAAGGTTATCCATAAATGGGGAAATGAGAAGTGCTTCTCTGACCAGCTTGTGTGTGGGACCTGATCTCATACGTATACCTGCACAGAGTCTGCCTAACTCCACACAATATATATAGAAGAGGTATCTTTTGAACCTTTAGCCCTATGCTTAGAGCACTCATCTGGGATATGGGAAAACACCTGTTCAATTTCCCCCACCCTCTGCAAAGAGATCTGCCACCTCTCAGATGAGTGCCCTATCCACTGGCCTATGGGATAACCCACTTACTGAGGTAACCATTGGTCTATGGGATATTCTTTTGTGGGGCTCCCCCATCTCTCCTGTTGAAGGTTTTCCACTTTAATTGAATATTTAAATATTAATTAGGCCAGAGAGAGTGAGAATTTTTCTATATTCCAGCAGTTCAGACACTCACCTTAGAGGAGGCAAATCCCTGTTTAAATCCTATCTCTTGATCAGGCAGTGGGAGAACTTGAAAGGATGGTTTCCAATATCCTAAGTGAGGGCTCTATCTACTGTGTTGAAGTTAGAAGGCAGGTCCTCCTTCTCAGGCTATTCCATGTGGCCTCTAAAGGCCTCTTTTTTAGCCCAGACTTAGCTGCCAATTTCCATGAGAGAATTAATACACACATACCCCTGTTGCCAGCAGCTTCCTACTGACCAGTCTGACTACATAGATTTTAGTGTAAGGAGCCTGTCTCTGCTCATCATTGTATATGGAGCCTAGGCACCTCCATCAGCTTTGTGTATTGCAGTGTTGTTCCTGTGATTTTTCTAGCTTCCTGGGCATTGTGATACTAAGCAATTTGGAGATTTTTTTTATACTTTATTATTTCTGTGTGCCCACTGAATATTTGCAAGCACCATTTGATTAGTCACTAACAAGTTTTCCATGAAAGTAATTTGCTGTTACGAAATTAACACCAAAAACATAATTACAACCAGCTCTTATCATGTATGTAGATGGATCAGTGTCTTTCAGTCATAGCTCTTTGATGATGCATTTGACAACTGGGCCCATGAGGTTCTTTTTTGAACATGAAAGGGTTAATAACAACATACAAAATAATGAGCACCCTTGACTTCAATTGAAGCCCATTGAAACAAATCAGCTGTTTTGGAAACAATAAGCATAAGGTTCTTTCCACCTCTTAAGCACTAGATCCGGGCAATATTCATGGGAATGTGAGCACAGCCTGTCACATTAGGTTATCTGTGGAGGTGGAGTGCACCTCATCAGCTCCTTATGCAGTCCATTTGCTTAGAACCTGAATACTTGGCCTCTGTTTAGGAGAAGTGGACTTCACCTATCAGACACCTTCAAGAACAATAAAAAGGAAAATAAATCAGTATTGCTATACCATAATTTACTAGTTTTGGAAAATTGCCCGTGGTGTATGCTATTTTAATGAAAAATACTGATATTTATTGATTTATTTTTCTTTCCATCACCTCCCCTAACAAGTACAACAAAAAGGCTTTATGGGAGACTGGATAGTTCAGAAGAACTGAAATAGTGTCTTTCATTTCTAGGTATAGGTGGAACCTCTCTAGTCCGGCACCCTTGGGACCTGACCAGTGCTGAACCAGAATATTTGCTGAACCACAGGAAGTCAGTATTGTCTAGCAGCATTACCAACACTTCCACTGCATGTTGGGCTCTTAGAAGACAGTTAGGGGTAAATTAGAGCTAACAGAACAGAGCACTGGGAGCCAGGACTGGTGGTTGTAAACAAAGTTTAAGGGACTATGGGAAACTTGGTGATAAATGGGCATCTGGCTAACTAAAATCATGCCGGACCATGTATGTTACCAGACAGAGAGTTCAGACTAGAGAGGTTCAGCTTGTGGCTGGTTTGGATTCTGCTCTTGTGGCAATGAATTAAAGTTTAGGCTAGAAATTGAAATAAAGTTTTGGAACAACCAACCTACTCAAGATGGAGTTTGATAAGTTTATGAATGGAATTATATGATGGAGTTGCCTGCAATAGCAGGTGACTGGACTAGATAATACAGAAGTTCCCATCTAATCCTGTGTTAAAGTTCCCATTTGATTACTGTAACTGTAATTGCTTGTCACCTTTAACTGCCCAACTTCCTTGTTAGCAAACTCAGCAGAGAGGCCAAGGATGAAATCCTGGCTCTGTTGAATCCAGTGGTAGTTTTGCTGTTGAGTTCAGTGGGGCCAAGACTTTACAGATATGTGGCACATTGTGGGAAAATCTTGTGTTTCTGGTGCTAAAATTGCTGAATGGAAGAACACTATTAGGAGCTGAATTAATGAGGCAGAAAACCAGCACCTTTCACAACCACAAGTACCATACACTTGAAAAAGACAACTATGCTTTTGACATGTTGCTTCAGTGACTTATTTATTTATTGTGCTAAGGAAGGAATGTCTTTTATGTAGTTACTCTGCACTCAAGGGGTGTGTCTAGACTACATGGCTCCATCAACGGAGCCATGTAAAGTAGTTTACTCGACATAGTCAATGAAGCAGGGATTTAAATAATCCCGGCTTCATTAAAATAAAAATGGCCACTGCGCTATGCTGACAATCAGCTGATCTGGCACAGGGCTGCAGCCTAGACGCAGCGCGGTCAACAAGGGAAGCCTTTGTCGACTGCTCCAGTAAACCTCGTTTCACAAGGCATACCAGAGCGGTTGAAAAAGGCTTCCCTTGTCGACTGCGCCACGTCTAGGCTGCAGTGCTGTTCTGGATCAGCTGATTGTCAGCACAGGACAGTGGCCATTTTTATTTTAATGAAGCCGGGATTATTTAAATCCCTGCTTCATTGACTATGTCGAGTAAACTACTTTACATGGCTCTGTTGATGGAGCCATGTAGTCTAGACACACCCAAGGTGTATTGTTTCCAGTTCCAGTTTTAGTTAAGCTATGGGTCAGACCTGTAAAGACTTAAGTACATGAGTAACTTTCCTCATGTGAGTAGCTCCAGTGATGGATTGGCTCTAGATGGCAGATTTCATGTTGAGTTCACTGTCACCATTCCCCTGTGTGTGCATACAATTGGGAGTTAGAGAATTTTCTTTTAAAGGAAAGTAGTCAGTTTAATAAAGATGGGACATGGAAAGGGAATTATTTCCTTCTAGTATATTTTGTGTTTAAGAATTTACAAAAAAAAAAAAAAAATTCAATAAGCAGGAAAAGGGAGAGTATAACTCTTATTCAGCATAGTACTTACACATGTTTTTTCTATAAGCATGAGAGTGATCCATTGAAGTCAATGGAACAACTCATATGTTTAAAATTAGGCACATGCGTGAGCACCATGCTGAATCAGAGTTTGTAAATATAGGCTTTTGTGCACATGTAACTTTCAATTATTTTACAAAATGGGAAACCGAGGCAATGATGTGAAATAGTTTCCTTAAGGCAAAGTCAAGACAAGCGCTTAGTACTTCCTGTCAGAAAGTCTTGTGCTTGTTCCTCTAGACCAAAGTTTCTCAGACTTTTTTATACGTGGGACCAGCTTGCCTCCTTTCTAAATTGTGTCAGGGATCAGTGCTGGTCCACAGAATGGTCATTGAGAAACACTGCTCTAGAGCATATTGCCTGTGTGTTTTATGTGAGTGCCAGTCTACTCTTTCATAGCTAAACAAATACAAAATTAAAAAAGGAATAATATAACAATAACCATGTCAATGGACTTAGACTATGAATTATTATTATTATTTATTAATGTTTGTTACGGTGGAGGCTAAAGATCAACTAAGATTGAGGACCCAATCTGCTAGGTACTATATAAATTCATTAGAAGTTAATCTCTGTCTCCAAGAGCTCAGACAAATATACAAAACAGATTGAGTCATTTGACTGAGATTCCTAGATCCAAATGCTCCCTAGAGTTTTAGTACTAACTTGGATCTAAAAACTGGAAGCACTTGAATAGTGGCTAAGATTACATGGCTAAGTTTACAAGAATAGACCTCCTTGTTAAATGCTGTTTGAAGAAGGCACAAGCATTAAGAACAGCTCTTGAGGACTTCATATCAAATCCAAGGCCCATACCTGATCTGAAACTGAATGCTGAACCCCCTATAGTAATTCACATTGAGATCTGAACACACCTTCTAGAATTTATATACAGTAATTCCTCATTTAACACATGCACGCTTAACACGTTTTTGCGATAGCATACATTTTTTTTAGAGAAAGTTTTTTGAATTACATAACTGTCCCCAGAATAACACGATTTCCCCAGCTGGCCCATTGCCGGTGGCTGCACGGGGATTCCCCCGCCTCCCTTCAAAGCGGCAGAGGGTTCACCGCTTGCCACGCGGTTCCCTAGCAACTCCCCCCTTCGCTGGATGCAGTGCGGGTCCTGGCAGACCCGTCACAGGGGCATACTCCCAACCCAATTCCCCTCCCCTCCCCTCCTCTTCCCTTCCCAAGAGCCAAACACCTCCCCTCCCTACTGTAACCTAGTCTCCTTTCTCCCCCAACCTTATGTCCCAGTTCCAACAAGCACCACTGCTTGAAACGCAACCCCCACCTTTTCCATTCTTTTCAATGGGAAAATTGACTCCGCATAACATGTTTTCACTTAACACAATCATTTTCTGAAACATATCTATAGTGTTAAATGAGGAATTACTGTATCTATAACACAAGACCAGCTTTTCTTAACATTTTGATGTCCTCAGAATATAGCATTATCTTAGATAATTTCAGCAAGCATGTAATTTGTTAATTTAGCAGATACAATTTTATAAAATGTAACTTTTGCAGTTAAACTTGCCCTCAGTAAAATGAAATTTATTATTTATTGCTTTATTGGGAGTTGAATTCTCCTCATAGAAGTTACTATATCATTTAAGCCCTGTCCATTTGTCCTTCGGGTTTGAAGATGACCATGACATCACTGGTTGGTTTGGTTTCTGTGAACACACGAGTAGCTGTGAACACTGAACATGGATTCCTTGATTAACAGCGGCTGTACTGCTGTTCTGAGGTTTACATTGCTGGCACTTCTGCTCTGTTTCAGTTCTCTTCTGCTCATTGAATGTAGCTCCAATAAAAAAGAGTCTTCACCACGTAGAACAAACTTGAGCAGGATTGTCCCAAAATTCTGGTGGGAACACTCAAGGATAAATAGAAGTCCTTTAAATGTTTCTTCTGGCCTTCCTCGGGGCACTTTCCCTCCTTTAACTCTTCATGAAAGGTCATTTTTGGTGGTCACTCATCTGACATTTTGGTAATAATGCAGGCATGTCTCATCTGTGATTTTCTCAACAGTATGGATGGTTGGAATGCCTGCCTGTATGAGAACTTCACTTTCTGGAGCCTTGTCTTGCCATCTTATCCTCACCAGTTTACTTAGGCAGCTCATGTGAAAGTGTTTCAGCTTCATAGCACAGCATCTGTACAGCATCCATGTTTTGCTGGCATACTACACGTGGTAAGTTGATGGCTTTGGAGACCTTCAGTTTTGTTTGTTGACTGATGCCTCTGCACTCCCATACAGTTGTATACAGTCTGCCAAAGGCTACACTTGCTTTGATGATTCTGGCATTGTTTTCAACCTTGATGTTTACTGCCTGGCGGGTTTAGCCATTCATTGTGTTAGCAGGCTCTACATATGGCTTTCCTAATGCAGGCTGGTTCATCACTTCTGTAGTTTTGATGTTCCTTGTGAGACCAAAGTTGTCACAAGTAGAAGAGAAATAATCCATATTCCATTTCTTGTCAGACTCAGGTGTAGCATTCAGGGAACAGTCATCAGCAAAGAGAAGATCATGAAAAGTCATGTCCTGTATCTTTGTCTTCACCTATTGTCTCCTAAAATTGAAGAGTTTACCATCAGTCTGGTGTCTGTTGCCAATCCTGGTATCATAGTTATGAAAGATATCTGAAAGCATGGCAGAGAACATCATACAGAAGAGGGTTGTGGCCAACACTTGACTCTGCTTGACTCCACTAGTGACTGGGAATGGTTCAAATGACTCACCATCATGCACAATGCAAGCAAGCATCCGAACCACTGAGATTAATTTCTCTGGACAAATGACTTTTGCCATGTTTTTCCAAAGGCCCTCCCAACTGACTGTCAAATTGTCAGGTTAGTGAAAATCTTGTATAGGTAGGAGTTTTGTCCCCAGCATTTCTCCTGAAGTTGATGAGCTGCAAATACCCTCTTTATAGCCTCACATCTGAAGCTACATTTAGTCTCAGATAGAAGCCCTTGTTCAATGTGTTGCACTGCAATTCAGCAGAATTCTGGTGAGAATTTTGCTGGATATGGACAATAAGGAGATACACAATAGTTGCTGCAGGATTGTCTGTTGCCTTTCTACTTGTACAAGTAGATGATGGATTAATTATTGTACTCCTGAGATATAGTTTCTTGAGTCCACATTGACTGGAAAAAATGAGTCAGTTTCAGAGCCATATATTAGCCACTGTCCTTATAGACTTCTGCTAGTATAGCATCTGCCCCAGGTGCTTTGCCATTTGACAGCTGGTCAATCACTTTTGCAGTTTCACTCAGGGTTGGTGGCTTACCAAGAGATACGTTGATAGCAATCTGGGGCAGTTGAGTAGATGCTTCATAACTAGCAGGTGATTCTTGACTGAGGACATTGTTAAAGTATTCTGTTCCTCTCTGCAGTATCTTTTCTTTGTCAATGAATTCTGTGGTGCCATCAGCACTCAGTACTGGAGATATGGCCTGTAGATTGCCCTCAGAGCACCATAGAAGTTCTTCATGTCATTCCTATCTGCATCAGACTAATCTCATCTGCTTTGTTCCTCAACCATAAATGTTGCATCTCTCTAAGTTTGTGTTGGATAATCCTCTTGATATAGTTGAAGGCTGCCTTCTTAGACATTGATATGCTGTCTCTAGAACAGGCCTTATGGAGATGATGTTTCTCATTCAGTAGTCTCCTTATGTCAATATCATTTTCAACAAACCAGTCTTGATGTTTATATGTGAAAGAACTTGAGGGTACTGTGTACTAATCTAATCTAAGCAAGTCTGGTATGCCTGCTCTTGGACCTTATTCTGTGCTACAGTTGATAAATATCTCTAAGGAACAGATTTCACTCAGGTTCTGTTACTCTTCACTCCAGATTTTCTAAGCCTGTAGCAACACTTTACAATAGAACTTTATCTTTCACTCAGACCAACAAAGTGCAATGAGTTAAAAGAGGGAGATAGGCCATGATTTATGGAGGCACTTTTGTGCCTGCCTAATTTCAAGCATGGGAATAGTTCTATTGCCTTCAGTGGGTCCATTCAGGTGATAAAGTTTCATGCATTCTTAAGTACCTTGCTGAACTGAGGCTTTAAATATAAGTACTTCCAGAGGGAGATTAAGCATTACAGGCAAAGGTAAAAAAGGCTGACCAGAAAGCATGCTATTTCATGTTACTGCCTCAGAGAGACCTGGTATATGTTCACTGTATTTGGCCACTTATAATAACTAAATCTTATTAAGATGCATTTGCCAAATCAATTGTCCATTTAGCAGAGGCAGATTAGGGTGTTTTGGGTCCCTGGGCCAGAGGAAGTGGGAACCCACCCTATTCCTTCCCCCTACAGTCCCTCCATCCCCCTCCCAGTGCTCCTGCCAGGGAATGGGGATTGGGGCACAGGGTCTTGCCCCATTCTGCGCACCTGGCACTCCTTCTGAAAAGCTGAATTTGGGTGTGGAGGACCCATTTTTTCAGGGCCTCCCACTTGGCCAGAGCTCTTGGACACAGGACCCACTGGTCCAGTGGCCAATTAGTTACTGCCATTTGTAGCAGAACATATTGCAACTTCTTCATCACTTCACATTCTGAATAGGGATGTAAGCGACTAGTTGGCTATGGCTAGTCAACTATCCGATAAGCAAATGCTTATTAAATAGTTGATTCAACTAGTCACTCTATCAGAGAGAGGCAGCAAGCGGGACTTGGGGGGGGGGATGGTGGAGGTGGGAGCAGGAGGTGGTGCTGGGGGAGAACGAGTAAAGCTGGTTCCACCCAGCACCATCTCTGCATGGGGCAGAGTAGGCAGAGGCACAGTGGGAAATGGCACAAGCAGGGACTGCTTCAGTCCCTGCTCACGCTGGCTTCCACTGTGGGCACTTCTGCTTTTGAAATGTACAAGAGCCCTGCAGGGCTGTCCACCACGAATAGGGGATGCTGGACTCAGTGCAAGTCAGGACTCTGATTGCCTGTGCCTCTGCATTTTAAATCTAGTAAGAGCCCAGTGGCTCATTCCTGGCCTGAGTTGGCTCCTCTGGATCTACCTCTGCTGCGGCTCTGCAGAGATGTTTATAGACTAATCATATAGTTGATACATGTATCAACTATACAATTAGCCAGAGAATAGCATTTTAACAGCCTTAATTCTGACAAAAATTGCTTGTAAACTATCTTTGACAATTACATTCTACTTGCCTAAAATTTCCTTCGAGTTTTCTTCACTTCCTAAGCTAAGCTGACACTATGTTCCACCTCCTGGGAAGGCTGAATTTCACTGGTGCTTAGAGGAATCTTTACATACGCATTGTGCTTAATTTGTTTGTTACAAATTTTGAGATACTTGGATTACAGGTGCTATCAGGGATTGATCCAAATTCCATTGAAGTCAATGGGAGTTTTTCCTATGTGTTCAATGGCTTTTGGATCAGGAACTAGAAACACAAATTAAAGGATTTTGACTTGGCTTGTGTGAAGTGGAAACCAAGCATTAAGTTCTCCTCAATAATTATAATTCCTTAAATGTGGAATGCTGTCATTTAGAAGCATATTTTGTTACCAGCCCTCAACTGTGTTCAAAACACTGAGATTATCATCATCTTCCTCCTCTTCCTATTCCGCTACAGATTTTTCTATTTTTACTCTCTTGGTGGGTGCACAGTAAATCTTTAACTGACAAGTGCCACCTGTAGAAAATGTTAAACTGCTCCCAAGTGCACTTCTGCTTCTGATTGAGTACACAGCTGCATATAAGACTTGTGTAATTCACATGCATTTTTTGTGTAAACTTGCTCCTAGGAATCTTAGCTAACAACAGATAATGATACCATGAACAAGACTCTTCACTCTTCATTAATGTATAATTATGTTTCTTCAGAAAAACTGCTAATTTTAGCACACAATGAAATCAAGTGTTAACAACCCTGTTGCAACAGCTGTGAAATTTTAGTTTGCATTGACAAAAAAACCTCATAAACCATGGTTGAAACAAGTCAAATATAACTTCTTATATTTCAGCCTTTCCATGCAAACAGTTGGCAAAGTTTTTGTTTAGACAGCCAAAATTGAATGGTAATAAATAGTAATAGTAAGCAAATGAACAAAGCTAAAATACCTAATCTAAAACCACTTATGCGAAAAGGGAAACAATTCAAGGAACTATTGTATCTGAAAGAATCTGCTCTCAGATTTATGAATTTTCAAAAATAGCACAGACGGTCTTTGTGCAGCACGAATAGTGATTGTGTGCAGTGACTGAGCATGACTTCCACAGTAAGTCAGTACCCTTACATTCAAACTGTAAACTCCTCTGGGCAATGATCATGCTTTCATCTGTATCTTCTATAGCACTGTACCTAGGGTTGGTACCAAATACCAGTGTTGTCTTCAAGTCATCATTGTCAAGTCCAAGTCGAGTCTCAAGTCACTACAGTTCAAGTCTCAAGTTGAGTCTCAAGACTCAATTTAAAAAATGGCAAGTCACTTTTGTACAAACCATCAATACTGGCATTTTCAGACAATTTTTTCACCAAGTCGATTTAACAAAATTAGCAAGTCTCAAGTCAAGTCTCAAGTCACAAACAATGAACCCGAGTCGAGTCTCAAGTCAAGTCACCTAGGCGACTTAAGTTGGACTCAAATTCAAGTCGTGGGACTTGAGTCAACAACTAGGGCAATTACTGATGATATAATAACAAAGCAGGAAAATATGTGTCTCCAAGCTGCTACCAGGAACAACACCAGCCTTACTGGTTCCTATTAACTGATGGGGGTTGGAGCAGCTCTCCGCCTGCCTCAGGTAGGGAGCTGCTTCAGCCCCACTGGCTGCTGGCTCCACTCCCAGCCCTGCTCCTGGGGAGGCTTCATGGCATATTGCAGAGCCCACAGAGTATGTAATCGTGTAACCTCTAGGATTTTTACTGGTTACACGGTTACATTTTTAAATGACTTTTTACATCCCTAGTTTGCAAATGATACCAAGCTAACAACTGCTTTGGAGGATATGGTTATAGTGATACCAGTTCAAAATGATCTGGACAAACTGGAGAAATGGTCTGAGGTAAATAGGGTGAAGTTTAATAAGGAGAAATGCAAAGTACTCCACTTAGGGAGGAACAATCTGTGTCACACATACAGAATGGGAAGTGACTGTCTAGGAAGGAGTACTGCAGAAAGGGAGCTAGGGCTCATAGTGGATCACAAGCTAAATATGAGTCAAAAGTGTGACACTGTTGCAAAAAAAGCAAACCCAAAGTGATACAGACCCAAAGTTATATGATATTCACTTCTTCCCTCAATGTGGAAGAAGAGATTTGGCTCCTTGGGCCCTAAGTTAGAAATTACATAAGGCAGTTTGTTATAAACAAGAAATTATTGTTTATTAACAACAAAATATGAATTTTAAGAGAATATAAAGGATAGTAAACTGGACAAAGCAGATTACTAAGTAAATAAACCAAAACACGCATACAAGCTTGATTCACTAAGGAAATTGGCTACAAATAGTAATTTCTTACTCTAAATGTAGTTACAGGCAGATTACAGAAAGTCTTGAAAGGAGCTGTACTGGCCTCATTTTGAGACTACCAATCTTGTTTTATTAGTAGGATGAGTTAGTTTGTATCCTAGCTGAAGAAGGTGTTGGACTTTGGGGTTGCAATGTACAAAGGGAGAGATGAAAGCCATCTTCTACTGAAACATTGGATCGATATTTAGTTTTGCTAGCAGCCAATGCTGAGAAACTTCACTTGGGAGAAAAAGAAATGAGGACTTCAAGAGCTGTGTGCATTATCTTAGGAAACATATATCCACTGATCACTAAATATCTATGACTAGCATTTCTGAAAGCGTTGTGCTGCAGTTCTTTGTTGACTGACAGGTCTCTGCTTTTGACTAGTTTTGCTCCAAACTCTTTACAGTGAGCCTGTCTAGCTGGTGCCTTGTTGCCAAGATGCTGATGTACAGCTCTCTGAACAGCAGGAGTTTGGCTTCATTAGTTACAGAAGGATATGGTTCTTGGCTGCCCATGCTCCTGCACCTGCTAGAGTGTAAGTGTGGAGAGTGGGGGATCTCTGAAGCTGGGGAGTGAATGGGCAAGTGTGAGGAGCACAGAGGTGAGGGAAGGATACTACATGTAAGCGATTTCCTCCCTTGCCCCATGGTTTCTGCACTGGAGCATCACAACTGCCACACTAATCGGGGCCTCCTTTCTGTAGGCCACATAACATAGCAGCTCTCAAGCTACCAGGTCTTGTCATCCCCTGCCCCTCAGCTACAGACCTCAGCAGGGAACAGGAGACCCCACCCTATTCTCGCTGCACACGGGAGACTCTCTGAGGACATGTGTACATTGCCATAGAAACCTGTGACATCAAGTCTTGGAATATGAGTCAGCTGACTTGGGCTTGCCGTGTTCTGACTGCAGGGCTAAATGTAACAGTGTTGGTGTTTGGACTCTTGGACCCCACAAATAGGGTGATTCTCAGAAACTCAAACATCTACACTGCAATTTTAGCCTGAGTCAGCTGACCCAAGCCAGCCACAGCTGTGCCATGGGTCATTAAGTATGGGGGCTTCATGTTTTACATCACACATGAGCCCAGATTTGGTAGTAGTATTTTAGGCTACTCTTAGCATCTGTGTCTGTGCTGTCCTGCAGGCCTCTTCTCCTCTTTCTTGTGGGACAGTTGAAGGGCTGTTCCTGTTTCAAATGGTGGAAGGAGATGGGTCTGTGTAGGAGAGTCCCTGATGTGCTAGGCAAGAACTACACCTCTAGCCAAAAGACACATTAGTGGCACCTCCTTTGATCATGGCTGTGCCTACTGGAGGAGACATGCTCTATAAGTTTGAAGACTTCTACATTAGGGACACCATTACCCTACCTGTAAAGCATTTGGATGCTATGGTGAGGGTGTTATAGAAGATTCTAAAATAAGCAAGGATACTTCCAGAGTTCCTTGGCAATTATCATTCTCTAAAATGTGTATAGTTAGTTAATCAGAAACATAAAGCTTTCATTTTATAGACAAGTTCTGATAGAGTTGTATTATGTCGGTAGTGTCTGAAGCACAGATCTTTTCAGATTTTGTAAGGTTTCATTGTGCTATGGGCACTCCATAAAACTCCAGCATCCAGGAAAAAGAGTTCTTGATTGGCTTCCTAATAAGCAGTAAATGTGATACCCGAAAGTTGTGTATTGAATGATTCACTGTATGCTGTACATCATTTTTATCGATGGTAAGGAATATGT